>NC_135202.1:9696969-10000000 GCF_050948175.1 Xylocopa sonorina | reverse complement strand
ATACCAGTTGCTTTCAAGTACAACATGAAGTCTTTTTTCCATTTTATCCAATTTTCGGCCATATCTCCATCCTTAGGTAGAGGGCCAGGAGGTGGTAGATATAAATTATCGTTATTTTTGGATGAACTAAAGTATTTGTCAAGTTTTTGGAACAATATATTTATGTCATCTTTTTCCTTTGAATTCGTAACAATCTTTTCTATGATATCTTGGCCAAATTGTCCAATGTGAGTTGTCAGTATTAAAGCTTGTAAAATCTTTGATTTGCTTATGACACCAGATGCTTCCAGGTACATCATGAAGTCTTTTTTCCATTTTATCCAATTTTCGGCCATATCTCCATCGTTAGGTAAAGGGCCAGGGGGTGGTATGTCTGCATTATCATTGTTAGATGATTCAAAGTATTTGTCAAGTTTTTCTAGCAATATATTTATGTTTTCTCTTTCTTTTGAATCTGTAACAGTCTTCTCTATGATATCTTGGCCATATCTTCCAATACAACTTTTCAAAAGATAAGCTTGGTAAGACTTGTTTGAAGAACCTCTTGTTTTCATACATAACAAAAAGTCATTCTTCCATTTCATCCAATTTTGCAGCATATCTCCACTGTTGGATAAGACACCAGGAAGTGGCAGATACTTAGCATTTTCATTTTTAGATGAATCAAAGTATTTGTCAAGTCTTTCAAACAATATATTTACATCGTCTTTTTCCTTTGAATCTGTAACAATCTTTTCTATGATATTGTTACCAAATTCTCCAATTAACTTTCTCAACATATAAGCTTGAAAATCATTCGGTTTGCTTATGGCATCAATTGCTTTGAGATACATCATAAAGTCTTGTTTCCATTTTGTCCAATTTTGGGTCATATCTCCTTCATTAGATAAAGGGTCAAGATGTGGGAGGTATATATCATTACATTTAAATGAATCAAAGTATTTATCAAGCTTTTGTAATAATATATCTAGATCATTTTTCTCTCTTGCATCTATAACAATCCTATCTATAATATCTCGCCCAAATTTTCCAATGTAACTTGTCAGCATTATAGCTTGTAAATCTTTTGGTTTGTTTTTTATTCTGTTCGACTGCACAAACCTCTGGAAGTCTTGTTTCCATTTTATCCAATTTTTGGCTATATCTCCGCTACCAGATAAAGCACTAGGAGGATTTACATGTGTGTTACCTTCTGGTGGATTAAAATATGTATCAAATTTTCCTAGTAATACATTTATGTTATCTCTTTCCTTATCATTTGTAATAATTTTTTCCATAATATCTTGGCCAACTTTTCCAATATAATTTCTGAACATATAGGCTTGTACATCATTTGATAGATTTTTGAAATTGTTTGTTGCCATAAAAGTTATGAATTCCCCTTTCCACTTTATCCAATTCTGAACTATATCCCCATCGCCAGATAAAGGCTTAGGAGGAGCAATTTTGTTTGTATCCATTTTCGTTATAGTTCTATTTCTTTCTTCCTCACTCTAATGTATTCTGAAAAAAGAATATTATAATTATCATATTATACCATTTACGTTTCCGTGCGGATGTCACGATATCACAGTAAATATATTCGCCGTAGAAGTATATAGTTAGGGTAATATCTCGTCGTTTAAAAGACAAAATATGTATAAATACATACATAATGAATTCGATTCCCGTTATACTCCTTTTATTATATAAGTATAATACGGCATTTCCGAGACAGATTTACGTCAACGTAAATCCCGCACGGAACGTTCATATATTTAATAGGTCAGGTAATCAGATAAGTTAATGTCATAACAAAAACAAAATGTCAACTTTATTACCAGTAACAGATTCATATAAAAAAGAATACATCTACGATGATGGAAATAAATCGTAAAATACTTTCAAACGTGTCCGTTACACCAGAAGCGAATGTACATTGTAATCAACAAATCAGGTTAAAATATTATTTGACCAAAACTTCGTCGGAATGTAAATTTTCATGAATAGTATTCGCAAAATATTCAAAGTGACAGTATACATACTATACGTATCTTATCGGTATTAAGACACAAACAATTATCAACTGACGAAGCGAGATATTATCCGCGTAAAACACTACGAGAAACACTAAAATATCAGAATACTCGGATAAATTTAAATCTCTTGTACGGTAAATTTATTTTTCTTTTAATACGAAATAGCAGATAGAATTTTTACGTACCTGGTTGTGATAAAAAACTTATAATGACACGTTACGCACGTTACTGATCGCTACGTCATCAAACACTATACACGTAGTAACAATATTCTTCTTATAAATATACTGTTCCTTTAGCCGGTATTTCCCCACTTTCGTTGATGCGTCACCGTGTTACTACAAGGCAATTGATAATCGGATAAACCAACATCGTAACAAAAAATAACGTCAAAAATCAGTGATATCAGTATAGTGATCATATCCTGTGTAGTCGTTATTCCATTAATATCGATAACACTGTATTAAGAGAATATTCCAATACCTCTCGATTCACGTTTATGATACATCGATAACACTGCGAATAATATTAAACTCCTCTAGATAACACTGCAAAAAGCACACGGTGGCGTTCCTAGGTTCCATAACGCCACAGGGGAATCACACCAAGGATTGCGCGTATAGAAATGTACCAGAACAGTACTTGGTGCTGTTCCATTGCTGATACCTTCATGTCGTTCATTTGTGAAGTTTATCAGTAGTGACATACGATGACATTTTTCCTTCCACATTATATATTTCCGTAGTTTTATTGTAATTTATTTGATACTACCTGCTTTGGAGATAAGAAAGAGAAAGGTATATAAGAAAGCTATAAGAAAGAGTGAGACAGACGTTACCTACCTTGCTGAAGAACTACTGGCTCCATCTCTGTGAAAAGTGCTCAAACTGGTCGCACAGCGTTATCGACAGCGAAGTGAACTACTGTAGAACTAGCGCCATCTCTCGGAGAAATGGTGAAACTAGTCGATCATTAGTTTCAGTATTCATCCAAGTGATGGCGCTAGTAGTTCTTGAGTAGTTTACTTCGCTGTCGATAACGCTGTGCGACCAGTTTGAGCACTTTTCACAGAGATGGCGCCAGGGGTTCTTGAATAGTGTAGGTATCATCTGTCTCACTCTTTCCTATAGCATCTTTCTCTCTCTTACATGTAGGGTAGATCCAGAACGTGGTGTGTCGTGTCCTATTACAACCATCGACGAGTGCGAACGTAGATGGCTGTGGAAGTGATGTCAGGTGGCACGAGTAACCTCACAGTGCTCTTGCCGTGACAAAGTTATGTTGTCGAGGTCCAGGATGTTTGCACGAGGTTTTAGTAATTGATTGGTCCACGCTCTGCCTCGTTTGCGGATTGAATACTCGATCCACAAGAAACAGTAACTGACATAAGTTGTGTTTATATATTTAAACGACTACAGTAATTTTTCTGTAATTTTCTGATAAAACATTACCCTATCCATTAGTGATTGGAGAATTTTAATTACATGTTGAGTAAAGGTGCTTGGTCGAAATGTCTCTCCGTAAGGTTGGTCACTCTAGAATGACAGGTTAACGTTTTAAAAACACTTAGTTATTTACTAGATTGATGTACCTGCATTTTCGATTGGCAACAGGATAATCTCGGGACACAAACAATGTTTAAACGTACAATTTTAGATGCGAAATTGTAATATCGAAATGGAGGAAGAACATCAGTTTAAGAATTGGAGAGTTTCTTTAGCGTCACGAAACAACTTATTGTACAATGATATGCCGTACGTTCCTATGCTAGTGGAAGATATTCCTGCGTACCTTTCTTTGGAGGACTACGAAAAGAACAGGATTAAAAGTATACAAACAATCGGGGAAATTATTCCGAAATCTGAGAAATCCGCGTTGCTTTTATCTTTAACGCCTGGAAATTCCTCGAAATTTCCCATTAGCTTGCGAAGATTAGGCATCGAAGATTTATATATTCAGACTACGAAGGATATATTTTGTGCCATATGGGTATGTCGCTATTGCTTTTTTTACTTTCTGTTTACAGAATGTAATTGCATAGTTTTGTCAGATTACGCGAATTAATCGTGAACAAATTCTTTTCTTAGAAGAAATATTTTGCATTTAAAGTATATGGAACTTTAGAGGAGCAAGACGACTTAGGAAACGTATTAGAGATTTCTCATTTGGTACCAATACATGATGTTAGGGGTACACGGATGGTAATGAAGTTGTTAGTCGAAACCGCGAGGTTGGAGTATCGTCTGTAAGTGTGAGTCTGTAAATATTTTATAAGAGCATGAGTTGAATAGACATATTAATTGTTGATCTTTGTTTTACTTTAGATACTACCGTACTAAAGGTCAATATAATATGTTAATGTCACAATGGGAGAAAATGAAGAAGGAAAAGAAGCGGCTTGTATAACAAACACCATAAGTGTATATTAGTCATACGTATATATATATATATAATGAGCATTTTTGCACTGTGTTTATAAAAAGAACTGTATTATATTTTATTAAGGTCTATGTGTTAGGTAAAAAATATAATAAGTTAACTCTAGAGAATTTCATAGTACACATCAACTTCTGTGTAAACCAGATGCTTGTTTACACTTTAGTGCAATGTGTCCTTTCTTCTGACAATTGCGACAAATAACATTCTTTGCTGGACAAACTGCTCTAGATGCTGGATGGGACATATCACAAAAGCGACACTTCACTATTTGACCAGGTTGACATTTCCAAGAGAAGTGATTTCTTGTGTTACATTTTGTGCAAATTTCATTAAAAGCTGGACACTTTTTACGTTCATGAGAGCCACCGCAAAATTTGCAGCTGGAAATAAAATGCTCTGGGCACATTCTTGAGAAATGATTCAGTTTGTTGCATTTTGAGCATTGTTTATCCAATGCTGGACACTTGGTGGTATGATGATTTCCACACTGTTTACAGGTTTTGTCGATGTACAGTTTCCAAATGAACGCAATTTCCTTTATTGTCAACTTGTTAAAGTCTGATAAAAATACGAATGTTGGAATTAAATTTTTGGCGACATTGGTAAATTGATGTTCATCAATTTCATTTAAAATTCTCTTTCTTATCATTTTATCCGCGTTGCTAATATTTTTGCCATTAACTATAACCTGAAAATGAAGATAACAGAATGAATAACCATGGTCAATCTTAGGTTTTGAATTGTCAAGCGTTTAAGATTTACCTGCAAGTCGTTGACATATTCGTAAACATCTTCCAAGACCAATCTTTTTTTGGTAGAAAATATTGAATATTCATCAAATTTGTCAATTAGCACGTTTACATTCTGTCTTTCATTTGAAGACTCAAATGTGAATGTTTTGTAAATATGTTGTCCGATTGGTCCCATTAAATTCAAAAGTGTATCTCCCCAATGCTGGTCGTCAGAGGTACGGTTTGATTGAGTTTTGAACCGTAGAAACTGTTTTTTCCATGTGTTCCACCTTTCACAAAATTCTTCTTCTGTCATAAATGGGATAGGTGGCTTAATAGGACATGCCAATGGTTTGGTAGCAGAAAATGAAGAAGGAAGATTAGGAGGATTAGAAGGGTTAGGAGGATGAGAAGGATGAGGAGGATGAGAAGGAAAGTTATGATGATGGTGAACCTTTGTACTGTTTGGTATTGAAACACTTTTTTTAGTTTTACTGCTAGTATTTGAATTACCTATAAAAATAGATATGTCGTGTAAAAAGTGCAAAACGTATTGAAATTTAATATTTACCCATTGCTTTGATTGTACTGTTGATCTTTCCCCATCAATTAGAACCATACATATGTCTATAGTTGTTCTTATTATTATACCTGCGTTAGTATAATTGTACTGATCACACACGAAATAGAAATTCTTTAATGAAATTAATTTGTTGAACGTAGAACAGTTTTGGTTCCGATAGATTTATTACGTGCACATTTTAAGATCGTTCGTTGTACTGATTGAAGTCAGTTATCACGGGGGTTTTATCATCCTGTACATATGTATATATATATATATATATATATATATATGTATCACGTGAGCTCATTGGAAAAAACACTATCCAACGCAACTTGAACTGCGAACGAAATAACGTGCAACACTGATAGTGGTGAACTGCAGTGAATTTTTTCGTTCGGCTATGTTAGCAACCAACTATCTAGTGATTTCAATCGATCGAAGAACAATAGTTGCAATTAATCACACACCCGTCATAAATCCATTGTACGAGTATAGTTTATGAATTCTTGTTTACAGCACCGCAAAGCACCACCACATGCGGCAGGCGTTTCCCTAGCAACAGTACTCAAATTACGTTCGACTGTATACATTACTATCAAATAAAATTGCTTACTTCCATATCCCACAGTGCGACGTTCAGTTGTGCAGGATCTTTCTCACTTTCAAGTATCTTTTAATGGTCAGTTTCTAATTGAAATATTTGACGAACAAATTTATTCTTCGCCACGCAATTGCAGAACTCGATGGAGTACAACGATCGTAGGAAGTACTTGTCGCGCTATCTACACGCATAAGTATTCTTCGCATTGCAGAATGTTTTTAAGAAATTATAAGATAGAGCGGAAAGCAATATTAAGGAGCAGAATCTTATGACTAATGAAGGAGATATCAGAGAGGAGCGCAACGGGCCGATAAGATCGGACTGTGAACGATAAACGATAGAAATTTTCCCACGGTACAACTTCTCGAAATGGTCGATTAAGAGAAAGAAAGCCAGTCTAAACTCTTGCTACGGATATATAGTTGACAGCCACATGGATACTAATTACAGAGCGAATATCGCCAAGTGGTTATCACCACCGGGTAGTGTCCTCGAGAAATGGTTCGTCGACTCGTCTGCGCTCACAGAGAGAATGGTCAACCTTGTGGAACGCATAGCTTTAATCATCCAGGACATTACGGACGCACGGGCTTGTGATTCCGAGGTGCGAGATTGACTTTATCACGTGCAAGCCTTCTCCAGTCGCATTTCAGTTTCTCATTACCGACCGAGCGCGTGGATCAGCGATCCTCCGCTTGGATTATTCGAATTATTCAAATTATATAGCGCGCATCGAAATATTATGAAAATCGAACGGATTTCTTCGCATGTTTGCTTGATTTATCGATTCCTTTGAGCGAACGAGTTTGTGCTGATCGTGTTTTGTTTTTTTTCATTATAGATATACACGGGAATCGCAAACGATTTGAATGAAACGACGGAAGAGTATAAGTCGATTGGTACCGTGGCATTGAGCGCGCATCCGATCTACAAGTATAAAATGCGTCACATTTTAACGATTTTAAGGCGGAAACTGAGGGTTCTCGCGAGGTTCACTCGCAATTTGATCAACGAGATCGTCGATTGCAGGACTGACGAGCTGCTCAGGATTGTCTTCAGGTAAAACTCAGCAAAATTACGACGCTTGATGTCTCTCCCGCTGAAAGAGTCCGCTCGTTTCCAGATTGGTGAACATTTACAACGATATATTGGACACGGACATCGATGTCTCCGATTCCACGACGAACGTGTACTGTAACGATTGCCCGTACATGCTGGAACCGATGAAGAAGATCTCTGTTACCCGGATACTGCAGGTAGAAATTCGACAAAAGAAGTTTAATGGCTTTCTCACGCGACTTGCTTTCAGATAATGGCCAAGAACAAAGCGGAAGAATCCTGTCACGAGCTCATCGACTGTCTTCTCGCAAATTATGAGCCCCACGAGAAAACTGATCCATCCTCGGCGAGATCCTGCGACGCTGATGCTTCAGAAAATTCGAGCATCGAGATATATCGGTACATATACGTATACGAATTCCGGTGTGAAACGTTGCTGTGGTAAAAAAGATCTGTTCTTTGCCGTGCGCTTTATATTCACGTCGAAATCGATTCGCAGGGCTCTCACGAGACACTTAACGCCGCCGATCGAAAGCTCCTCGTCGAGAACAGAGCTCGAAGTATCGAATATCGAGAGCATCCAGACACTGGTCAATACCCAAAACGAGCAGGTGCTCAGGCTGTTGAACGTCGTGCAAGAAGTATCGCCGAAATTGCTGGGCGTCGACGCGTTGAAGACTGTTGAAGGTAAACAGCTGTTGGTCAATTCTGCTGCGATCAAACAACGTAACGAACGCGCACGATGGTCGTATAGGCGAGACGAGACTGAGGAGCAGCGCGATAAAGAAGGTGAAGAGTTACTACCAGGAAGTGGCTTGGGGAGCGCTGTCGGGTATTCTGGACCATGTGGTCCTCTGGTGGTCTCCAGAGGCGCTCGCCACTCGTCACAGTCACGGCGCGCAGCAGCTCAAGGACTGGTTGAGTCAATTCATCCAGAGGAATCACGGTAAAGGGGAACTACGATGTCGAGTACATAGTCGGAGACTCGTCGAGCATGTGTTATTCCATTTACTAAAATTTCAGTACCGCAGACGGTGAGGCCAGCGTTGCAGAACCTTTGCGACGCTCTTGGGAATCATGCCACGATCACTGAATGGGACCAACTATTCAGATTGGCTTACACGTCGTCCTTCAAGTGCCAGTCAAAAGCTTCTACCACGGAAGTAGGCTTCTCTTTTCTATCATCGCAACGGATAAAAATGGGAAGTTGGACGCGTGTCGTTGACGTTTCCAGGGGACAGACACAGGGCAGATGTTCGCGGAATTATTCCAGCTGCTCGTTAGATTGAGCAACGAGTGCGAGGCTGGCGGTGAATGGGTGATCGGTGCACCGTTGATGGAGCTACCTCTCTCGGAGCAGATCGTTATCCTCCATCGGATGGATCATTCAGTGCACACAGCGAGGTTGTGGATCACACAGGAGGCGAAGATCATCGCTCACACGTGGGAGCTCGACGTGTTCTTTCTTCTTGTCAAGGGCGACATAGTGAATTGTCTCGAGGAGTTGTCTTACTTGAAAGTAGAGCTTAACTTAGTTAAACGACGAATTACCTCGTTTCCATTGAGTTTCACTCTCTTCTTCTTGTATCCCAGCTGGCCGATCATACGAACGCACTGTCGGCAGATTCCGTGAGCGTTCAGGTGTACGTTTGCGCGAAGATGAGGGCGAAAATCGTTTCAGAAGTGAACGCCAACATCGATTTACTTCAGGCATAGTATCTTCCAGTATCTTCAGGCAGATCGTCTGCTTCTCTTATCTCTTGTTCTCGACACATAGTTTCTATATTCGCCCACAGAAGTGTTCCGCGAAGTGCATCGACGTTCTAGCGAAAATCTGTCGCGTTGTTAGCCTGGCTAATTTGCACATGTGCTTTCCACGGGCGAGTTACTGGAGAACAGGAGGCGACGTCGCGCCAGTAGCCGCAAGCCTCTACGTGGAACCGTATTTTGGTAAGAAAAATCCGCGCTTCGTATACGTTCGATTCCGTCAAGCGTTCCTCCCGCTTGCAGAGAAGGTATTGCTGCCCGTGTTGGAAGTTATCGAAGACCCAGAGACGTCGAACATGATCCTGAAAATTATGTGCGAGGCCTGGCTGGATTACATCTACCTCCATCGAATTAAATTCAGGTAAATTACGAGTCGACTTTTCGCCCTTTGTCCCCCGAGTCGTTCTCGAAGAAGAAACTCGAACGGCGGACGAAGTTCGTATCAGGCAGCGAAGTTTGGCAACATTTTGCAGCGAGTACGGTGCATTGCAATTGCTCACGGACTTCGCGTACGTGTCGAAATGGGTGACGAATTGCCCTATAATTTCCCAGAACGTGCGGAGTCATCTACTGAAGAACGAAGTCCTGCGAAGATGCGAGGGGGTGGGAAGATTGCTCCTTCGGCAGCCTGGCGAGGCTATTTCCATGCGGAAACGTCTCAGTAAGACCCGGAATTACGATAAACCTAATAGCATCGATTTAAACGTGATAAAAACCAGCGTTCTTATTTTTTCTCCGCTCTCGTTCGATGTAACCAGCTAGAAGAACGAACGAGCGCGGCTCGCCCGAATCCCCAGGATTGGAACGCATGCCAGCGGAAATGTACGTGCCTAACCAGGAACAGTGGCTGGAGCTTCGCGCCTCGAAGAGATACAACTTCTGCTGCACCGAATGAGCAACAAGGAACCGTCTCAACGCGTAATACCCTCGAGTTGATAATAAAATAACATATTTAGATACCACGAAATCTATCGAATATTCTTTAGAAGCTGGCATATTTCGATCGCAGCCAATACTGAATAACCTGACCTCCATCCACGATATTAGAAACGACGAGGGCGCATTACGCAACGCATATAGGCCAATTCAGTGAGCGTATGGTTCCGACAAAGCCCCGTGGAGAGTCTCCGGCGCGAACTCGCGCGATTTATGCGCTTGCGAAGCCCGTCAACGGGGGAGGAAGCCCTTCTCTCGCCGTGGTGCTCGCGCCGCGGGTATTACGTTACTCATCTGCATACGTTACGAGATAAAAAGGGGATGTACGACGTAGAACTAAGGGCGGCTGATCGTCGACCCCTGGCCAGCTCGCGAGGACTCAGTCGAGCACCCGCGCTGGAATCAAATTGTACTCCGCGAATGTACGCGCGATGAAACGAGCCGGCGCTTCGTTGACTCTCGGGTCTCCTCTGCGTCGAGATTCGGTTAATTAAAGCGAGCTGCGTTTACGACGCGCCGAAGATCGTAATTAGCAGCGGATGAGGAGCGTTCGATATACACGCCCGTTCAACCTCTCTCATAATTACTACGTACCGTAAGCCGCGGCGAGAGAGACGCGTAATCAACAGATAAGCCGTTCATTCGTCAAGCGACGACACGATCGTCAGATGCTCCGCTATTTTTACTGATAAATCGATTTTTTCCTACTGTCATTACTTTAGGGATAAGATAAGGGTATTTGACCGTAGTAAAGTGTGTTTGCGGATGAATTATCGTAATGTTTGGAGGACATTGTTTTATTCTATAGAGGAAGGGATGACGGTATGCATTGCGCGTGTTAACAATTTTAGAATGCCTCTATTCTGATTTGTTGACACGAACAGAAATTTTGTGGGCCCCTCCTCTGTTACGTCGTTATAAATTGTTCGACTTTTTTTGAGAAACGTTGAGATATTTCTCTCATAAGGACTCGAATCGAGTTTTTTTTTCATTACGTGTCAAAAAGTGTTGTTCGTTTTCGCGTGTCTTCGCTAATTAATCGAGTCCTGTTGTTGCGTGGAGGACAGTGACAGTATCGAGATCTGTCGACGATTTTCGATCGACTTTTGAGGTTTTACGCGTTACGCAAATGTCAATGTTCTTTTCCAAACGGACCATCGCACCTACCGCAGATTAAAAATGCTGCGAGACGAATCGTGTTTCATTCCCGGCCGTCGATCCTCGATTCTTCTTATGTAACGTAAACTAGCAGACCTGCGCGACAAGTTTATCCGCGTACGGGCTAGGAACGCTCGTGTGATAGTGGATGTCTCGATAGAGGCGATTTGCAAAGGTGTTCGAACTCGATTGTGAGTCATCGATGGACGTATGATCTAGAAATAATTTAACTCTAATCATTCGTATCTGCCACTGTTGCTCTTGCTCGCTTCCACCTATACATATGTATACGGATCCATTTAGGAGCTTCTCTGGTCGTTTTCATCCCCGTTTCGAGTATCATGGAAGTTCTTTCAATTCTTCGAATAAGATATAAACTCGAGGATCGATCTTTGAAAAGCCAGATACATCGATATCGAAAGTTACAGGTGTGTCTAGAGAAATTCGTCCGGTAATTTATAGTTATCTGGGTTAGCCTCGTTAGTATCGTGTTTCGTAGCCAAGCCAGACCACGCTCACCGCTATTCCAGTTTTCCATCTCTCAAGTAACAGTCGATATCAACGTGATTGTGTGGTTCAATAATTAAAATTAATTGCTCCAGCATACTTTCCAAGACGCAGAGGACGATGGCAATACTCTAACGCGTATCGTACCCCTTCCTTTTTCTCTATTCAAACATACCCTCTCGTACATTTTTACTGTATTCGACTTTCGCATCAACGCTCTGTATTTAACTAATTAACCAGCTTGTTAAAATATACGAATTAAGCTCGTAAACGACGTGTCAACGTGCCCATCGCGAGGATACACGTCGCAGAGGGTGACGAGCGGCATCTTGCGATGCGCTGAGGCAACGGGGTTGTCCGCGGGGACCGGAAGTTTCGTCCGATCCGCGTCGGTTCCTCCTCTCGGCTGTGAGCCGAGCGGACTCGAGCTGCGGTCGAAGCGCGAATTCGTTTTGCGGCCACGTCGACCAGGGTCCAGTCCACTTTTGTTCGGCCGCGATCGTCGACACGCCACGGAGATCGCATTTCCCCCGTGTTTTCCTCCGTTCAGTGGGGCTTTGTCGCTCGATCGCGCACCATGTATGCGGGCAGACGAATCAACGAGAGGACCTCGCTCACGAGGCCGCTGGATTCCCCTGATTACGTGGAGTTCGCCAGCCTGCTGAGGACCCGGAAGACGCGAATCAGGCAGTTCCAGTGCTGCATCTGCGCCACTTTGATGTGAGTCGATTTACATAGATTACTGGTTGATTTTTCCTCTTTTTTTTTTAATGCACAGATCTTGAAAGAGCATGAAGGAAAATTTGGGATCGTAGCTTCGGATGAACTGTATTATGCGTTTGTTTTTTAATAGTTGCAACACAGGCGGCAAGGTAATACTGTCTGTTCGTTAACGTTCGACGCAATATCTGTCTCTTAAGATGCATTCTACACACCTGACGTCAATCCCTTGTTGTTCGAGCGTATTAAGAATTTGCGTCGGGAGTTAAGTGTGTTTATATAATTGCGAGAAAACACGCGGCACGACGAGTAGAGAATGTTACGTATGATCGATCGCAATTAAATGATAGGCGTGACAATTAACTGGAGAAAAAGCGTACATTAAAATCAGTGTCATATTCAATCGTGTGTTAAGAAAATCGAATCAGAAGCCATAGAGTGATACCTCAAATGATTAATCCTTTCGTTAGAGAACAACCAAGTTCTCCAGTGCCTCCAGCCTTAGCTTTCTCGTTTATTTCTTCAAAATTAATGCCCTGCTCGCGAAGAAGTCGAACTTGAACCTTCCTTACTTCGCGATAAACGTTGATCTTAAATGCAAAGACGATTCAGAGTCCTCGCGAGAGGCGGTTCTGATGCGCGTCCTCAGGGACGCCGTAGAAAATGGCCGCTCGCTAGCTGTCTAGTACAAGATTTCCATCGTCGTATAAGCGGACAAGAAAAAAATCGTTGCCCGTCGAGTCCCCACTGTAAGCGGATACCTTACGTAAAATCCATCGCTCAGCTCGAACCGCTCTGCGAGCGGCGAATCGTTTCAGTGTGGTCGCGGCAAGGAACGCGTGCAACCAGGAATGCCTTCCACGGAGACGACCACGTTGACCGGCGACAAGCCATCCAGGGTGTACTACGTGAACGACTCGTTGCCGTTTCATTCTCATCGTAGGATGCACCGGCTACGGCTACGATGCTTCGCGTATACGATCGCCGTGTGAGTCAATTTTCCATCGTCTCTGAACGTTCGATTATTGGTCTCTTCTGTGCCGCTTTGTTTCAAATTGCCATCGCAATCCTCGCGATCTATCTTCTACGTAACTTGTGCTGGATTATGGTACAAATATTCGCTTCGATCTTCTTACTTCTTGTCCAAGTTCTTACGTTTTTAATTTCAGCATCGAGGGTTCTGTGTTTTAACGAAACAGAGTTGAATAATTATTTTCGAAGATTTCTCTGGTTTCGGTTCAGAAATCAGTTTTAATACTTCCATTTGATGTTACTTTCTTAACGGTACGAGGTGATGATCTCTGTAACATTGTAGTCGCTTGCGGTTTCTCTGTTGCGGTTTTGTCTGCACGCAGCGTGAACGCGATCGCGTATCTGCGACGAGCTCGTAGAATCTTCTCCGTACAGTGTTTCCATCCTCTTGTCCCTTTCGTTATTTCTATATTTTAACCCTGGTGCGAAGAGGGTGGTTTTTTCGTCGAAAGTGGTCTCTCCTTGACACCGATCGACGAGCATTAAGAACAACGATTCACCCTTATCAGATTTGTAGGGTGAAAGACCGTGTAATTCGTTTACGATGCGCGAATTGGTACCGCGTGGAACGCGAGGCGCCTTGCGTGTATGCTGATTAACGTTACGTGACTTCTAGCCTTGATTGCGTGCACAATTATACGGCGACACTGCGGTGGCTACGGTTAGAGCGGTTTCTCTCAAGATGGATCAAGTGCATCCTCGATGTCTCTTCCATGGACAGTCTACAAGTTGTAGAAACTTCTTATTATCATCATTACACGTTACTAAAATCATCAAACAGAATTTGAGTTTCGATATGCCCTTGAATTTTTTCATTTTTACACGTCTCGACTAACACAGATTAATTTCTTGTTGCAGAGCGATCTTCACCATGGCTCTGATAGTGACAGTAAGCTATTCCGTAAGCCACGACATGATAGACGTCGCCCCAAATCACACCGTCTCCCCATCCGTACCCGCCGCGAACCTCAGCAGCGCCTTAAAGCTAGGCTTCGCCCCTGGATCCGGCTCCTACACCCTCTTCAGCAACCCCTTCACGGTCCAACCGTCTAATTCGATCCTCGTGTCTGACCAGAACACGAAAGACACCGCGACGACCGGGCTAACCGACGACGAAATAAAAGAAGGCCTAGAGGCTGGCCGCCAGGCGATCAACGAGCGACTCTTCGCGGACGCCACCGCCTTGGTCTCGCCCTTACCATCCCCCTCGCCTGAATCCAGACACCGTTACGCGGTGAGCACTTGCGCGAGCGTCGGCTCGCTCGCGTTGGCCGCAGTCGCGGAACTCGCGGCTACCAAGAAGATCGAGAACTCGAGGACAGTCCTTGGAGCGCCGTCCGCGTTTGGCTGCTTCTTTGACGGAGGCTGGGTGTCTTTGGGCGTCTGCAAACCGTTCACCACACCGAAATGCACTAATACCAAGTACAGAACCCTCGACGGGACTTGCAACAGACACATGCAACGTGGCGCTACCATGACGCCCTTCAGAAGAGCTCTGCCGCCTAATTACGCTGACGGTGTCGAGGCACCGCGTAAAGCGACTTCAGGAGCCGAGTTACCATCCGCCAGGGAAGTCAGCTTGAAGGTGCACAAACCTTCGCCCAGCAGCAATCCTCATTTCACCGTGATGCTGGCTGTTTACGGGCAGTTCTTGGACCACGACATCACAGCCACTGCTCTCAGTCAGGGTATCAATGGGACGAGCATCTCCTGTTGTCCACCGTCCGTCGGTCATCCTGAATGCTTCCCAGTCCCAGTGTCTTCCGGAGATCCTGTGTTCGATGTTACTGGGAGAACCTGCATGGACTTCGTCAGATCCGCGCCAGCGCCTCAATGCAAGCTTGGTCCCAGGCAGCAACTGAATCAGGTATCCGAATAGTTCGATCGAGGATCGAGACTGTAAGAGACGAGTGAGTCTTTCTGCGTTTCGTACTTTCGCGTTCGCGGATGTAGCGTTGTAACGAGGGGGTTAAATAGCTGTTCCCGCTTAAATCGAGCTTTCAACATCGAAGGGCGTGATTCTCGACGCGCGACGACACGTTCCATTTGCGAACAATGGGGCGCGCGATACGGGGAATTGGCGGGAAGAAAAAAATTCCCGTGGACAATACGCGATTCACGCGGACCGTTGTTAATTAACTTAATTATCGCCGCGTCGACGAGGCCGTAGCATCGATCGTAATGATGCATTCGTTATCTCTCTAATAACGATTTCGCACAATGGGGAGTCGGACAATAGGGACGAGATTACCTTGTCAAATACACGCGGTGACCCACCCCTCGAACGTAGCTCCAGAAACAGAGTGTTACGCGACGACGAAACGAAGTAACGAACCGCTTACAGGTGACCGCGTTCATCGACGGCTCTGCTGTGTACGGATCGGACTCGAACACGGCTAGGAGCTTGCGAGAGCTCGCTGGTGGTCGTCTCAGGATGCAGCTGACTCCGGACAATCGCACTCTATTACCACCCAGCACGAACCCCAACGACGGCTGCAACAGAGAAACCGAGAGGCTAAAAGGTAGATACTGCTTCGCCGCTGGCGACCCAAGAGCGAACGAGAATCTGCACTTGACGACGATGCATCTGCTCTGGGCGCGGCAGCACAACAGGATAGCCGATCGTCTCGCGAAGATCAACCCCTCCTGGGACGATCGGACGCTCTATGAGGAGTCTCGACGCATAGTGGGTGCCCAGTTGCAACATATCACCTACCAAGAGTTCATACCTATCGTTTTAGGGGAGGAGGAAACGAACGTTCGCGGGCTGAAGCCTCTCGAGTCTGGTTACAGACAGTGGCCCGTGGATCTGGACGATCCGAGCAACGATCCAACCGTCGCGAACAATTTCGCGGCAGCCGCGTTCAGATTCGCTCATACACTGTTGCCAGGGTTGATGAAAGTGACCGACGAGCAACGCGGGACTTCGTCCTACGTCGAGTTGCACAGGATGCTGTTCAATCCGTACAGCTTGTACGCTGAGGGCGGGGTGAAGAGTTCGGTGACCTCCGCCACCAGGAACATGATCCAGATGACGTCCACTCATGTCACTTCTCAGCTGACTAATCACCTGTTCGAAGACCCTGTCGCGAATCTTACAGTCCCTTGTGGCTTGGACCTGGTGTCGTTGAATATTCAGCGCGGACGGGATCATGGTCTTCCTGGTTACACTAAATGGCGGGAGTACTGCGGATTGGGGAGACCAGAAAGTTTCTCAGACTTGGAGGGACACTTGGACCCGCAGTCGCTTAACGATATCGCCTCGTTGTATCAGAACGTCCACGATGTCGACTTGTACACTGGTGCTCTGGCTGAGTTACCAAAAGCTGGCGGTATCGTTGGGCCTACCTTCTCGTGTCTGATCGCTGATCAGTTTGTCAGACTGCAGAGAGGGGATCGATTTTGGTACGAACTGCCTGGACAATCGTATTCGTTTACCGAGGGTTAGTAAAGTATCCACTATATCTTTCATAGAATTACTTACATAAAAGTATATTTCGTCTATTTCTCTTGTTCAGACCAGCTTTCAGAGTTGCGTAAGTCGTCGCTGGCGAGGCTGATCTGCGATTGTTCCGACGGTGTAACGCAAGTTCAGCCAGAGGTGATGAGAGCAATTGGACCAGAGAACCCTATGATGTCCTGCGAAGATATACCTGGGCCGTCCTTCGAGGCGTGGAGGGAAGATAGTCCCGCGACTCCTGTGTTAGAGGCGCCTTTTATGCCAGTAAATTGGACCGCGTTGAAGAACAACATTAACGAGACCATCAGGGACATGATCGCTTCCATTAATAGCACCAAATCATCGGTCAAACTAGACAGCGACTGGTTGGCTTTCAAGGATTACGTGAACCGCACGTTTTCTGATCTCAAGAACCAGCTGTCTGGTTTGTGTTCCTCGAACGCGACCAAAGATTCCACGCCAAACGAGAAGGTGGACTCTGACAGCTTCATTTTGAGAGCAACTGGACCGTCGAGCATGTACCAGGACTGGATCACGTTTAAAAGCGACTTAGTGGTGTCGCTGAACGATATCATAGGGAACATGGGTAGCGGGCCAACCGAGGTGGCCAAGTGGATCGCTTTTAAACAGAATATCATGGACCAGTTCGCTGATCTGAGAGATCAGATCTCCGCTATGAAGGCGGACATTGGTCCAAAATTGTCGACGAAGAAGAACGAGCAGGGACAGACTTCGAGTGACCAGAATGAATCAGTGGAAGCTTCCAACATCAAGGATTCTATGATTCCAGCGATTTTCGATTGGAAACATTATAAGGACAATATTATATCGTCTTTGGATGACACTATTATGAATGTAGGAGAAAATATGCCTGCCTCTGACGATCCAGCTTGGACCACCTCTGAAAACGGCATTATAGATCGTTATTCTGGGTTCAGAGATAAGATAGGCAGCCAGAAGTCTATCACAGTTCCTGATAAGTTAGCTGCAGGGGAACCAGATGCGGCTGACGATTGGTTGAACTATAAAACTGAGATTATCAGGACAGTAAACGATGTGGTAAATAAAATTCAGAACAAGATGCCACCGCCTGGTGATCCAGCGTGGGCCGCTTACAGGGACGAGATCACGAAGAGCTTCTCAGGCATTAAGACTACACCGTCACCCCTGCAACTCGCGATGTTGTCCACCATGAACGAACATGGTAATTCGGAAGCTTCCTCGACAGCGAAATTCAGCAATATGGAACTGTCCAATTTGACCAACGACTGGTTAGAATTCCGTGCTCGAATCAATGACTCCTTCACCAAAGTGATCAAGGACATCCAGACGAAGAAACCAACATCCACTGATCTTGTTGCCTGGTCCGCTTTCAGGATTTCCACGGTGAACGATTTCACGAAATTGAGGGATGAGATCGCGAGCATAAAAGCGGAGTGGTTGGCAGAAATAGGCAGATCAAAATCGAGCAAGGCACCACCGAACTTACGAGCCGCATTTGGGAAACCTGACGGCGCTTTTACCTTCGATTATACCAAGTACATGAAGCCAATGATTCCTCCAGACGAATGGTACGATTTTAAGAAGCAGATCAACGACACTGTGACGAATATCCTGAACACAGCGAATGCTACGGACAAGATGGATTTCGACCAGCTCCACGACGCGTTCAACAAGTCCTTCATGGATCTGAAGAGCGATATATCAGCCCTGAGGAGTCTAATCGTGGATACTTATAGCAACAAGACAGCATCCGACTGGATCAGCTTCCAAGCACAGCTGAACTCCACGGTGAAGAATCTAGCGGATAGTTTGAAGAACAAGGAACAAGTAGAATCAGGAAGTGTAATGAACAGTCTCTTCGAGGCTAGGGATAAAATGTCCGATCTCGAGCCACCGATGAATTCAGCCAGGATCCCTCCAGCAGAGTGGATTCAGTACGCGTCGAGTATGAACAAAACGATCTCAGACGTTCTGAAGGACGTTAAGGAGCAGGCAGCGTTGATGAAAAGCTCAGGCGATCCTGCGTCATCGTCGTCCTCCAAGTCTAACAGATTCACGGATTGGTTGATCGTTTCCTGTCTCGGGGGTTCCTTCCATGTGTTCGTTATGTTATCGAGGTTCCACGTTCGCGTATGAAGAAGTTGTAATCTTTTTCGTTCCTCTTTTTTAGTATCATAATTGTGTATATATTCGACTGTCGGAAACGAACTTTTACACGCTAATCAAGAGAAGGATGAAAGGATGCGCAGAGAAGAACCGAATGAAAGTGCGTTTAAGAATAATCGTACCTACTCTAATATCACGTTTCGAACGCTAATTTTAACTAACTGATAAGAGATAATTAATTAACAATATAACGATTGATAGAAATCTACGCGGAGAGGCTTAACAGTAGAGCAGTGCCTCTTTTTATCCAGAAATCCGATCCTTGCGGGCCCGCGTTCAAGTCGACCGCCACGACGAACGAGGGTCGTCCTTGGTCTCCGCTTCTTTGGGGGTAATAGTAACAGGGGCAGTTGTAAAGTCCTGTATGAAGGAGTTTAAGAGAGTTAAGAAAAAAAAAAAAAAAGAAGAAGATGAGCGAGGAAGGTGAACGTAGAGTATTTTCTGCGGTCGTTACCTCTGCCGCGTCTTTTGAGCAATTCCGCGGGCCGGAAGTGAATCACTGGCATGTTGCAAACAAGTTGCATGGGGGCAGGCTCGACGAGGACGCTGCTCCTCTTGTCCCAGCCAGCGCCTTCCAGAAAGATGGAGCGTATGTACACGCCGTCCTGTAATGGAATGTACACACGGTTAGGGGGCGTGCACACACGCCACTGCGTCCTTTCCTACAGCGATATCGCGACGCTGAATTCTTTATCCCCTCTATTTTTCCGCGGCTCGTTTTCCTTTGCATTAAAGAGAGAGAGAGAAAGAGAGAGAGGGAGAGAGAAGGAGAGAGCCAGACGACGCTGGCTACGAGAATAATTGGATCGATCTCCGGTGGGTGTGTGCGGTGGAGACGCTTCGTTGAGAATCGATAGTCCAGGTACGGCTCGCTAGTGTTTTTCGTCTCTTTTATTTCTTCGCGATCCAGACTTAACAACACACTGTTGTTCAAAGTAATTAATGGAAAGTTTCAAATTACCATTGGCGGTTCAATAATGGCTGACTCGTCGATGGTGAAAACCGTGAACTCCCAGGACAGCGAATCGATGGAGAGGTTCCAGAGCCTGGCGGAAGTCTGCAACACCGCGGTAAGGAATCCTGTGGGGAACGTGAACGCGGCCAGCCAGAATAGCAACGGCGGATGAGTAGTTCGAGCCCATTCGTCGAAGTGTTCCACGCGACTGACGAGATCCCTCGTCCAGGCGCCCAACAGCTTCAAGGACGGATACGCTGTCAGCCAGGCGGAGGGCACGCGTCCCTCGTGCACGCAGTTGAAGATCTCCTCGAGGTCGGGGGACATCAGGACCAGCCCTTTGATCGCCTGTTGAAGATCTATCAAGCTACCACGGGTCTTGCTAAGAAGCGCGTTGTAGCGTTGTATCTCTTGAAGCAACACCACGTCCAGCGGGGTTTTCCTGGGCCCCATTAACTTCTGCGCTGTGTCGTAATCCATGTTGTCTGGTATCTTCGATAGTATATCCGCGGTTAAATGAATTACCTTGTGAAACAGAGAATCGAGACACGTTAGGCTTCCTTCAGGTATCATATCTGCTGGATCTCGCGAGAAAAATTGGAAATATTTCATTGAAGTTTCAAAAGGTTAATAATCGTTTTCGTAGTTACTTTCTCCTCTTTGCTGATCTCCTCTTTGGTAACGGCTTGCACCTGCAAGCTCATCAGGGTCTCGAACATGTTCCTCGTTTCCATGATTAAGCAGGTGATGTCCGCGTTCGGGTGTTGACCGAACGCTTCCGGTTTGTCTACGTTCGGCAGCATCGCGATGAAATCGTGGTAGGACGCCAAGGAGCCGTCTCTCGGCACGTAATAGGTTGGTAGCGATGACAGACGGTAATGGGGCACGGTCAGGGCCTCCTCGGTGAAATATTGTTGCACGTACGTCATCAGCAACCGGCGGTCCCAGTCGTCGGTCACGTGGCCCCCGTAGCAAACACCCGCTATTAGATACTTGAGGGATTCCCACGGAGTCGTCGGGTATTCGTCCAGATAGACCTGTAGCAGGTTCTCGGATACCTGTTTGGGAGGACGAATCGATTTCACTGTCAAAACAGAGGCAGATTTTTCTTCTGTTTCAGATATTTCATTAAAAGGAAAGCAATCAGTTGAACGTTGAACGTCAGGTTGAAATCGAATCGAATCAAAAGCGCGCAGCGTTTCTGACCGCTGTCGCTCGGATATTTCAATCTGGCTGGTTTCAATCGCGACCAGAGTCCGCGAAATTACCACAAAGTCGGAGTCGTTGAAGCTGTAGACGACGTTCCAGCCCAATTGCTGGAACTTTTTACGCTCGAGCAGGACGGAGTGGAAGAAGACAAGGGCGAAGAGGAGCTTCTTGTATTTGGACTTCTCGTGACAAAGCTCGAACTGGTTCTCGGTTATCAGGCTGTAGAGTCGTTTCATGTTCGCCTTCAAACCTTTCGGCGGTTCCGTGGTCATCTTTATGCCGGCCTGCAGGATCGATATGGGGAATTGGGGAGTCGGGCTCGAACTCAGCCACAATCTGCGAACGGCCAGAAACACCCGCTCTCAATTATCGATCGCAGGCGGCAGTTTACGCTCGGACGCGAACCTGAATTGGGGATGCAAGCTTCTGCTGGCGCCTAACGTTTCCACGATCTTGTCCAACCGCGGCATCCAGCTCAGCGACAAGTGGCAGTTTGCTAGGAACACCCAGGCACCCTCTTTCGCCCCAACTTCTATCATCCTGCGAGTTTTATTTAAATCAACCGCTTAACAATCGTCTCAGTCCACGAAGATCTCAGACGCGCGAGAGAAGAAACGCGCGGCTAACAATTGACCGTGAAATCTACGGGGGAATTTAAAGAATTCTATTCTCGTTCTTTCACAGCAATTCATCTCAATCCCCGTTGCTCTCGAAGTACAACATCGTTCGTAATTGCTGCGATTCCCCGCGCGAAACTTTTCTCGCATCGCGTCACAGCAGCAGAAACTTTCGAACGCTCGCTTATTTCGTCTGAAATTAACCTAGTGGCAATGGGCGCCTGGCCCTGACCCAGTGACAGAGTCATAAAGTGGTTAGTCATTTCCTGGCTGTCGACTAGCTGCGTCAGGGTGCTCGTGGGATCCACTCCGGGTGAAAGGACGAAGATCAGCGGCGTCTGGGCGACGGAGTCGTCGAGGACCGCCTTCAGATCGAGCACTGGAGGCTCGACGAACCTCTGGCCCAGATTTATCACGATGAAGTTCGAGATGCAGAAGGAGATCCTATCCGGACGACAGCTTCGTATCACCAGCATCTTCTGGAACACTGTACAGTTCGTCTCCCATTCCGCTATCAGTGGCGTGTTCTCTGGTTCCGTGTTAATATACCTGAAGAAACATCACGACATGTAACACGTGCACTGGACATAAACGAACATCTCTAGACAATGGTGTACCAATTATGCCAGTCTCGTGGAAACTGCTCGAACGAAGAAACGATCCCGTGAAACCCAGGCAGCTTGTCCAATTCCGTGAGATTGTCCCAAGTCTCGTCTGGCAACCAGGCCACCGGTTTGTCCGGTTGGTTCTCCCTGTCCAGAACGATGCCACCGCGAAGCAGGAACCCGTACTCGTTAGGGATCACCTTACCCTGCGCGTCCAGGATCTTCGTGCACATGTTGAATGAGAACAGCAGCTTATGGTGCTCGAACAGGCCGCGGCAAGTGTTCCTGGTTCGCAGAGGCGGCTTTGACCGGTGCAAACGATAGGTCGTAGAGGGAAAGGCACAAGAGAGAGAGAGAGAGACAGAGAGAGGGTGAAGTAGAAAGAACGAAGGGTCTCCCTTTGCTGCGCGTACTTGTACAACGCGTAAGTGTGGTACTCGTTCAGGCTGTCGATCCTCTCGACGAGTTTCAGACTTTTCGGGCTCTTGTCGATCGAGAGCATAAACAAGGTAATGTATGCGTCCAGGGCGAACTGGTACATCGGATCGATAAGGCTCATGTCGTTCAACACGAAGAAGAGGATCGCTGCGCGGTGCGCGCACGGCCTGTACTCCTCCCTGGCTAGATCTATCTGCTTCTCCGTCTGCACCGAGACCACCAACGACTCCTCGATCGAGATCGAGGTCGCCTTCGACGACTGAAGGGCGCTCAGCAAATCCAGGTCGTCCAGCAGAGTGTCCCCGGCCACGTTCAGCAGGCTACACGCCAGGAGAACGCGTACGAATTACCCTTTTCGTGTCTGAACTCAACGCGCGTTACGCGTGTCTTTTCTATCGCGCGTTATTAACCTACGAGACACGAGACGTAACTCTAGGGATGTCTTACTGGAGTATCTTGTCCTCAAGCTCCTTCAGTGTTCGTTTGTTGGACGCGATCGTGAAGACCAGATTGTCCTTTTGTTCTTCGAGCTGCGGTCTCTCCTTTCTGACCACGATTCCCAAGAGCTGGGCTTCCAGCCCTGCGCACAGGATAATAAGCTTCGAGAGTTCGCCCCACCCCCCTCTGCACCTAACTCTTTCCTTCGTCCCTCGATCCACTCCCGCTTTTTCCACCCTATCTCTGGGCCACGGTGTTCTCTTTCAACCCCATCGCAATCTATCTCCTTCAGCTTCTCCCAGACCCTTGCCAAAGCTTTTCTAATCAAAGCGATGAGACAATTAGTTACCCTGCTCTTTGATGGCGAAGTTGCATAACGTCGTTTTGGTGGATATCTCGGGCGCGTAATGGGGGTTCGCCAGTTTCGTCGTGATGAACAAACGGAACTGGTCGCTGTAGTTGATCATCCTCTCGTTGAACTTGATCATCACTTGGTTACCTACGAATTTCATTCTCTACGTCGATCCTCCAGGTTCGATTGCGAAAGTTTACGCACCGAGTTTCACGAACGCTCGATCGAGGATGGGGTTCAACGCTGGATCGAGCACTTCGCCGATGTTCTCCAGGAGAACAGGTCTGCCAGCGCGGAGAGCGTACTCTAGCACTTTGGTAAAGTCTGCTTGGCCGAAATCGATCACCCTCAGTGACTGCGCAATGGAAACAGGTAGTTTGAACGTGTAGAAATGAATCTTTCTAGGGGTCGATCGCGTTCGTCTCGTTTCCTTTCTCTTTCCGTACATTTTTCGCCTCCATATTCTTGATCCATTTCACCGCTTGGCATTGCGGATCGATCACCAGCGGCCATCTGGTCCCTCTGGTCACGATGATACCGTTCTCGGTGCTGAAATCGTCGGACGGTAAACCCTGGATGTTCCAGTCTCTGATAACCGCTGGATCGACCAGGAATTCTTTCACGTCGAGGTCCGGAGACGTTGGAATTTCCTTGTCCCTCACCTTGCGATTTATTCGGATCGTGCAGGAAATTAGCAAATAAAATTCCAATGAAACGACCGATAAAAGATAAGAGGGAAGGGGATCGCAGTAACGACCCTAATTGTTTTCACAATCAACGAACGCGGAACGTTTTGCGAACATTCACGATCTCCTCGACGCGAGTTACGATTATTACCCTTCGCTCGGAAACGATCAAATCGGCCCGGCTCACCTCCTTCATCCAAATGGTTATCAGCTCCTCCCTGTAATTGGATACGAACGGGCCCAAATAGGACACAAAGGCGGTGGATATTAGGCAATCACCTGGCAGAAAGTCGAAGAGCGTGGCCAGCGATCCGACCGTGTTCTCCCATCGGATACGCTCGCCGGAGAGGCCGTCGACCAGCATGGCGGCCCGCTCCAGTTTCAGCTTCAATAGTTCCGCCTGAAAACACACGAAACTGTAAGTAGAACCGTGTCAGCATAGTTGAAATTTATACGATCTGCGAGTCGCGCTCGAGGAACGAGTTCGCGCGCACCCTATCGATGGTCGTCTCGCAATGGACTTCCGGTCAATCGTGGCTATTATCTGGGACGCCTTCGAAAGAGCATAATTTTCTCGAATCTTGTAAAAAAATTTACTGGAAACACACGAGGCAAACATCGAGAAGAAGAATTTTTCGTATACTGGTTAACAGAAAATTTACAAATTTACGCGAATGCGAACGGTGGAAATGTAAACACTATAAATAACGAGCAAACGAAACTTTCCAGTCAAAGCACGAGTTTATGCAAATAGAACTATGCATTGTAACATCCACCAGAGGAACCAGCGGGTCTACGCAGGAGTCTCATCGACCCTGAAAGGGATAAATCGCGCTTACCAGCTTAATCAATTCCTCTTTCTCTTTCATCTTCGCGTCGTACATCTCCTGCAGCTCCTGCAATCTTTGCTGCAACTTTTGCAACTGCATCATGGCCTCCTCCAACGCCTTCTCCTTCTGCTTGAGAGAGGTCAGCGCGGCGTTCAATTTTTCCCTTTTGGGCGCCACCACTCTGCGATTTCAATGGCGGATGACCCTTTAGCGAGGCTGTAGCGCAATATTTTTCTGGTTCGCGTGCTCGTAAGCGGAAAATAGAGGAAGATCCACCACGATACTTCCGTTATCCTCCGTCTCGAGGTATAGGCGTCACCTGTACAGCTTCCCATATTTCTCCATGGCGATGACCCATATGCAAAGGGACTTGGCCGCCACAGAGACCAGGCCTACCTTTTCCGGCTCGAATTCAGGGTTCGACGTGTACCTGGAAATGGCTCTGAGCGTTCTGTCGGAGATGTTGTCCTTGTCGAAGTCGCGCAGCTGAAAATTCGAAGACGAACGAGTGCAGAGGGAAGTTACGCGGTATTTCTTTTTGAATGAGGCGACGAGAGCGAGGCAATTCGATATTCGTACGGTGTTCAGAAAGTTCACGTCGGCGAGCTGACGCTTCGACTCCGCCCAGCTTGGCTCGGAGCTCTTCAGGATCATCACCGCCTCCATTACCATCTCGACTTTCGGCGGCGGCCGCGTGAAAGACCGTATCTCCGAGATGTCCTTCTTGCTGAGCGCGTCCAGGGCCTGTGTAGCAATTCGAACGGATAAATTGGACCATACATATGGATGAACGCTGGAATGGAAGGTGTGGCCGCGATCAGAATTCGTACACGGCTGTTAATAATGGATCTCGGTTTGGCACAGTCGGCTACCTTTTAATCTTATCAAAATTACATCTCAGCGTCTGAATCACGTGCACGTTTTTACCTTCAAAAGAACATAATATCTCTAATTTAATTCCCTGTTAAAATTCACAATCCTTCTTTCTGAAACGAAGCTCGCAATCTCCGTGAAACACTGCACGGATCGTCGAATTGGTAACAGCGGTCGATCGATCGGTCGAGAGAAAGCAAACGTCGCATCGTCCACATTTCCGTCGGGATTTCCCTCAACAAAGCGGTCCGCGGATCGAATTTATGTAGCCAACCGGTAGTGGCCGTCGTCCCAGGAACGTAGCCGAGGCAACTTAGCCGAGGAAACTTTTTCGGACGCGGTGCATAAAACGCGAAGTTAAGGAAACCGTGTAGCGGTCGTCTCGAGCGAGGTAGAAGCAGCGACGCTCGCAAATAACGCAGACGCGGGTGCGATGGGCCCGCGATCGGATTTCCCTATTTCATCCGCGAGATTCGACGTGGATTCCGATTTCGAATCGCGGCGAATTGGCGCGCCGCTTAATCACGCGGGGCAAACGAAGCGGAACGACGTTACCGGGTACGATAAGAATTAATGTCGAGGAAGGATACCTTCATTGCCTCGTTCAGAGCCGGTTCAACAGTTGCGAGGTCAGCACGTGCGAGTTCCTCGAGCTTCTTGCACTCCTTTTGCTCCTCCGCGATACGCTCCGACCGCGCTGCCACCGTCTTCTGCGTCTCGTCCGCGTCGCGACGCTGGTTCACTGTGAAATTTCAAGTACAACATCGTTTTGTGCTGTTTTAGCGATATTTCCATTTATGCATCGATTAAAATTAGAAAATGATCGATAAACGCTGATCCAGATTACGCTCGATCGAAATCGAATTCCATCCGATGGCGATACATCAGCGTCAGAGGGTGACGCGTACCTATCGTCACCAGGAACTCTTCGCATTCCCTGGTAGATTTATGAACCTGCTCCTGCGTGACTTCCAGTTCCGCGGCCATCTCGTTCACTTTAACGCGGGTGTCGTCGATCTTCGAGAGACCGTTCCGAAGTTTGTTCGCCTGCTGCGCTAAATCCTGCCTCTTCTCCGCCAGCATTCTGAAACAGAATGTCCTCGATTCTAGCTGAACCTTAAAAGGGAATAAATCCGTTTTACGAATATCGTAACGTTACGAATTATCCGATCCCTGCGATCTTTTAAGGAAGAGACCAACACGGAAGCTGTTCCCTCTGTAGAAGGAACTTACGTTTTGTAGCCAGCGACCAGCTCGAGAAAATTCACTGGCGTCACGTAATTGTGCCGTTTCATCTCCGCGGCCATTCTATTGGAAAATTGTGACACGGTCTCGTGAATCAAGGAGAAGGTCGCCGCGATTCCGTCCCGCATCCGCTCCTGCAATGGCGGCAACGGTATCTCCGTCGCAGACTGTCGCGGCTCCTGCGAATCGTTTCTTTTTAATACACTTGAAATGAATCTTCGACGGGGAGGAACACGGGCATTGGAAGCAACGACGCGATACACCGGATGGAGGGAGAAAGAGATCTCCAATTCCTCCTAAAGACGGTCAATCCTCGAGGAGGCAAGGCACGACACGAGGTGGCGGGTGATTCGAAAATATTAAGCGCCTGGTCGACGGAAACGCTCGGACGATTGCCCGTCCCGGAAGGAAGCTCGCCAGACGGGGGCGTATCATCGAGGGCGAGCCGTCGAGAGGAAAATAATCGGATTCCACAAAATGGAGAGGACTAGGATGTGGTTCACCCTTCCTCTCCCTCTATCTCTCTCTCTCTCTCTCTCTATCTCTCGAGCTCACACGCGTACTGCTCTTTCTCCCTTTCCAGTTAGAATCGTGTCGCGATCCAAGAGAAATCGGAATCGAATGGAATCGATCGGCCGGAAAGGGGGTGCGGGCGGCGGAAGGCGCAGCCGAAGACCAACCGCTTTATTTTCCCCGGTGATAGTGAGCGTCAGATTGAGATTCATGAGGAACTTGTTGCCAACTTCGAGGAGGGCTTCCCTCGGCCATTCCAGGAACCAATCGATGGTCGTGCAGTTGATCAGGCCCGGATACTGGCGTAATCTGTTCCTGAACGCGTCCCCGATCGGGCTCATGCACACCACCAAATGCATATTGGCACGCGCCCTCTCGATCACCATCGAATAGATCGTCTCTGTAGTTGGTACGCGTCCAGCGCGGGTCGCCTCCTTCGTCAGCTTCTTTTTGATCTGTCTCGCGGGGAAGAAACGCGACCGGATGAATTTACGTACGCGTATCGCTGTTTCGATTCGTGTTAAACGTTCGATCGAAACGATCGTCGCGAGACGCGGATGGTATACGAGCGTACGCGAGATTAGTTCCGAGGGAGGCGAACGTTGCAGCACTCACTTCCTCCATTTCGTCCGGCTTGTACAGATTCGCGACCTCGCCAGTGCTCAGTATACTGTTCACGATCTCCAGGAACTGTTCCTCGATCACCTGCGTGTCGTTGAAGAGGAACGCGGTGGGTTTGTTGTCGACGCCTGTTTTCCCGTACAGGGTCTTCAGGTCCTCGCGGAACTCGGCTAATTTGTAGTGTTTCGTGACGGAGATCTGGAACGTAGACAGCTCGCACATGTAGCTGGCTATTCGAGAGAGCGATTGCCTTCCGCTTCCGCCGATCCCTATTAGCAGCATGTTTCCACGTGGCTGCGATACGTGCAGTTAAGTTTAGACGAGGATTAAATTCAGGCTCGCGTTACGTTCGTCGCGCGAAGTGCGATTATAAATGAGGGAAGATCGCTAACTTGAGAGATCACCCGGAATATACGGCAAATGTGCTCGACCGCGTCGCGGAAGAGGATCAGATCCATCCGCACGACCCCGGTGGACGCGTTATACTCGTCCATTTGCCTCTCTACGTATGTTCTCACCGCGGCGATGTCAGTTAGATCCTCGTATATGTCCCAGGCGTTCATGAAACTACCTGCGAGCGTCGTGAATTAAGCCTGGATTAGGCCACGAGTCACATCTCGGACAAACCGCGGCAGGATTACACAGGACGTGTACCAGGACCTCGAACTACGCGGTATACTTCGATATATTTTCTGCCCCAGATCCAACTCACCGAACAACGGACACCTTTTCTCCGGACAGACGTTGTGGAAGGTCAGCTCGAACTGTTTTCCAAGCTGGTCGCCGACTTGGTCCACGAACCATTCCCTGTCCCTGCGAACCAAGTCGCGCGCTGATTTATCTGCGAACATTTCGAGGAAGCGGAGTTATTCGCGGGGATTTATTCTAACTTTTCGTCGATCAGACGATCGCTGAAGACCCGGAACGCCTCGTGAACCCACAGACGAAGGAAGGTCTGCCTGGAGAACTGGTAATCCTTGTGACTTCGTAGCAGACCTTGGAAGACCTGCTCAGCGAGAAGATATTGAAGATTGAGCCGGGGTGAAAAATGTAGATTGGAGGGAGAGCTTCTACCTTCGAGATGTCCCGCAAATTGAACAGATAGTGCATTTTCGCTGGCGTGGGCAGCATTTTGGTGATCACGTTGTTGTAAAGCCCGATGGTGGACAGCGTTACATCGTACGCTAATCGAAAATGTCCACGATTATTTAATAACTATCGATAGTTCTGTATCGTTATAATATTCCCTTCTAACCAATCCCCTTAACTTCCGCGTGGAAGTCGCCAATATGTTGATTCAACATCGTTCCATATATCCTAACGATCTGCTTCTCAACGGGGAACGTCATGTTGATCACGTTGAACTTGGTGAGCAATCGATTGGTGATAACGTTTCGTCCTCCTCCTGGAGGACCCATGGCCGCCATTAGTTGCACCCCTTGCACGAACTTTTGCGTTTGCTTGCTTCGATCGTACCTTTATCAATCCACCAAGAGCAACAAGTGAAAAACGAGCGCGTCTCGTGTAAACGAATAAAAGAGTACCAGAAACCGTATCCTATCAACTGTCGTATCAACTCCAATGGCGGCTGCGAACCGTACGTCTCCTTCATGGGCATGTTGAAGTCGTCCATGAAAGCGATTAAGGTTTTACCACCTACAGGGACGTACACCCCTTTGGTGCGCTTCTCGAGCCTGCTCTCCACTGTGTCCTGGAACAAACGAGACTCGAAATTCAAATAGTCCTGCGGTTAACGATTTCGCTTTAACGGGTCGAATCATCCGGAGGGAGACGACGCTACGCTTGCCTGTACGTTCTTCGAGGTGGTCTGGGCGGACATGTTCAACGTTAACACGCTGTACTTCGCCTCGTCGAGGGAGTTCAGCACTGACTGGAGCATCGACGTTTTCCCCGTGCCCACGGGACCCAGCAGAAGCACCGGATATTGGTTCCTTAGCAGCGAGCTCACGATGAACTCGTATCGAACGGTGTCCACGGTGGGCACCACTATCTTGTAGAACGGTGCTCTGGCGTTTCGAGTTCATTTCGATTTAATTATCACTGAGAAATTACTGGGAACGTTTGAACGAGTGAAAATGGAATCGAATACCCTGGCTGCATTTTCCATACTGGTGGCAATCTTTCTTCCCACGAAACGAACAGTCGCAGACGTGAGTCTACGAAGTACTCGTAGACTGTGTCTCGCAGCGGAAACGAGCCCTCGATCTCTCGCATGTAATTGTCTACTCTGTAGCGACCCTCCTCGTTGACGGACGCGAACAGGGACCATATCATGCTGGCAGAAAAAGCAAAGGTTGAATAGTTTCGTCGAGAGATTCATCGTGTCTTAGCGTCTCTAGTCGTACCAGAAGAAGAACCACATTTTGCAAATGTTCGCGAACATGTCCACGTCGCCTGTAAACTCGACTCCATTCGCGGGGACTGCTAGCACCTCCACGAGCTTGCACAGTGATTGAACAGCGTTCAATTCAGGAACCGGGACAAGCTCCTCGCATTTTCGTCGTTTGAATTCCAATGTATCGTCCACGTACTCGTTGAACAGCCTCCTCATCTGTTTTACAATATTTTAACCCCTCTAATTTGCGGTTCTATCGTCAAAGAAGCGTTGAAGATCGTTCAAGGAACCTGCGTGACGAATTCAGGCTTCCCTCGAGACTTCTCCAGCCAACTATCCATGTACGGCCTCCAACCAAGGTCCTTGTAATCATTGTACACCATTCCTGCTCTGGAGACAGTAGCTGGGGATGCGACTTCGAGGTCTTGGACCTCGAACAGCAGCGACACTTGATTGGGCATTGCGATTCGATCGTTGTTTATAAGAGTTAAAACCTGCAAACCAAATTGTTCTCCTGGCTTGTTTCTCTTGTCTCATTTTTAAGTTTTACAGTGTACCTTGTTGTCATCCATCACGCTGTTCATGTTCTCGATCCAGTCAGCGTCCACAGGCCCGTCGAAGAGGATCCATTTCGCGTCAGGGCTGTCGTCTGTCGAAGGTAACGAGGCTCTCATTGATTTTGCGTTCGAAACGATTAAATTAACGCGTGATTGCGTACCAGAACAGGTTTTTCGCATGATCGAGGATATCACACCGTCGTGCCATTCGCCAGTGCTAAGGTTGTACTCCCCGTAAAGCTCTGGGAGACTCAACGCCTTCGGATTGATGGGGTAGACGTGGACAGCCGCGTATCCTGGCTTCCTGTTGTTCCTCATGGCAGTCATCGTGTTCTGTAGCACTGTCCATGTAACAGTTTTTGCTGTGTTCGACTCGCCCACTATCATCGTCGAGTGCCTCGAGTTCATCGTCTCGTACAGCTCGATAACTTTCGTCAGTATCAGCGGAATGGGCTGGAAAACGATATCGACGGAGGGTGCTCGTGGGCGTAAACCTACCCTTGCGTTGCTTATGGATTTTATTGGAAATTAGTACACTTGTTGAATGGGGATACATCGGGCAGGTGTCTGTTTTATTGGCAGTGACATATGTTTTTATGTTTCAGAGCTTTGGAGTTACATAGAATATGCTGGGAAGAAGTGATAGGAGTTAAGAAGCCTCCAGCAGAAGTACAGTCGCAGATTCTTTATCAAGAAGGATTGTGCAGCAACATTTTTGCGTATTAGTCTTAAACTAATTGTTATACTTGCTAGTATAATATTTAAAGCGTATTATATATACACCAGCATATTTAGCTGCATAACGAATAGGAAACCCATTGTATTATTAGTATAGCAGGTTTATACAATTGTAAAATGCAGTTTAATTGTGATTTATTGTACATTTTATTTATTTTAATGAATAAACTAATTATTTAAACGTAATGCCTAAGTGTTATCATTATCCTTCAAGTACAGCACTCCTAGAATGACCAATTCCAATCCTTAAACGAGAAAACTCGTAAAAACTAGTCCTGAACACAATTAAAGTAGTTGAGCTTTTAAAACTTGGCGCCTCCAATCCAAGAGTGTCGGCACTTCCTGGAAAATGACGTCACTTCTAGGAATCGCTAAAATTCCTGGAATTCTCGATGACGTCATTTCCAAGAAGTGGCACAATTCGGATACCTCCTATGACGTCATGTTCTCCTGATACAAAGTCGAAAATCTAGGTACAATATCGAAAAATCGGAAATGTATCAGGAGAACATAACATGTGAGGAGGTATTCTTGCCACTTCTAGGAAAATGACGTCACTTCCAGGAATCGCCGAAATTCCAGGAATTTTCGATGACGTCATTTCCAAGAAGTGGCACTATTCGGATACCTCCTATGACGTCATGTTCTCCTGATACAAAGTCGGATTTTCGAGATTTTGTTCGAAAAATCGGCAATGTATCAGGAGAACATGACGTCATAGGAGGTATCCGAATAGTGCCACTTCTTGGAAATGACGTCATCGAGAATTCCTGGAATTACCGGGAACCCCTATGACGTCATCAAACTTGGATTCTCAAATTGTTGGTCGCAAAATCGGCAATGTATCAGGAGAACATGACGTCATAGGAGGTATCCGAATAGTGCCATTTCTTGGAAATGACGTCATCGAGAATTCCAGGAATTTTGACGATTCTTGGAAGTGACGTCATTTTCCTAGAAGTGGCACGCATACCTCCTCACATGTTATGTTCTCCTGATACATTTCCGATTTTTCGATATTGTACCTAGATTTTCGACTTTGTATCAGGAGAACATGACGTCATAGGAGGTATCCGAATAGTGCCACTTCTTGGAAATGACGTCATCGTGAATTCCAGGAATTTTGACGATTCTTGGAAGTGACGTCATTTTCCAGGAATTGACGAAATTCTTGGGTTCGCGGCGCCAAGTTTCAATCTTTCATATAGTTTAAATTGGGTTCAGGGCTATCTTTTACGAGATGTTTCTCGTTTAAGGATTGGAGTGGGTCATTCTAGGAGTTGTTGGACAGGTCTATAAATGATTGCACAACTGTTTAACAATAACTATTTCATTTATTGTAACTTTTTTACAATTTGCAATGAACAAAGGTGTTTCTACAGCTCTATTTGTAGTTTATACAATTTGCTTTTATTTTATTAAAATTGGTTAACAATATGTTCTATTACACTTAAAATAATATAAAAATAAAGCTCCTCAATGATGGTGTGCTATATCCATGCGAAACACCATGAAAACTCTGTAATACCCCTAATTGTGTGGGTTGATCTCATCCCTTAAATGTTGCTCATTGCAAATGAAAAGAAATACCTATTTAATATCTTCCACTACTCTAAAAGTGTACTAAGTTTCAATAAAATCAATAGACAATCAATACTGTCTAAATCCAGCTGAAATTCCTTATAATCGAAGCTCCTTCGCACGTGTGAGTTCCTGCATTTTGCAGTAAACTTTAAATGACTTGCAATCAAGTCCTCAAGGATTAAAAAATCATTTCCTTAAACCCCTTCGTACTAAACGACTAAGTCATCTGATTAATACTAATCGTATTCCAATTTTGGTAACACCAAAAGATCTGTTTGCTTGCCAGAGAAGAACACCAAAGTATAAAGTGTTTAAAAATAAGAGAACTCGCACGAACGAGTGGATCATCCGCTCTGAGTATAGAAGCAGCAAGGATCCGACAGTTTACTACCGCGATACCTCTCGGATCGATGCAGCTGCTATTAAAAAAGGAACGCCGTTGAAAATCAGGACGTCGTCCCGTGGCGGTCCTCGAGATTACCTGCAGCTTCAGCTTGATGGCCTCCTTGCTTATGTAGCCGATAATTTCCTCGTAATCCACCGACGGTACCTCGACGTCCGGGAAGAGATCGCCAGTGATACCAAGGAAGAGCGGCAGATCGTCTGAGGTGAGCTTGGCTATGTTCATATCCTTCATGGCGAGGATGATCACCTGCGTGCGTTATCGATCGCGTCAGGTTGGTCGCGATAACGCTTGAAGGGTTAGTCGAGCGTGGTACTCGTCGAAAACGAGAGAATAAATTCTCTAAAGGGTTGAACTACCTCCTCGTCCGGTAGATCGGGGTAGAGCCTCTTCTTTTTCCCAGCGTACCTGGTTAAAGTCACTATTCCCCTCAGTCCAAAGTCGTAGTGATACTGCTTGCTCAGTTGCTGCTGTGCCAACGTGTACAACGTGAAGACCTGTAAAAATCGAGCAACTCGATGAGGCTTTCCTTTCGCGAAAGGGACACTGGCTGGAGACTGGAGGAGAGCCGCGAGGGAAACCTTTCTGGCGAGCACCCGCGTCTGCTCGAATCCCTCGCAGAACAAATTGATCTCTGCGATCATACTGCTGTCCGGCACCATCATCGAGATTGGCCTGAACATGGATTTCAGATTATCGGGAAGCTCCGTGCGGCCCGCGTAACCCGGGTTCATCGTGATAAAGATGCCGCAGGTGTGCACCAGCCATATTTCAACGCCCTCGAACACGAATCTGGTGAGCTTCTGCGAGAGCGCGGTGAGTATCGACAGTATCTGTTGCGCCACCACCGACAGCACCTCTATGTTTATGCTGCTCATTGAATAGAAAAAAGCTTTCGAGTCCCATCGCGGTGCCCAGACGTGTGGGTTTTAAATAAGAATTTAATTACCGATTGAACTCGTCGAAGCAACCCCAGGCGCCAGTCTGCGCCAGGCCAGAGAACAACCTGCCCATACTTCTATAATCGAGCCCCTCGGAACAGTTCTGCACGATCACGTTGAATCCCAACGCTTTCCCCAGATCCTTCACGGTCTCAGTTTTCCCTGTGCCAGCCGGTCCCTTGGGACTACCCCCTCGGTACAAGTGGAGGGCAGTGGTCAGCGTTATGTAACACCTATCCATAGAACTCGAATTATCCTCTAAGAATCCCTATCAATTTGCTTTGACAGACATTAATACCAGGTACTCGAGTAGAAGATTCAGACGAGATCGTATTTCATGTCAGGGAACTGCAATTAGTAACGATAATATTGGTCAAGCTCGACTTGGAGCTAAGTGAAATTCGGTGTTATCGAAGAATTATTCTCTTCTTCCATTTTTACAGTTGTTCGACAGAAAAATAGTCCGTCGTATCGAATCGTTCGCGAAATTGTTTCCGCGGACCCGTGGCACGCAACGATCTCCCCTTAATCCGTCCTCGACGGTCCGCAAGAGGGTGGGTCGCAGCGTACACATTACGAGCAGTCGAGCTTTCTAGGGGCGGCGTCGCGTTCTTCTTTCCGCAAGACAAATTCTCCGTGCCGCGGAACAAATGTATCCAGACGGTTGGCCCTGTCCATAAATTAGAGGCGCCGCTGGTACGAACCCTTTTATCGCGATTAAATCGATACCGCGTTAAGTATCGCAGAGCCGCTGCCGTTGCCTCCGCCAGTGGCTCGCCATCCGTTTCCTTTGATGTTCCTTGTCGCGCAAACAGCTATTCCCTGCTCGAACCCTGCCACCCTGGGAGTGTATCGCGGTCCTGTCCAACGGCCTCGTGTTCCAACCGACGTACATTACGCGGTTCTGTACACTGTACGGACGAGCTTACGCTCGCGTCGCCGCCACGAAATTGCGTACGCCGATCGAGCGGATTTTATTCGGCTGAATTCTCGTTTCGATACGGCTGAACTATCGATCGATGTAGCTTGGAAGTTATGGAGGCACGCGACGCCTCGCATGGAAATTAATACCGTTGCGATCGTTACTCCATCGTGAGAGTCGCTTCGCGTATAAATTGGAGGAACTGTAAGGGATGGTGGTTGTAAAAATTGAATTTCTCACAGACGACTCGCTCGCGAGGAATATAGCGTGTATAGCATTCCGATCGAACGGCAGTCACTCGAGTTCAAGCTTATAATTGATGAAGTTACATCAAGAGGCGAAGAGCCCCTCTGTTCGTCGTGGCTACGAGAGTCCCGTTGATTAACGTTAATTACGGCTCCGACGGTGTTCCCAGCGGTGAAAATTCGTCGCTGGGGCGTTTCTTCGCTAGCGTCCGCCAAGTTGCCGTCCCGCGAACTTCCTGAGATCGCGTACGCTCTGTCTCGAACCCGAGAACCAGCGTTGATTAACGTTGATTACGCTTTCGCGGACGCTGCGCGACTTAAACTCGCGCGCCACTTTGGACTACCCTCGAGCAAACATCGGAACGATTTCGTTCGCGATTCTTTTCGAGGCCATTCCCATGAAACCCACCCCTCCCGTTTTGTGCATACAATTCGCGTCGATCCTTGTCGATGCTTCGATGAGAACGTCTGAGGTTTTGTTCTTATCAGAAGTGCGATTCGTTAAGGAGACGACGCTGGCGCACGCTTTATCGCGTCGCGACGAAGTTAACGTTCGAAGGGCGGACGCGACAGGGCGCGAGCTGTCGCCTGATCGGTGGTAATTGTAATCGTCACGGCTCCTGACCTAATTACCGCGTATCGCGGCGTCGACGCGCGTGTAACAGTCGCTTGAACAGTTCGCGCGTCTCTAATGGGAATCGGTTTCACGCGTGACCTCGTTTCGCTTTGCCAACCGCGGTAACGAATAGCCTGAGAGCTTCTGGTTCGATGAAGGGGCGTCTTAGGGGTTGCTGTTCCAGCCGATACGGGTTATCTTAATGTTTCACGATGGATTAGCAAAGGGATCCGTCGCGACTGGCACAGATACAAGGATCTTCGAGAAATACAGCGGTGAAAGTGGAAAAACACGAAATAAATCGGACCAAGAACGACAGACGCTTCTATGCTGCGATAAAGCTTGCAATTTTTCAAAATTCTATCGTCCATGCTGGCAGATCTGTTTCTACTCAAACGTACTATCATAATAGCCTCGAGCTTACGAAGAAACAGAAAATGCAAGCAAAAATAGAGCCAAACCAGCTCTCTTCCTTCTCTACTCATTTCCATCTTTCGATTATTCAACTACCACGAGAACTCGAATCGAACGTCTCACCTATCCGTGAGCGGCGTTATCACCAATCTGCCCGTGTTCCCAAGGTACTCGTACCCGTACACGAAGTACGTGTTCGTCTGCCAGACGATGCAATCGTCGATGTCTTTGTCCCAGTAGAATCTCAGCTGCGACAGCCATTCGAAGGCGGACACATCTTTGCAGTCTGAAAAGAAAATCGTGGATCAACCAGGCTAATCCCTGTCCACCAGCTTAATTCGCGAAATCGCGTTAATTGGCGACGCGTATCAAAAAAACGTCGCGTCGGTTTGCTGTTAGCGCGAGGGCGCGAATTGTTTCCGGGGTTGCGAAGATAATACGCGCGGCGATTCATCCAACCGTGCGTCTATCTCGCGTTGCCGCGATATAGCCGGACGAATTTACGAGAACCCGCGATGAAAAACGCCGCTTCGATACGTTCGAGGTGCGCAGGGAATATTTCGGGCTAAACCCCCGTGAAATCCATGATTCGCTCGCGATGATCACGACTGGGAGTGGCGAAAGGGTTTGCAAGGAAGAGATAATGGGAGAGATGGACGGCGGAGGGAAAGAAAATTGTAAAGAGCCTGGCCGGATAAGCTGACTGGAAATTGGAAATCGGAGAGCCGTTCGGATCACTTACTCGCCCGGTACATCTTCTCGATAACGTCTCTCGCGTGGATCTCGATCACCGCGATCGCTTTGAACTTCAATCGGTCCAGCCGGCTCAGCTCGCCCCTGATCGCGTCCGTGTACCTGCTCAGCGCCTGGTTCTGTCGTTTCCGTAGCTTCTTCAGCGGTCTCCTCGAGTCCACCAATCTTCAAGCAAAAAATCCGAGGCTCGTCAACGATTATCGAACTCGACGAGAATTTTAATTCCTCTAAAATCGCCAGCAGTTCCACGGCGCATAAAAACGCACCGAGAAACTCTGCAGGAATTACAAATGCAAAAGCTCGCCCACGACCAGTAGCCGGTGGAAATAATTGGAATTATTCCGAAAAAGGGCCAGGCCAGAAAAGCGCCGCTAATTATCTCCATCGGACGGTTCATCAGCGGCTCGTTCATTTAACCCTCTCGTTTCGCCGGCTGGCCAAAAGAGACGTAACGCGAGAAAATTTGTTCGCAGCGAGCGTAGCATAATCAGCCTCTTTGTCAGACACCAGTCCCTGTATCCGTTTATTTCTTTCCTCGCCGGCATCGTCCTACGGGCGAGAGGGTGCGCGGGACCGCACTCGTCCTCTGCTCGTGGCAGGGACGTTAGGACACGGTCCCGGGACGTACGGATTTTCTCTGCGGCACGCGGTGGTGTGGGTTAAATTATTCGCGGTACGGCTGGTATATGCAAACGAGGGAGAGAAAGGGGTGCGCAACGTGGACGACGTGGGCTCTGGATCGTGGCACGGTAGCACGGAATATGCAAAATTCCCCTTATTAGAGTTACCGTGTCCCTCTATCTGCGATCCACCCAAGCGTTCCTCACTTTCTCCCCCGTTCTTCGCCAGTGGGACCCGTCGACGACAGCACCAGCAGCCTAAGGGCCGCGGGACTGGCTTCGTCCTTGGCCTCTGTCCATTCTTTCGTCGCCCACCACGTTCGATCACACTTTATTCAACTATAGATCGCTGTGGCTAACGATAGGATCGAGTATATCGTGAGTACGCAGGCATTTTTGAATGGTAAGCGTGAAACGCTGCTGGTACGATTCAATATTCCGCAAATACATCCCTGATTACGTGAAACATCCGTACAGCTAAACAATTGCCCCTAATTTACGATCAAACATTGAATTTATCGTTCCATCGTTAGCAACAGCGAACGTAGCAACATTTACCAAAGTAACAGAACTTGGTGCGTGTCTCACTTGCAGTGCAGCAGGGTGCGAGTGCAGTCGCTGGTCCATTGGATCTGGGTGGACGTAATTCCAGGCTGGCTTGGCCACTCTTTCACCCACCTGTCGCGTCTGACGGTCATTTTTCGCAGCGCCGATCGACAGTGTCTGAGCACCTCGCGCAGGCTTGTCCTCATCGCGGTCTCTGCGGAATTGCGACACCTCTTTCGCACCCGTCCCTCGCTTTTATTTCTAATTTTGCTCCCGGTCGTTCTGTCGCTCGAAACACCGACCACCCCCTCGCGCTCGACCGCCGCTACGCCTTTCCGCCGCGCGCAAATTGTGTCCCCTTTCGCGGGGAAAAATGGTTACCGGATGGCACCGCGAAAAGCGGCGGATAAAAGCGGGCAGAGCGAAACGCGAGGGTTAACCTTTATTCACCGGGCGCAGCCGTGCTGGTTCAAATCCGATTTTCGAACGGCGCGGAAGAGGGCGTAGAGAGGGTTGCGCGAGGGTGGCGGGTATTTCGTTGAGCTCTTTTAACGCGAGTGAATTTTATCTCGCGACAACTGGCTCTCGTGTAATTAGGTAAGCCAACGGTGTCGACGCGCGACAAAAGTAACGCAGGCTTTCGCTCACCAATCTCGCAGAGCCACTGCTCGACTTGGCCGTCCAGAACCACTGGCAGGCTGAACTCGACGTATTCGCCTTCCTCTGAGTTCATGGCTGTAGCCAATTGCTTGCCAGCCACAGTCTACAAGATCGCGAGAGGCGTCTGAAATTTCTGGCTAAACCAATCTCGACACGCGTTACCTTGCTGAGCGTCAAATATTTAATGTTCTCGAAAAGTTTCTTAATGTGCGGCTGCACCAGTTCCGGTTTCTTCGCGTTCGCCAGGATCTCCAGCAGGTCGTCGTTCGAGATGAAGTAGAACCTTGGGAACACGTGCCGCTTGGTCTCGAGGTACTCTTCCAGGGCCCGTTGCATCGACTCGAGCTTGTCGTTGATTTTATTCAGAACCTCGAGCAGGCCAGCTGTAGCGGTTTAAAGGCGAGGGGAAGAAGCACGATGGGACGGGGCGAACGGAAAAAATGCAAATGCTTCCGGTAGACCGGATTTACATTATTTTATAGCGCGCCCGTCGCGTCGACACGCTTCGTTCCATCTTCCACCCCCGTTTTCCCTTCTCTCCTTTTTTCTCCATCCCTCTCGTTGCGCTACAGCAACGCGCCGTACAATTTTCCGTCCCCGTTTTTCTTTCCCCTCCTACGCTGGAAACGCTCGGATATTACGAGCCAACCCCCGCTCGAATTACAATGCATTACGCGTGCCTTATGTTTCGACGATTCTGCTGTATATCCCTCTCTATATCTCTCTCTCTTCGCGTTGCCCTGCTCTCGTTCCTCTGTTTGCCCACTATTTTTTAGAGCCATTTGGAGATGCAACTTTTCAGAGCGACTTTCACAGGCGATTTTCCGCTCTGCCCGTCGTTGCGTGCCGTTTTTTAATTCGTCGAACGTGAGATATTTTCCTAACAGCGTGCTCTGGACGCTTTGAATTTTTAATCGAGCAAAAGTGCTCGGTTCTCTTTCGAACGATCACGAGGCAACGCGAGGAGACCGCTCTATTTTCCAGTCGACGGAAATTCTTCTGATAGACAGTCTTTCCCTTCGTTTTCTCGTCTCTTTTGTACCTTTCTGTTAGAGGAACTTACGTGGGTTGTGCGTCGCTGGCATCGCCAGACCGTAGGACAACATCCGCGACGTAATTTCGGTCCACAATTTCGTCAGTTTGTCGTAGTCGTCTGTCTCCTTGGGGAGCTGTTTCCGGATGTCTTCCGTGGTGAATATGTTGTCCATGTACACGTAACCGCGTTGAATAACCAGGGCGGTTTCGAGCACCTCCCCTATGGTCGAAAGGGTTCGTTCCCAGTAATCGACCTCTTTGGCGAACGGCTCGACGAACCTGCGACCACCAAAGCGACATAGAACCGCAGCGTCGACTCCTCTGAATGTGTGTCTCTGTATATCAATCTATTAAACCTTGTCCCCTTCATCGCTGATAATTGAACCTGATGCTCCTCCAAACTCTGCGTTATATCATCGATACTCGTTATCTTGTATATCCCCTTGTCTTTGTAGGGAATCATTTGCAAAGGCATGGTCGCCCAGACATCGCTAATAGCCTTAAGCCCCTGAATAACATAGAATAAGATCGCAAAACGGAGATCGACGAGCCCTGTCTCGTTTATCATACTCACGTTCTCAATGGCCAGTTCCATGGAGGCTGAGTTCGAGATGTCACTGATCTGCTCAGCGAAATTCTGCAGCTGCATCTCTGCGATCGCGTCCAGAGTGAACTCGTCCGATTGTTCGTCGAACTCGCGATCGACGGTGTCCTTGACCCTCCTCCAGTGTCGAGACCTCATGGCTGGGTTCTTCAGGTCCGTGATCAAAGGCAGCGTTCGTCTGAACCTGTCCACTCGACCTCTGAAACATCGTATCAGACGTCTGTTCGCTGTTCTCAGTTTACCTTGATTATTTCTCACCTGGAGTGCTCGACGATCTCCCAGTTCTTATCCTTCAACTCTCTGCTGAGACGGTTCAACCGTCTGAATAGAACATTCGCGGTGTTCTCCATCTCGTCCATCTCAATCTCCCAGAAATTCTGCGTCCTGTATTTCTCCCAGGCCTCGTTCCACTCGTTAGTGATCTGCCACACCAGCTCGATCGCTTTCAGATCCTGCAAAATTAATCCTCGTGCATGTATCCACGAACAGTCCAGGACGTTCATACTTGGTCCAGTTGTATAAGCTCGAGAGAGTCCGGCTGGTTGATACCAAACATCGTCAGATGCGACTTAAGTCTGCTCTCTCTTCTTCTGAGCGCCAATGCTTCTCGCTCTACGTACTCGAGCCAGCTGAACGCATCTTCATTCACGAAATTTTAATTAATAATTCACGCAACGGGCTACCTTCGAGGTGTTTGATGAATAAGATCCTTTACCTTTCGGTTGCCATTCAGACGTGAACGGTCCAGTGTCCCAGAACTTCCCAACCAGTGCTGTCACCTCGTCCTTGAACATCAGGACATCTCTCTGCAACATCTGCTTGAATTCTTCCTGCAAAGAATAATTTGTACATAAAATTTCTATAGAAACTTAAATAAGCAATAGTTACTCGCCTTCTTCTCTTTCAACATGATCTCAGATTCAGCCAACAGCGCCAGATACGCGTTCCAGGAGGGTTGTATGTCGTACAATTTCCGTCTGAAGTCGAACGTTAGGCTCACCTCGTATTTCTCTGCGAGGTAAAAGAGGCGGTGGATGGGATTGGCACGCGAAGAAAGAAGAAGGACGACGATTAAGTCGCGGAACCGGAGGAACGCCGCTGATTTCACGGGCTATCGATCCTGCCCGCGTCCATTCGCCGCGTGGGATCGTTTAAAAGGTTTACCCAAAGTCTGGTATTGCTCCTGGATCTTCGGGAACTCCTCCTCCTCCCGTGGAATATCGGCGGTGAGCTTCTCGAACAACTGCATCGCGTACTGCATGCTGATCAGGTCCGTCGGTTCTTTCGTTATTCTGCGAACGAATGAATTCACGATCGCGATCGATCGAGACGTTATCGTAGAGAAAATATTCTCACGACTGGAGAGCTAGTGTTAATTGTTTCTACTCTTCGCGTATCGATATGACTTGGAATTTGAGCAACGAGAATAAGAAAATTGGAGTGAAATCAGAAGGGATAGAGATGAGAAATATCAGTGAAATATAGATATGATTTTTGATGATCCATCACTTTTTCGAATTCTCAGCGATGTAGTGGTAGAGATGGTTCATCATGTTCTCAGTCTGTCGTAGCAGAAGAGCGATCAGTTTCTGCTGCCACACCGAGCACTGCTCGATGATGGCTCCTTTCAGCGCGTCGGCGTTCACGTCGAGGAAGTGCACGGTCATCACCGTGTCCTGCATCTGAACGTTATTCGCGATGATCGCGTATCTGCTGATATCCGAGTCGTACGTCGCAGCCGTTGGCTTCAATTTTTCGTATCTGAACAACGAATTATCGTTTATCTAGAAACAAATAGGAAACCATTGTGATTTTTGGTAATTTCGTTCGATCACCTCTGCAGATACATTTCCCTGTTCATCTCCCAGATCTCTTGAAACGGTTCCCAGGTTTTCAGATAGGTTTGCACTTGGACGAAGCAGAAGTTCACCTCTGAAAATTTTCACCATCGATGTTATTCGAATGAGAGTGAGAATGGACGCAGATGGGAGATACGACCATCGTTCAGCTTCTGTTGGAGATCGAGCAGCTCTGGATCCTTCTCGTACATGCTCCAGAATGGTGCGATGGGGATGTCGAACTTAAATTTGTTGATCAGTCGCGTTACTCTCTTCAGAGGCTCCAACAGAGTGTCGAAGATCGTCGAGATCTCCATGGCGATCTCCGATAGATCTGGATCGAACTTTATCTGGGGACGTTATCACTTAATGTAGAGAGAACTCTTAAAAGAAGCGTGAAGCTAAAATTATTTTGCGATGTAAAATAAAATTGTAGGTATAAGCTACTGTGCCTTGTTATTAACAAGATCCACGTGCATCAAGATGAATGGTGATGGCGGTGTGGTGCCGTCCCCGTGAAGAGTAACGTGCATGGCTTGCAGAGACTCTATCAGACACAATTTGAACGACTCTCCCACCAGCACGTCCAATCTGCTCAAGAAAATCTTCCACTGTTCCAGACTCTATCGCGAGAAGCAATTTTTATCATTTTTCAAACAGCCGTGCAACAGATATTTCGAATATCGTGATTAAATTCGAGAGTGGCGTGTTTCTTCTCGATTCGTAGAAACGTTACGTTAAATCGGAAGTCATCGATGTACGGGGGTTTCCGGGTTAACGAACACGCGTACACCCCGCGGCGTCGCGTCACACGGCGACATAATCGTAACACGGATCGACCTGTCCCGCGTTTCCGGTGTGGAAGCCGCGTGAAAATTGCACAGCCAGCGGGGATAACACGGGGGGTGCGTATCGTGGAAATTTCACCGCGCGAACGACCGCGTTCCTCGTCGATGCGACGGAAAAACTGTCTGCCACTGGCCGAGTTGTTATCCCAGCGTGCTTAAAAATCCCTCCTTCTACCATTACGTGATATTTTAATAAAACGTTCCTTACGAAAACCTCGTTTCCTCGCGAATGCACGTGGGGTCGTGGAAAAAACGAGGGGTGAATGTTAAACGCGCGGAGTGGTCATCTCCAAAGGAGAGAAACGAGGGTAAGAATGTACCTCTTCAAAAACATCCTTGAACCCGTCGCAGACGACCATCACGTACTGAACGATAGTCCTATAGTTCTTCAGTAAAACCTCAAACGTCTTATCCCTAAACAAACCACCGCAAATTTATCATCTGAATTAAAAATCGACTCGATCATCCCCTCGTACCTGATCCTAACCAATTCCTGCTGGAACTCCTGCAGCCTGTACGTATAATTCGGCTTGATCTTGATCATAGGTGTGTCGCAGATCTTCTCGCAGATCTTGACGATCTCCCAGTTCGACTCTTTGTAGACGTCGATGAACTCCTGCAGCTGTTCACAGGCACGTGAAGAACGAAAACGTGTACGCGTGTGTATGCGCAATTATAGACAGGCAGAAGCTGGTGGGAATTTTCACAGAGTAGGCGAGGAAGGATTCCCGCGTGGTCGTAGTCCGGCTTTGTCCTTCTGGCCTAGCCGGATCCCGTCGATTTGAACAGGGTAACGAATGGCCGCAAACGCGGCACGGATATCCGCTATTGTTATTCCGTTTCGCCGGCACGCGCGGCCGCTTCTTGCTTAATTAAACAAACAAAGGCTGCGGACGGATACCCACTTGGCTGGGTCAAAATTTCATTTCGACCAGGACAGAGCCGTACTCTGCGCATAAATTTCTGCAGGCCTCTCTCTGTATATAGACGGCACACCCGCGTCCGGTTCCAACGGGCGGGTTATTGGTCGGACACGGAGGGCCGTACTGGACGAAGAGGAGCGGAGGCAGAGAGAAAGTATAGGGCGGAGGATGGCGAAGGGAATAGAGGGTTGGAGGGCGACGAACGAAGCGTACATTTGCCGTTTGGTTAAAGCAATCCTCGATGTATGCGTCCACGTACTCCGTGTTCCATGTCAGCCTGTTTAAGCCGGGATTGATCTTCCTGTCTAGCTGGCGAATTAGCTCGTGGAACAGCTCCCGCTCCGTCATCGACAACGCTGAAAAACACAATGTATATATACTCCCGTGAGCAGATTCGTTTCCACGGCACGTACGCGAGCTGGACACGGTTCAACGCGGCTGGAACGCGATCATCCGTACTCTGTCCGCTCGGTCTAAACACGATCGTTCGATTACCGATCATTTTCGACCTCCTCGATGGATGGATAAGAGTGTCTCTTCCGTTCGATGCGATTTTTTTTTTTCGTTGCTTTTTGGTGACGCTTTTTTTTTTAAATAATTCGAGCGTTCGAAGGTGTGGGGCGACAGTGATTTGCTTCCTCCTATAACGGGTCGCGTATCGTTTCACGGCGGATCGATCACTTTTGTACACGCGGATGTTAGGGATTTTGTTCAAATTGAAATATGGTGTAGCTCGTGGGAAAATCGGGGGTGGGTTAAGTGAACGTTTGGCTGGTTTTGAAACCGGTCTCGCGATGCGAGCGCTCCAAATGGATGCTGCGATCGTTTTAATTTATTGATAATTTCTCAATTATTTAAATGGATATCCACGCTTCGAGGCAAAGAAATTTGCAAATATAAACTTGATCTATGCTTTTGCTATAAAATTCATTGCTCGGTTTGGAGAATCGTTTGCAGATTTATTGGCGAGCTCATCGACGATTCTGATCACAGCAAGAAATTAATTCATGGAAGGACAGGTTTCAAGGGCTCTCTCTCACTCTCTATTTCTCTCTCTCGAGCGGATCGAAGTGCACGGTTTCAATTAGCTCGGATAATCGAGATTCCAGGCTGGCCACGTTCGCTAACTTTCCTCCCGTCTTGATATTTTATAATTGTGGCCAGAGAGCTGGTTAGCAGTATAACCAGCGACGGCGCGTTAAAAGCGTGCCGGAAGACGCTCCAGGTATTTCCGTGGGAAATGTACTTGTGCAACTATTTCGCAATCTCGCGGACTCGATGTACAAACGGAAAGTTTCAGCGCGCCGTTGCACTCGAGACTTCAAAATATTTGCGACTACGACTCGTTGCGAGAACACGCGTCCCCTCAGCTCGCAAAAGCGCGATGGAACCAGAAAACGGTCGTCAAATAGAAATATTAACATCTGTTTCTCGTACTTTGATCTTTATTTTATCGTTGCCACTGTGGTTTCGATATTTTTTCGACATCACGATCGATCGATCTGTCGTCGATCGTTAGTGGCGAACAGGGGCGCGCTCGAAATGGCGAACTCCCCGCCGGAAGTTGTGTCGCGGCACCAATTATTACTTCGCAACTCGGCTCAATGCATCAGAAAATGTACGTTTAATAGAATTTGCCGCGGCTAGGGAACTTCCGGCAGCTCATTTGGAAGAAGCAATTTAGCGCGGATTTCTCGTTAAGGGAAACTAATAACGCGTCGGTTAGTTGCCGCGGTGAAATGTTCGACGTTCAAAGAAGACCGCTGAAATTACGATATTAGCAACACGCGATAGGTTGCGCAAAATGGTGGTTCGATGCGTACGAAGATCGCCAAGTGACCAAACGCGCGATTAAATTACAGCCCCGGAACGAGAACGACGCGAAACACCAACCTTGGATCGCCTTGTTGTAACCGATGATCACAGCGAGAACGCTCTCGTAGACGAAATGGAGGTTCTCCCATTTGTCGTAGACGATCTGCACGTGGACGGGTATGTCGAACTTGAGGGTGATCCAATAAGCCGTCTCGCGGCACAGATTCAAGATGTCCGCCTGGATGTTGCACTCGAGCTGGCCAGGCCTCGCGTCGCTTCGCCGCATCAGGAAACGGTCGAGCTTCGCACGGGGATTCTCGCCTACCTCGTGTAACCAACGGGTGTGTATGTCCAGGATGAAGTCGTCGATCGATTTCTTGAGGAGATCGTGCTGATGGTAGACCTCGTCGGCAATGGCGCAATAGGGCATCCATTCGGCCTCCTCGAGCACCTCCCTTGTTGATTGCAGCCGCGCACCTTTCAGCCGTAGGTTCAACGCCCTGCCTGCATAATACGGGGTCATCGAAGGGTACTCCTCCCTCTCGTCCACTACTTCTTGCTTCGTCTGTTGGATATCCTCGCTGAACAGTTTCCATATCTGTATCGAAGTCCAAACGCGCTTCTTTTTCATTCTCGTGAGACGTGTACGCGACATTTTTAATTTTTAGACGAAAATAGTGACGATGAGACGATGATTTTAATTTGAAATCTGGTGTGGTGACGAGCGAATGAAATAGAAAGGGCGATGGTTTTATGAATTTCTGTGGATCTCGTACGTCAGTAGTCTTGGCGTCGAATAGAGCCGTCAGATTCTCGCGGTTCATATAAGTGTAGAATCCCCGGAGGTTCTCTACCCCTTCCTGCGCGTTGTTCAAGCCCACGAAAACCGATGCGACCAGGTTCTCGATGATGACCTCGAGATCCTTCATTTCGTTGCGGAAGGCAAACATGTCGTCGTGCCACGTGCTGTGATGAACGTCGAAGATCTTCTGGGAGTGGTGCTCGATCTTTTCCAAGGCCTCGTGGAAGAGTCTCTCGATCTTTCTGCACACCCTCTCTCGTTCCTCCCCTTTGGTCCCACCGAACATTGGCTTCAGGATTTCCGTCGTCTCGTCCATTCTATTCGCAATAAACTCGTTACACTTCGAACACGCTATTTAGAATTTCAGAATCTTTTCATTTCACTGATTTCATCCCCTAAGAATCTTTCTTAATCATCGTGACACCACGAGGAACAGAGCAACCGCGTCTACAACCCTCGCATCGCGGAATTCATCGACGTAAATCGCTATTAAAGCGTTCCGTCCGCGAAATCGAGAGACATCGACGATTTCGTCGGCGGTGTCACGGTGTCTTTAATTCCCAAACGAATGGACTGTTCGACGAGCGAGTGGAGAGCGCGAGGGGGTTGATTACCTGGCGAAATCGATCATCGCCTGACAGATCTCAATCATGTCCTGGCATCTGCCGATGAAAATATCGATGTACTGGAATATGTTCACCCTGTTTAAATCCCAGGGCACGTTCGTCAGGTTATTGTGGGCCTGGGCTATCTGAAAAGCAAATACAGGCCACGACGTACAAAAGGGTGGCTCGTTCCCGCGGAATTTATATCGCGTCGATGGGGTAACGCGCGCAATAATTCCAATCCTACCGGCCACATCGACGCAATTGCTCGTAGTGGCTCAATCTACTTGCGTGTCCGACCAATGCCAGGTGTCTGTATCCACTGACATCGGTTCACTCTCGACGGCTGCTCGTATCAACGTTCCACAGAATCACCGCGACTACTGCTAGCAGACCGTTTAATATCCGTTTGGCGACCCGTTCGCGATCGATGGACAAGCCTGGACGCGAGCTAAAGCGGATAAATAAGCCCTATTACACACCCTCTGCGAACCTATTCACTTTTATAACCGCGTTATCAATCGCTGGATGGAGGGTAGTTCGTTGCCGCTCATGCTGGATGCTGCTCGCGATTATTTCATCCTGTGCAACGGTCAATTTCACGACTTAAGTGGACTCTTGAATTGTACTTTAGCAGTAAAAATGTGAAAATATAGAAACTTCATGATCGCGAGTTTAAAAAGCGAGGGAATAGCAGAAATTGGCAATTATGTGGAACGATAAGGGAGTAGAACGATCGAGAGAGGTCAGAGTTCGTTTCTGGTCAGTCCTTTTCAGGATTACCAGTCGATCTAGCGTTAACGATGTCATCTTGGCTCTCGAAATACGATTGGTCGAATATACTTCGTTAAATAAAGTCGTTTCGCTTTGTTCGCGCGCGCTGGCGAATTTTTTCCTCGTCGAACAGCTCCTCTCGGGACACGCCAGTGGTCGCACTCGTCAGACGATTCAATTTCAAAAGCGCTCGAGTGCGCGATACTGTTGCACGTCGCACTGTATCTTGTCAACAACGCCAATGGTTTACCTGCGTCTTCTATTATTTCCCCCCCGCCCCAGCCATCGCTTTCATTTCGACGGTCAACAGAGTCATGGTCGCGATTCGTTCTCGAAAAATACCGACTCGATTGTCCTCGAGAGTTTCATAAACAATCGAAATATCGAAAATGAAATGTTACTTCGTTGCGAGCCGAGCGTTGTTTCTATTTTTTCCTTTTTTTTTCCCTCGATCGCGCTGATATCCCGTTGTTCGACGCGGTCGATTGAGTCGCGAGCTTTCACAAAACGGGACGCTGGAATTCGTTTAATGACGGCGACGCGAAAGACTCGCAACGGGGCGCGAAGGATAAAAATTTGCCACGTTTCATATCGTTAACGATCGATCACGGTCGGTTAGCCCCGTTTTCACGTTCCACGCGCGCACTCGCTTCAGAAATAACGAAACGCACCGCGGGAAATTGCAAAGTTCAAAGCTCGATATCGAGCCGGGTGGCTAATCAAATTTGTAGCGCGCCGTTCAAGACGAGTTTAACCCGGGACGGGAAGTAAAAAGAACAGCTTGCTAGTTTCAATTTGCGCTCGTGTAAATACGGTATATAACGGAAGTTCCTGGGCACCAGGAGTTTAATCGTTTATCGAGTTGAAACAGAGGATGGTAAGAACAAAGACGAAGCCGTTAGATCGCCGCATTCATTTCAATCCATTCACGTAGAGCACCTAAAACGATTAAAAGAACATATGAAATTTAATCTAGCTTCTTGCTTAAACAAATTAACATTAACCGTGCTTTGCGATCCTCAACAACTTCCACTCTCGTCCAGGTTCAAAGTGAAAATTAACAGAAGATCCCCTTGAGCGAACAAAATGTTGCGAGCAATTAATTACCCTCGTCCACGTCGACGTGGCTTCCGCGACCCTATTTGTCGGACCCGACCAAGGTTAATAAATACCAGTTACAGGGAGAAACAAGGAGACCCCTCGTCATCCCTGCAGGGACTACATTCGACCCTCGATCAATGATACGATTGTCAGGATCTGTCGCAGAAAAATCACAGGCGCCCTTTGATTCGATTCGTTCGACCGCGTGCGAGCTGGTTCACCCTCCTCGAGTGCAACCCCTATTCGCGCTCGTGGCGATCCTCGCCCCTCAGTCAGGCACTTATCTAACAGCTCGAGGACCGCCTAAGTCTTGGGTTATTGTGACTTCCGCTTAACGCGAAAACTTGACCCGGTTCCGTAATCAACCGGCTCGTTTAGCGAGCCGCCTAGCTACCTCTCGTTCCAGGGGATGAAAACGGTAATCCTGGATTGATAAATTATTTTCGTACACGTGCTCTCTCTCTCTCTCTCTCTCTTTGTTCAGGAAAGTTGCGATACGCTTCGCACGGGACGCTGTTTGATTGATTTGATTAATTAACCGGCTCGTATAGAGTATCCGAGAGTGTTGAAGCGGAAATAGAGAGCCGTGAACGGGGAATGTTTAGAGATGGATCGTTCTACGTGGACAGAGAGGGTTGCGTTGTCGTTGAAACTTACTGAACGCGTACGTTTGCGATGTATACTTAAGAATTTAGTATAGAGGATTATTCAACAGTTGTATATTGTTATTAATACGTTCTCTGAATTTTTCTATTAATGGTTCGACGTAACTTTCGATGTTAATTAGAGGAAGATGGAACTGTGTTCGTATTTTTCGACGATATCCTGGCCATTAGTCAAGCATTCGAGTTCAGGATGTATATGTATATTCCCATGCTCATTTGCATGGGCATCGTGTGCTCTCCGTGTTGTTTTACAACGGCTCGCAGCGATTAAAGGAAGATAAGATTAATTGCGGGGCTGGGCGCGTCGTGGCGCGAATATTATTTTAACAGGGGACGGAGGTTGTTCCCGCGGCCACGGGGATCATTGTGCGCCGGCCAAAGGGAGGGTACAATTACCGTGACTTCCGCTTAACTCCTCGCGGGAACTCCTCACTTTGCCTAACGGCTCTTTCCTAAGTATCTAAAGTAACTCCGCACACGTCGTTTAATAGTCCCTTAATGCACCGACCGACCAGTGAATTTCTACGCGGTATCTGAGAGGGAATGTTCGAACTACCCCGTCGAAAATAAGGATAGAACGACGTTCCCTATGGTAACCAATATATATATATATATATATAACGCTAACTGACTTCTCTGACCGTGTGTACGCGTGCAATTTCATATTGAAACATTCAGAGAGGGTATACCAAAAATTAATGAAGAAAAATGATCTCACATTGTCGTACAAAGATTGGTAATCTCGACAGGCGGTTATGCACTCCTCGAACTTCTCCATGGATTTTCTGGTTTTGCCAGCGAATAATTCTTTGAAATCGATGTAGTCCCGGCAGAGGATGACGATCTGATTGCTGAGCGCCTTGAACAGGTTCTCGATCCTCTCGTGGCTGTTGTAATACGGCGAGTTCAGCCAGATCGTTCTGAACAGGTGAACGATTGGCATCAGGTGGTCCCGGATCTTCGAGGGCCGAGGGCATTCGTCTAGCTTCGCGGACGGATCCACGAGGATTCGAAGGTACTCTATGTTGGACCTGGCTTCCTTCGCGCCGGTCTCGATCTCATCCTTCAACGTTAGGAACTGCCGGACGTAGGTCGAATGGCTAGCCGAGAGGAACTCGGCTATCCTCTTCACCGTAGGATTTTGTAGCTGGTGGTTCAGACCGCATAGATTGTCGTCTGTCATCCAGAAAAATTCCTCCTTTATCGATGCTCCAATTTATTTCACGCGAGTAACAATCAACCCCTTTGATTCGCGAGTTACCCCCTCGCGAATACGTGTATTTGTTACACGATTTTCTGTAGCCGCAAACGAAATCGTCGAGAACCAGCGACTTGTGTGAATCGAGGGACGATTCTATTTAAATGCAAACTTAAATCGAGTCGAACTATTCGACGAGGAGAATCGTAGAGAGTTCTCTGGTCCTCGACAGACTGAACAGTGATCAGTGAAATTGATGGTGAAATTACTAACGTCGATAAATCCAAAAGTCGTACTCATCCTGGAGGCACAACAACTCGTTGGGTGTAGCTTGTTCCTGGTCGGAGAGGGCTATCCTGATTTGGGTGGTCCAGTGGTCCACGACACCCTCCAGCCTCTTGACCAGCTCCTTATCGGCCTTGGCCTCGTCGCTGCTCAGGTCGCTACCCTCCCAGGGTACATAAATCACCGTTAAGCCCAGCATTTTGTACGCGAGGTCCGTTAAATTGCACAGGAAGGTGTCCACGTTCGTGTAAAATTCCGCCTTCACGCATGTGTCTCAGGTTAAGGAAGACGTAAACGTTGTACACAGACCTGTCGTTGCATCCCATTTCTTTCAATATTTTTAAATGTCTCGCGAGGAAATTCTATTCCTCCCAGGGAGAAGCAACTATAACTTCTCGTTTGTTTCGCATATAACGAGGAATTATCGTTGGGCCATTTTTTTTTCGAGCGCGCGGTTAATGACTCTGTCAGTGTTCCAGAGCACGCTGGCTTGCGCGTATCATTTTATTCGGGAGTATACTTTAACGGGATAAAAAGAATATTGATAAAAGTCTCGAAAAAAAGTACGTAGGAATGAACATTTTATTCACTGTCACTGGCGGCACCGCGCGGCAAAGCAGTGCTCAAGCTTTTATCTTTAATTGGTTCGAAGCTACAGCCCCTTATCGCTGAAAGCGTTGCACTGTACAAAAATTTCAATAAATACCCTGGCAAGATAATTCTCGGACCGTGGAGAACGAGGTCGCGTAAAATTGCAACCGCGTAATTGGGCGAATTATTTGGTCTCCCCCCCAAAAAAAGCGAACAAAACAAAATTCTGTACCATATAAATCGAAGGAGAACCTCGTAACCAACGCGAGGAGCGTCCAATCATAGCTCAGCCCCCGGTTCGTTGCAGTGTTCTTGCAATTAGAGCGGTGCGGCTCTTCGATGCAGTTAGAATCGCGGATCCATTAGAAATAATGAAGCGACTTCCGGCGGAACGCAACGCAATCGTTTCTGACTGGGCGCTCGCGGCCTCTCGTACGTGTGCAAACATCGACGCGGAATTTACCGCCGCGACGGCGAGTTGCACAGTGCATTTAGCCGAAAATTATGGTAATAATAACTTCGTCCAACCCTTCCTGTTTCGCCTGGCCCCCCGTCCTCCCCGCCCTCCATCGCTGTCGCCGCGGGACCGGAAGTTCGAGCTGCGGAAACTGGGACTGCGCGGTCGAAGTTACAAATTCGGTTGGTAGCGTCGTGGCTCAAGGAATCGCGCAGAATTTCGTTCGCTGTCTTTTGCTTTCCACACCCTTTCGCGCCATTTAAGGAACGCTTACCTTAATTTCAATAAAACCCAGACCAAAATTAAAAAAAAAAAAAAAAAAACACCAATACCATATTTCTACTTTCGTTTCTAATTGGCACAGAATATTCAATCCCAAAGATTTCACACGATCGAACGACCAATTAAACTGTTGCTGACTCGCGCGCAGTGCGCAGATTGTTTATCCAGATGGGAAAAAGAGGATCTCGAAAAGCAGGGAGGAAAGTTTTGGAGGTCGTTGAAGTATCGTTACGTCCGCGTTACCGCGTAACTCTCGCTCGACTAATTAAACACGAGTTAAGCCACGAGACTGGTTGGTTCCAGCGGGACGGATACTGTCCGGCCAGGTTTCGATCTTGAGGAAAATCGGCGCCAGCACGTTGTGCACCAACGACAGCACGTGGTACTCCACTTTATCGTTCACGGTGCCGAACAGCACGCGGTCCCGGAACGTGTCCGCTCGCAGGATCTCTTGCGGCTCCCGGACAAAGTACGTCAGCTCGCGTACAGGAATCAGTGGGAAGGACAGGGAGGAGTTCAGCCTGTTGTACAAGTGGTAGATGGTCAGGATCGGGATTTGCGGGGTCATGATGAATTCTCGAATGGTCATTTCGGTGTAGTAGGTCCAATCGTTGTCCCTTATGCCCGCCAGGGTCGTCATATCCTTGATGCAAGTGACCTCGAATCGAAGAAACGATCGTGCGTTAAGATTAAACAGACTCGATTCAATTTCGCTGCGCAGGACGCACGCGTGCCACGTTCGATCATAATTTGTGCCGCGAGCTCGCTTGTATACTCCAAGAGGAGGGCAAGGTTACTAACCAGGTCCAACAACTCCTGTTCATCGTACACTGGTTTAAGTTCCTCTTCGACCTCGTCAATCTCCGCACCTGGAACAGAATGAAGCTGGAAATCGAGGACTGAATGTAACGTTGGATCTCTGATATGGAACCATGGTAGGTTTCAATTTAAAGGAGAGTTTCACGGGCGTCCTTAAATCCTCTGGGCGATTTAAATCAAGCGCATTCGTTTCGATATCGTTTCAGAGGTCCAGAGGGTAGTTTCCTCGAGGCCAGCGACGCGCCCTACCCCGCGGATTCGCCTTCGCAATCTACCAGGGACGATAAATCGCGGGCAGGCCACTGAATCGGCGGAAGAGGAAACACGTCGCGGTGATCGAGGCGCCGCGGGACGACACGTTCACAGTAATTTATTGGCCTATGATAGCGAGCATTATGTAGATAGCAACGACGACCGTGTCTTCCACCCACCGGTTTTCTGTTACCGCGCCAGGACGATGCTTCCACCCGCGAACTTCACCTGGGCGGGCTTATTACTGTCACGTACCGTTCCAGGGCAATGGTTTTTCACGGTTTACATTGTAAACCGTCACGTTCACCATGTACGCTCAACGGGGGACGCCCACCCCCGTAACCCAGGGATCTCTGCGAGTGACGCGCGACCCTCACGAATTCGCTCAACCGTCGCGAACGACGCATTCGCGAGCAAAACGTGCGGTTCTGTTGCCGGCGTTGGTCCGGGCTGTTGGCGTTTCTGACGCAGTCTTCTTGTTGGCTCCTCGCGACGGTGCCAAGAATACAGACCGATGACGAGAGCTCTGTGTATTTTTGGTTAACCCTTGCTCACCCTCTTTTAAACAGACAAGGGGTGTACTTTAAATTCGTGCTGCGATTACTCGAATTTCTCAGTCGAGATCGTGTCAGAATCTAAGATTCGTCTGTTCGTCAATTTTTGTAAACGTAATGTCGATTGAAGGGAGGGGGTTGCTAGCGAAGCGGCTGCAACTGTTCGCAATAAAATTCTCGTTCGACCGGTTAACCGTTACAGTTTCGTTGCGCGTTCCACGTGAAACTAATTCCTTTTTTATTTTCCAACGCGGGTGAATATCGCGGCAAACATTTTTGCCCCGCTCGGACGGCGGTATATTAATTAGAACGCGAGCGAGAAAGAGAGAGCGCATCGCGAGCATTGTCGACGTAATTACGGGCACTCTGCGCTGCGTTCGAAATTATTTCGCCGTATCACTGCCCTCCGCGGAGCTGTATGGTACCTGTCGATTTTGTATTTCGAATGTTTCAGTGGAAACGGAATTTTTTACGAACGAGATTAAAATTGAAATGAAAATAAGAATAACTCTGGCTGCAGGAGGGGTGGAATTTTTTACGCGACTACCAATGATAGTCGCAGAGGGGTTGATTGCTATCCTCGATCATCCATAATTAACCTGTGACATTAATAATTCGCAGATAGTTTCAATGTTTCCCCTCCCTCCAATCTCGAACAGATCCTTCGAGTTGACTTCTGTACATTCCATGCAAAGCGATTCTCATAGCTCGAGCATTCATCACGAATGCTATTGGTTTATCCAGTCTAACTGCATTCGGAACACGCGACGAATCAGCCTTGTTTCGGCTTGAGAAACATGCCTTGAATTAGCATAATCCCAGAGACAAATTAGGAAATCGACGACGCTGCGAACGATCGATTAATCGCCGACCAGTGGCCACCTCGAGCGTCATTATTCACCCCCTGATAAGCTTGTATCGGTGTTAGCCTGCAGTTCAGTCTCGATTGAACTATCTTCTGTCGAGTCTCTGGTAATTAGAGTTGTACGAGCAATGGTACGATTCTAATTAACCTTGTTATCTTACTTTGAATACGAGACTGCCATTTTTACAGGGTAGGAAATCTTTCAATTTTCTTCATTCGATCACTGGATAAATTGCCACGGTAGATATCAACGGAAAAAGTTACTAAATTCTTTTTATATCGATATTCAGAAATAAATACGCGAAGTTATTCGACTGCCTGCAGTATTTAATTACACGAACAGCGTGTTTCACGGTTGCTTCGGTTAAATTCGCTGGGTTTTGTAAAAATTACCGGACCGCAACGACACCTTAAATTGATTCGCAATTTCACCTGGCTGCACGTGAAAATAAATTCGATACTTCCCCCCCGATACGGTATCGCGGTGATACAGTGCCGTATTACAAATTCACCCTCCGAAGTACTGCAACGAAAAACTCGATTAATCGCGAAATTAATATTCTTCGCCTCCGCTCTGAAATTACGATACAAAAATCTGACGCGCGTAGTCGCAGCCGGCTAAATTCCGAAGTAGGTTAGGAAACACGAAGCGTGCAGAATAATTCATGACCTGGTAGGCGAGGAAGAAAAAAAAAGCGGAAGGGGAAGGAGAATCGCGACAGCGGGGGGGCGGCGAGAACGGGACCGGAAGCGAAGCGTGGAGGAACCACAGAAGTTGGCGGAGAGGAGCCAACGGCAGACGAGGCGTGCAGAAAAAAAAAAAGGAGCAGCTCTATTATAGAACTGCGGGAGGGAGAAGGGCGAGAATGGGTAGCCTTTAATATTTTTCTCGTAAATCTTACGGCGTTTCTCTTCGTCGTCGGTGGACTCAGCGTCCAAGTACTCTCTGTGCGGGTCCGTGGGCGGCTTATCTTTAACTTTATCTCGCCGACTTTGCATTTTATTGACGGCACGGCCTGCCGGCCTCGACACCTACGCCGCTCGAGGGCCTCGTGCAGCTGATTTATGCGCCCCGTCCGACTGTTACCGCGACCCACGCGCGCCCTTCCGCTGGCTACCGTTTCGCCGTAGATATTGTCGAGTGCCACGACGAGCCCCGTTTTCGATCCTCGACGAGGGCACCCCTGACGGACGGGGATCTACTCGCGATCGTCGCTTGTCCGCGAATCGTTGCTGCTTTCCGCGGTTCGACTCGAACGCTCGATATCTCGACTCGCTTCTGGGCGATCCTTGTTACCGATTCACGCTGAAGTTCGCGATCGTCTAACGCTATTTGTAATTAAAAGTGACATCGTGAGATCTGAGAATTTTGTTCGATCTTCAAACGGATCGTTTCAACCTGCTTAAGCTGGTATTACCGTAGACTCCAAGGCCCAGCTCAAACTTAACCCACCGAAATCCATCCCCCGCCGATCAAAGCTCCTCTATCCTTCCTCGACGCGACATAACCGGACGCTGTGTTATTCCATGGATTTACAAGACTCGGTTTTACCCTTCGAGATTATCGTTTCCGGTCTACGGACGCGGATCCCTTTGCGAGGGACCGCTAAGTTCGCTGGGAACCCTGTAAATCTGCATGTACAAGACTAGGTGGCATAATAACTCACGGATGAAGGATACAGTTTGGAATTCGATGGACTGTTGCTAACGAAAGTGGGGATATCGTCTACAAATGCAGAGAGTATTTTTTTCGAGAGGTTATCGAGGGACGCGACCCTTAAATAAGATGCAAAATGGCCGCCTTTCGGTCGACAATACCGATCGATCCTGTCGCCTACTATTCGAGGAAATATAAATCCTGTTTAATGCACCGGGCACCTAAACGACGTGGATTTCCGAGCAACCGCCCGTTCCCCGTGTCCCATGCGAGATTGATGCGCCACCCTAAATATCCTGATCCATCTCTCGGGACCTGATATTCCAGAGAGTCGCCAGGCGTTGATAAACATAAATAGTGGCGACTGTCTCCCGTTCGTAGCTCGATTTCTCCGCCAAAGAGAAGAAAGCAGCGGCTCCTCGATTATTCAGCGTCAATTGGCCGTCAACTGCACCGCTGGCGGAAACTTCTCGCAGCCGTGAAAGGGCGGTATTTTCGATGCACGAGCCGTAGCGCCGCGACAAAGCGAACTTCACAGGCCCAGCACGCGCGCGTTCCAGACTCAACCGGAAGTTTTCCGTTCCACGGGAAATCTGCTTCCGACGAGAGCTCTGTGGGAGGCGAGCGCCAGTCGCGATTTCAACCACCGCGAAAATTCGCTCCGCGAGGAAAACCGGTTCGAGCTACGTCGCGATCTTTATCTGTGTCGATACACCGTTCGAGACCTCGCTGTCTCGAGAGACGACTGATCGAGGGAACCGCGAAGGAAACGGGTCGACTGGCATTTATCGAGTCGAATCGATGACGGTTCGCGGCCACGTACGTACGCCGGTACTTTCGAAACGGCGATTCCAGTCGCGCGGAAAAAGTTGCACGCTGGCAAACCGATGAATCTGGGATATTAAAGTTTCCGGGTCAAAATGGTACCAACCTCGCGTTCGAAGGCTTTGGAAATGGTTTCTGACTGGGCGAAGTGCGAAGGAATGCTTTGGCGATTTCCTTGCAGCTTTCGAGAATGTTATTCCCAATTTCAAAGCTCCGTAATATCATATTAAAGCAGATTAAAATTGAAAAACTTAAGGTAAATGTGTCTTTAATTTCTCGCTATCCAAACATGCGCAAACGATCTCAAAATAAAAATTTTCAAGCACCCATTGTTTCATCCTTTCCACCCATCGTCGCTTCCGCCGCGAGAGCCACCGAACGTCCATCAACCTTCACGTTCGCACGGTCTTTGCGGACAGCCGGTCGATCGTCGTCCCAGAGCGTTCGATACGAAACGAGCGAAAGAAGAAATTGCATCGCGCACGTACGAGGAACAGCGTTCGTTCGCCGAAACAAGATTAAAAGGAGGCGATGCCACGAGATTGAAAGGCAACGCCGTCGAAGTCGAGCAACTAGAGGGAGAGATCGCTGGGAGACATTTATATTCCGGTTGAATCGTTATTGACCGATCATAGGGACAGCAGCGATCCGCGTAGCGTCGTTCTCCTCCTTTCTTTCCTCCATTCCAGTCTTCCTTCTTTCCTTGCATCGCCACGTTCGAACCGCGGCCATGTTACTCCTCCTCGTCGCCTGTCCTTTCAAAGCTGTACACTTACACTCGCACAGACGCCCAGGCGCTTTGTTCCAGCTTCCTTCGAGGTTTCATTGTCGTTTATGATATCCAGCCTTTTGTAGTCCTTCGCTGGAACCGTCCTTCCATTTTTCTACCACTGTTCCTCCTTCGAACGGCTCCTTTCTCACCGTCTGTCCATCGTCGCGACGTCTAACGAGCATTTTTATCGCTTCTACGAGGAATCTGGTTCTACGAGGAGGTTTAATTGGTTGAGAATTGCGTGGAGTTGCTTGTTTCGATCCATTGAAGTCCCTTTAAGGAATAGAAATTTTTCTATTCGCGATGGAGAATGAAGAATGTGTGGGAGAAGTTCCATTTCCTCTGTCATTATCGATGGTAATTGTTCGGTAGACGAACGATCTCGGTTCCTCGCGTTTGTCAGAATTTCCGGGCCATCAACTCGACGTCGTCGGTGTCTCCATTTTTCCTGGTCTAGCGACGATGCCTGCTGGTATCCGAGAAGGAATAACCGCGAACCTGTGAAGTCACTCGGGCCATTTTCCATTCGCCATTCAAGGCTGCGTTATTATTCCCTTAACGGAGCCATCGGATAACGCGCCATCAGAATTACTCGCTTTTATTGCGCCGTTATTTATCGCTTGTACAAAACGCCTCAACATCCGAGCTTGCACGTGCCCATATCCATCATCCTCCGTCTTCCACCGTCGTCCATTTTGCAGGGTGGAGGCCTCTCGCGCGTTCTGTGGAGGATCAGACGCGTACCAACATCCTTCATCGAGCCTTCAACGGGACCTCGTTAATTCTTCGACGGTTAACGTTGATTTTTTTAACCCTTCGAGACAACACGCTGTGCTCGTGTCTGGCAACGCGTTGGTTTTTAATATGCAAAGTTTTTAAATCGTTTGAGTTATTAAAAATTTAAGCTTTAAGGATTATTAAAAAATTGAAAATGTAGAGAGCAATCGTTGATTTAAAAATCGTCCGACTAAATGGTTCGCGGGTAATAAATACTGGGTGGTGAACGTGGAATAATCGAACGTGAACGTTACCCATTGACGAGGGGTGGTCGTCGCGTCTGGCAACGCGTTGGTTCTTAATACGCAATGTTTTTAAATCATCGTTATTAAAAAGTTAAGCGTTAGACGTTATTAAAAAATTGTAAATTTAGAGAGCAATCTGTGATTTAAAAATCGTCCGACTAAATGGTTCGCGGGTAATAAATACTGGGTGGTGAACGTGGAATAATCGAACGCGAACGTTACCCATTGACGAGGGGTGGTCGTCGCGTCCCATTGATTTAAAATGTTAATCGCGTGCCGCGGAATTATCGCCGCCGGTGCTGGGACGGGAATCACCAATAACAGCTTGTTTAAAACAATCAGTAAATCGGGCTCGCGGACAATCGATGTCGGCGCATCGAGCGATTCGGTTTCAAGGAACACAATTCGTTTACCTGCAATAATACCGTTTACGTGCCCAGCAATTCTTAAAGCGCTAAATAACCGAACGGTACGTACCCGTAATTCGCTCGCAATTCCATTTCGCGTCGTAATAATCTGCCTCGCGGTCAGATTCATCAGAGTCCCGCGTTACCATTTTATTTAACGAAATATTTGTCATTAAATTTCCACGCAGGATTATACGAAGCACAATTTTAATGTAAACTAAAGGGGTGGTTAATTTATAACAATCGATCGAATCGACTTGGATTCAGGCAAGCTTTGAGATACAAGGAACGATAAATGGAATTATCGTTCAGAGAATGGTCGAGCGGTTAACCCCAGTTCCACTGAAAGCCATCCGCGACCATTTTTCTTCCTCCCTCGGTTGTTATTCCGTCGGGGTGGTACGCGAAACTTTTTGGAATTCCAAAGGAACGAACGAACCGTCCCAGAGCCCGGCGCAATAATGCCTTCGATGGCCCGTGGAAGCATGAAAACTCCCGGCTACAATAGCGACGGCGGGATGGCGCGGTTGTAGTTTGCCTGATAGAAGCGCGACGAGTTCGACGTACACGCGTCCAACTTCCGCGAGACGGTCGAACACTTAGAGAATTGCCATCCCTTGAATTAGTGTATCTTCCCAGCGTCTTTGTGCGCACCAAGGAACATCCAGCAGACTTTAAGGGCTACCCAAATACCCTTGCGACGCGGTCGAAGACAGTGACTCACTCTGCATCAAACGAATCGTTCCAACTACAAAATAAAAATTCCATTCACCTCTTGAAGCTTTCGAATATTTGAATAGTCAACGTTTCTCATCGAATTGATAAAAAAAAAAAAATGAAATTCGTGACAGTGTGCGAAGGGTATAAATGAAAGGGGACGTTGAATAGTCGGAGAGGGTCCAAAGGCTCGTTTATGACGAACGCGAGGAAGAACACGCGTCGAATTAATTAACGCGACGGGGACACTCGAAGGCCCGGAAGAAATTGGGTCGAAGTGACTGGCGGTGGACGAAAAGCGAGCGCAGTCATCGTATGTATGCTAATTGAACGAGGAGCAATCTGGAATGGACCCAGCCAGTGGCTTCCAGTTGATTACCATGGCAAGTACCAGGCTGGCGAGTTCCTCCGCGAACGACAATGTGAAAACAGCTTTAATGTTTCATCCAGAGCCCGCTGGATGGGGCGCAGGAGGGTGGCCACGAGGAAATCCTGTCCTGAGATTGCAGCGTCAAAGAAAGTCCTGGGCGCCTCTTGTCGGGATTGGAGCCATCGCGAGGAATGGCGCGGACTGCGAGCAGGTAGATCAAGGTGAACATTTCCGGTTCGCAAAAAAATATTTGAATCTTGCGCGCGAAATTTCAGAGAAAATTAAGAAATTTCGAGGTTGAACGTTCTGTCGATCGTCACGAGTAAAAGTGCGCTTCGTTGACCGAGAAACGTTGGTTGGTAACAGCGGGTACCAGCAGAGTTGGGGTGGGACGAAGAGAAAAGGGTGCAGGGGGCGGGAGAAATAAATTGAGTTTCGTGATTAATTGAAACGCGAAATATTGTAGCGTTTAAAAGCGAGACGCTTATTAAATTCCGGACGTTTAAAGCTGCGATGCCCGGCCAGCGTATTCGCGAGCGGAAAATTAAACGGCGGAACGTTTAACGAGCCTACATCGACGGATTAACATGCTGTTTTTATGTTTATTCTGCGCCGCGGCGCAGATCAAACGTGATCGCGGTGAATTGCCGTGAAACGTTCGCCAATTGAAGGGTCGACCCGTGGAACGAGAGGGTAGGAAAGAAAAAAGCTGCGTAAACATTAACAAAATTGCGGCGAAGGGTGAACCGCTCGGAAGAAGCAAACATATACTCGCGCGAAACTTTTTCGCAGCCCGCGATAAAGTTTTTTCATTTCGAGGCTCCAAGGTCGAAGCATTCAACCCTCCTTTCTCACGAGGTCACGACTTTCTAATTACACGCGACTCCAGATATTACGGCATGCCTCTTTCAGCGGCAGTCTTTTCGAACTAAAGGTCTTTCGACCTTGAGCCTTCCCCTCGCGAGATCTTAGCGTCGAAGCTTTTTAACTTTTACTCGGCAATTTTGAAACGCCTCAGCGGAAGCTCCTCCGCATCGCGCGTTTCAGCTTCTCAATTATTCCACTTCAACGATGCATAAATATTTCCAAGCTTCAAAATTCCCATCGACCTCCTCAACTTATCCTCCTCTGACCTTGACCTTCCGACCTTCACACATTACCCTTACTTTCCCCAATACCTCGTTCGCCCCACGTTTCTTCCAAGATCGCACCACCCTCGCCAGCCCCTCACCGTTTTCAATTACCATTTCAATTAATCGCCATTTACGCGGAGCTCGCATCAGAGAGCTCTGTCGCGGACGGTTTCACGCCCTCGTCTCTGTCGTGGGGGCAGAATCGAATTTCAATTTGCCGTGTGGAGAGCAGGCCAGTCGAAAGGTGCGGGAAGGTCGACGGTTGATCGTCGTGGTTCCGCGGTTGTTTGTCGACGGCCGACGCCAGAGCCCCGTGGAAACGCTTTTCTTCGTGAATCGATCGACGCTGGCCATCGAAGGGATTTCCTCGAGTGCTTCCGCTGTCTCGTGCAGCTCGCTCTCTCGCGGACGGTTCACTGGCCATGGGACTAACTGCTTTCTCGATGGCGCGCGCTGATCGAATCGAACGGAAACAATGGCCACCAGAATAACCGGTACACGGACGCTCCTTCGACGAGTGCGTTCGATTTTCGGAAAATCGCCTAACTCACGTACCTCTCTCTCTCTCTCTCGTCTATACAGTACTCAACAAAAGTCTTAGTTCAGCTACATACTCGAGTTAATTCTTTTGAGACAAATTAATTTTACCATTGCACTTCTTTCGATTTCTACACGTTCCTGAGAGATCCACTAATTTTCTAATAATTGTAACCGCTAGAGTTAATGAGATGCGAGTGCAATACATTTGGAAAATCTAGAGGAATATAAAAATGATGACTATGTGATAATTTTCGAGCGTTTCCTTGGTAGCACGTTTAAGGACTTTTGCTGTGTACTGTACGTGCCGTGGCCTCCAACTGTGAACTCGATGTTGATTCGTGGGAACCGGGTGCAGCGGAGGTTCGACGATGTAACTTGAATGTTAACATCGACGGGATTGAAGAGGGGACGGCTGCGAGACTGACGTGCGGGAGTGTTGTTTGATGTTTTCCAGGGACGTCAGGGCTGTTTGGACCTTCCTGCAGGAAGTCGCCTGTTGACGGACCGTTCGACCGAGCCACGGGCGAGGGCAGCGGTGTAAACCGTGGAAAATAGTTGAATCGATCCGATCCGCGTGCGTTATACATTATAACCAATTACTCCAAGTGTCCGTGGGAGAGGTAGTAAAGGTAAAAAATGAAAATTGCGTACGGGAGCTTCACGGCGCATCGAATAATATATGAAGATTATGCATGAAACTCTCGGATAGAATACGGAGCGGAGATTCTGCGTAAAATTTTCATGCAATGCAAAAAATGCTACGTCAAGCTTCTTTGCGAACTGAAAGAAGAACGCGTAGAGACTGAATTTTTTAACCGCGTCGCTTCTGAATTTATGCTTGATCGTTTAATCCTCATTTTCGTGCGTGCTTTTAAAACGTACGTTCGCGTTGGAACATTTCAGTTTATTCTGAATGGATGAAAAATTTCGTCGAGAAAACGGTCGAGAAATTTCGACTCCTCTGTAACGACTTTCCCGTCGAGCTGTAAACCGCGCACCCTGGCTCGACGGGGCGTTAATACGCCCGCGTAAAATCGGTCGTTTTACGGCGACACGGTGGAAAAGTGCGGACCCGTGAGAACTTCGTTACCAGTGTCGCCGGAAATTGCAGCAAACCCGTGAGAAAAAAAAAAAGAACCCGCCCCCGCGGCGGCCCCGTAAATTCGCCATTATTAAATTCGACAAGGACGAACGGGCGGGTCGACCAGCAACGCGACGTTTCCACCACTTCCACGGAGTGGCGAGGCGAAGATCGATCTGCTCGAGTTTCCGTGCTTTCCCGAATTTTCAACCCCCTTTCTTCGACTTCGAGGGCGCGCTTCCTGCAACGTGGCGAGCGAATTTCCAACGCTGGCGATTCGCGAAGAATTCGCGAGCTTCGCCGTCCTCGAAACAGCGAGCGCCATTTTCACGCCCTCGCGAATCCTGCTGGGATAAACAAGATTTGAATAACTCATTAAACAGGCTTTCCACCCCATCGTTTTCATTCGCCAAGGCCCTCGACGGCATCAATATTCATGGTTCTCTCGTCAGAGTGGCTTCAATCGTGGAATCCAAAGGACTTCTTTAAAAAATGAAACACCCGACTCTGTCCATTTTTGTATCTTCTAACCGAAGCCTCCGTTTGTGACTAGCGTGCTTTGTGTCTCTGAAAATTTGCAAGTTTTTAGGACCAGCCAGGCTTTTAGTCTCCTCTCTGTCGAAGTATCCTTTCTGAATGCTGTTCTTCCCTTCGTCCCCCTTCGTTTCGATGGTTCTTGCGAGTTGCTAGACAGATAGTTTAAATCGTGCTCGCGTCATTGGAATGAACGCGCGATTTTTCTTTTTTTGGGACGCTGGATGGTTCTTCGATCGTAGGATCTGCTCGATTTCGACAGACAATTATGGCGGTTTCAGTCTTCCTTCAGTGCGACGAGGGTGGATGGTTTCTCTTTACTCCTCGAGGAACCAGATACGATTTTTACTAATCCAGAGAAACCTTCACAAGATCGCTCGACATTCATTTCCTTCACCAACGTTCTCGATTACCATATTTATTCTTAATTAACTAAAAACACTTCGATCCATTCTCCAATGCTATCTCGTAATTAACTGGCGGCTGTTTCGCATAAAGTACACCCTTTCAGACGTCGAAGAAAAACACGGCCAAGGTATCCAGAGCCTGGTCCCGTCGTCCAATTCCTTTGTCCCGTCGATCGATCGACGCGATACCCGCTCGATACGACGTGGAAACGAGCGATTTAGAATCGCGACTCGATTAACCGGTACCAGTAATCACGGTGAAAGCCATCGTCGGATCTCCTGTCGACGGATATCCGCGGGAAGAAACCTGAGGAAGCCTTATCTTATCGTTCGAGCCCCTGTTTCCGTCTCGATTCTTTCTTTTCTGCCGCTTGTTTGTCCCACGGTGGCCGGATCCTGGATGTATCGTAATCGATGATCGATTAATCGCCTCGCGGAGGGTGGCGCGTGGGCGGCTCGTTAAACGCGGCGGCCTCCTCGTGACGATGGCTCTTCATTTCGATAAAAGCTTCGCGGAGAACGTACCACGATTTCATACCAGTCTTCACGAGCGAACGTCCAACTGCAACGGTTTGATCGATGCGTGGTTGGAACTACGCGGTTTGGGGGTGCTGGAAGAATTTCTGTGGGACAAGATGGAGTTCGTTGGTCTTGTTAACGAGGATTCTTCGAGGCGTTTCTGAAGGATTCAGTCTGTATCAGTCGAGTAAACGAGGGGGCGTAGATCGATCATCGAGTCGCCTCTTCCGCTGTGTTTCTGCGAGAAAGATGGGATAATTGGAATTCAGTTGTTTCTGGTTTATCTATCGACGATGGAGAAATTAAGTATTATTAGATTTAGAATTTAGAAATGTTCGAAGAAGAAGTTTGTAGATTTTAAAGTATCTATTTTAAATAGTAAAGGGAGAGGGATAGAGTTAAGCGTAAAACGAAGCACGTTCTCCATAGACTCCTCTGCGTCCGCTGATTAGTCGACTAGCGATGTTCACGCGACCTCGAGCATATCGCGCGCATACACGTCCCACCAAGCGGAGAGACGTCGGGAGATAAAAAGCTCCGTCGGACAAACGGCAACGGTTGGAAAGCACCACTCGTGGCGGGCAAGTTTTTTAAACTTTCCCTCGTCGCGCGGCTCCAATAAAAGCGCGACGAGTCCCGCCTCTGTTTCCCTCTGAGTCGCGTTCTACCCCGTTCCGGCTCGAAGAAATTAGAGAATTAAACAAATAAAGGCCCCAGCGGAGCAGGGCGAGCAAAATGTTCCGCTGACAACTGCACGCGCACAGAGACGCGCGCGTGCACGCTCAACCGTATGCGGAGAAAGAGGCGGAGCGAAAGAGAGAGGAGCCAGAGGTGCAAACTTCGTTCCGTGGATATTTCTCGCCAAGTTAGAAAGTTACCGCTGGTTACGTTGAACTCTTTCCACCTGACGTCAAGTTCACGCTGGTACACATGTAGGGGTTCGAAAATTAGCAACTCTCCAGCGAGGAACAAGCCACGAACGCGCGGATGAAACTGTTCAAGGGATGGTGGAAATTACGCGGACGACGGGTGGCGCGTTAAACGTGAGATAAAAGCTTCCTCTGGTTCTTTTTAAAACCTCGCCAGGGGTGCATGCTGGCAATCATCGAAGTTATCGTTCGACTGCTCTGTCCAAGGTTACACGCACCCTCGAACGTTATAAACGATCGAGGCGAAAAATGGCAAAAATGGCAAAAATCGAAGCGTCGTGTTCCTCATATTCGCAACGATCCCTGAAAACGAGGCTCGCACAGTCGAGTCTCGCAATTCCACTGGGCAAGCCTCGAATCCCATCTCCTCAAACGATTCGAAACCCTCCTAAAATCTGTCCATCGGCCCAACCGCCCACATCCATCCAATTCACACCGATCTTTCGCGCGTCGGCGAACCGTGCCCGTCGAACAGACCCGCTCGACTCGATTGATTCGATTCGGACGGCCCACTAACCCGATCGATCTGGCAGAGATTAGGTCCGCTGGCTAAGCCAAAATCCAGGCGGCCGTAGAGCCAGCCGGGCGAGGCTGCCCAACGATCGCCGAGCGCCACCGCGTTCCTCGCCGCAGTGAAGTCGAGCCGTGACAAAACGCTCACCAGCACCTGTGCAAAGAGTTCCCAGCCTTTGTCAGCGCTGGATTGCTGCACGCTTACGGAAAGAGGCGGAATTAATTCGCGAGCGATTACCAGCGCTTCGATCCGGCGGCTGGGCATTACCGATCCGCGAGAGGGGCCATTCACAGATGACAAGTGGCGGTAATTTTAATTTTCATTCGATAATTGGACGATCCTTGAATAAAATTTAAATGAACGGGATGAAGGATAAAAAGAGAGAATGGTAGGGTGATTAGGAGCGTCGTTTTTGTTCATCGAATCTGTTGTCTGTTATATGAGTGTATAGATGGAATCAGGGTTTTCGCTGTGGTTCAATTTTTTTCTTCCGCTTGATCGCGTCCACCAGCACTCGTAAAACGATGTTTCTCGACTTTACGAGGTGTCGTTCGTCGCCTGGTCCGAGCGGGATGCGAGCTGGCCCTCTTGGTCCTGTTTCACAGGCCGCTCCACCCTCAGGTGCCATTTTTACGTACGCACTCAGTGGAGAAAGGACTGGATCGTACTCTGGTTAATGGTAAATCGTTGGGAGCGCAATTTATGGGCCGTGTCACAGGTTCCTAAGTGGGTTCATGAAATTTCCGAGGAAGAGCGGTCGATTTTATCGAAATCGTAACGCCAGAAGCGAGAACGCAACCTACCCTCCCCGCTTCGCATCTGAAATCGCCACGAATTAATCGCAATTTCGGGAAAAAAAGAAATCGAAAAATCTAACCGACGACAGTGAAAAGGAACGGTGTAATTAAAAAATAATTCCGTTTCGTTATTAACATTCCGCGGGTTCTTCGCCAGGACAATGGACCGATAATTTGCAAAGGTAAAAATCCTCGTCGAAAGGAGACAAAGCGCGGCGGGCAGCGGCCAAAGGGGTTGCGGATTAAACGGATTAATTTATCGTTCGATAAAGGAAAAGCTTGCGAGTGGCTAGAACGCGGTGGGTTTAATTAACCGCGACTATTCGCCAGCCGGACGACATCAAGGCGTAGCTCGAGTGGCTCGCGCGAAGAATGCCCGGAAATGGAATTAAACCGGGACACGCGAGAGCCACTCTTCCACACACGAACCGGAGGCTGCTTTTCCCCATCCTCGAAAGCACTGGCGCGTTCGCAAAAAAAAAAAAGGTGACAGAACATCGCGTACATCGATCCGTTCGATCGATCGATCGTTTCTACTAATAATGGAATTTTCATTCCGCTCGTGTAACGATTTTGCACGCAAACTATCGTCGACGGAGAACAACCGAGGCGTGAATTATTGCGACGGGGGAGCGGAAATTTGGCGTGAAAAGCGGCCTGTCACCTTAAAATATTACGCGTTCGCGGCTACGATGACGCGCGGTATCATCGCGCCCGCGGGCAATCAATAATTCCGAACGAATCTGATAATCCGGTGCCATTCGGGGCCGTCTGCCGTCGACGAGCGGCTCGAGCCACCCCCCTCGTCGTTTGGCCGTCGCCGCTGTTTATTCTGGATCCACGGAAAGCCCGGACGATGAGTCGGCTGGTGTCTGCGCGGGTAGCTATTTTTCACGCGGACACCTGTCGAGAAGGTACCTTCGAAAATCTGTAACTAATATTGAATTATGGAACGCTGGCGATTCTCTGGTGGCGCGATAAAATTTCATAATCCTCCATAATGCTCTGCTAATATCCGTCCCATATTTTTCTTTCGACTCGCGAGACTAACGATCGTGATAAATCGATTCGAGAGTATCCGTCGTGACACGATGGTACAGGCGTATGTGCGAAGGGGTTGAAACGTTCCTCGAGCGCGGAAGGGGTTGAATCCCAGCCACCGTGAACGCGGATAGACGATCGTTTGCGCTGGACGCAGGCGTTATTATTGATTTACCTGCAACACAAACAGAAACGCGATCAGCACCACGGTCGAGTAGAGCGTCCCGTTCACCAGGGTCTTCATGGCGACGAGACAGCCCCGAGGGTTCAGGCTCTCGTAAGTGGAATTCTGCTCGGGATTTGGCAGCTGAAGGGGATCGTGATAGCACGGGCCCTTTACGTCAGTTCGACAGCAACTCCACGGCACCACCGGAGGCGTCACGCGACCGTCCAACTTCGCGTACCTGAAACAGAATTCCTACGTGTCAGTCCATCTCCACGCGTACCATCCTTACCTTCATCGTACCCATTTTCTTTCTTTTCTCGTTCACATTCATATAACTTTGCAATTATTCCATTTGATCGTTACACTTTCCTCGAAATACAAGTCACTGGAAAGCAATTTACCATTCTCCAATCGAACCCAGAAGAAGCTAATTATAGGTCGCTCGAAACTCGATCTAACGTACGATGAAAATTAGCAATCGCGCGTACCTGAAACAGAATTCCTACGTGTCAGTCCATCTCCACGCGTACCATTATCGTACCCATTTTCTGTCTTTTCTCCACATTCACATAACTTCGCAATTATTCCATTTGATCGTTACACTTTCCTCGAAATACAAGTCACTTGAAAGCAATTTACCATTCTCCAATCGAACCCAGAAGAAGCTGATTATATGTCGCTCGAAACTCGATCTAACGTACGATGAAAATTAGCAATCGCTTCTTGCGTCGGATGTCAGAAGCAAAAAGCCAAGATTGATCTCCACAGTCGAATGGCCCGCGTCGATATCGGCGTTTGGGAGGTTCTGGGAACTTGCTAATTCGAAGTTGTCCGCGGACACGGCCGCGGAAGCCTGGGATCAGCTGCGAGCCGTGTCGTCCAGAGAGGCGTCGTCTCCGACCGTGGCTTTCCGCGGCAAGTTCCCGTGCGAGAACCGGCTATCGGCCGCAGGACTTTCACGTGTCCGCTACGGTGGCCACGTTCGGGTAATTAAACGCGGCGGCGTCCAGCTGCTCGATTCAATCGGCCACTGGACGAAAGGACCCGGATTTTGCGGTCCACGTGTTCGACTAGCCAGACGATCATTGGGCTAATTTTGCTGATACAAAGAGAATACCACGTTCTCTTTTCCATTCCATTTTCGAGCATTGGATACAAATATTATCGTACAGCATGATGGAATAATTCGTCTTCATTTTGTACTTTTTGTATTCTACAAACACCTCAATATCTGTATAGTAATTACCAACGAGAGGCTCGAATTTTACTGATGCAAAGAGAATACCAAGGTTCTCTTCTCTATTTTCATTTCTAACATTGGATACAAATTTTATCGTATAACATGATAGAATAATTCGTCTTCGTTTTGTACTTTTTGTACTCTATAAACGCCTCAACATCTCGAGTATAGTAATTACCAACGCGAGGTTCGCACGTGAAACTGGTCGTCTCGAATTCAGACGTGAAACGTGGCCAAAGGCAAGAACGTCCCCTCGATAATTAAAAGTGCGTTACACCGTGTAGAAACAACCCCAGCGGCTGTATCGTCGCGTGTAATATAATCTTGATGGATTTTACGAGCCGTGGGGTAGCGGGCTAGGCGGTTGACATTCGGGGATAGTTGCGGACGGCCGAGGAGGGGCCTGGGATCGATCCAGTGGTAGGTATAATTCTGCAATTAACATAACGAGAAATCGATAACCCACTGTTCTATCTGCGATTACCAGCAGCGACACAAAGGCTTCTGTTCTGGAACGCGCTATTAACCCTTTATTATCGAACGTATTACCGGCGCCGCATAATGCACACGTACGTCACCCGACGGAAGCCTAACTGTTAGGCAATTACCGCGAAACTACTCGAATCGACGCGAACTACAGCCGCGACGAATTGTTTCGCAGGAACCGCGTTCTCCGTCTACGCCACTTCCGGCTGACCGCGAGGCCTCGAGATTTCGTCCGGGTATTTCCTGCTGGTTGTACAACGCTCACTGAAACATGGAGAACAATCTGAGAATTGCTATCGTGAGAACGAAACTGAAAATTTGAGATTAAAATTTCGAAAAGTCTCCACCTGGAAAAGTGGTCCACCTGGTCCTGAGTATCAGCAAAAGTTATCTCAACTTGTTTTTAGCGGAACAAACGGATCAAAGCGATCGCGAAGCATTAGCCAGCAGCGTCTCGTCCGCCTTAAACCGTTCCAAAATCCAAACGTGGGGCAGGTTTCCGCGTGGGCGTAACGCGAGGCGAGCCCTCAACGCGTGAGTTAGGTGAACGCCTGGTGAGCTACCCCGACAGCGGCGTGGAAATAATCTGTGCCCCCGGAAAGGGCACTTTGCCGCAGTGCCAGCGGTGTTCTAAATCCTCTCGAGCATTCGCGAAGGGCGTGGAACGTTGGTGTCTGAAAATTTCGTAGGAGGACGTTTCTCCCCTTTTTCACCCTCTTCAACCCCTTCCTTCTCCTCTTTCCCTCCTCTCCGGCGATGCACGGTTCCTCGTATTTTTTTTTTATAGAATCGCGATCTCTCGAGGGAACAGAGAAGTGTGCTCGAATTTTTGGAAACGTCGCAGCCATTTCGAAATTGCCGGGACGAAACTACCCCCGCGAGAGGCAGTCCATAGCGCGCGGTTAAAATTTCGTTTCCGCGAGACGGTTACACGTGTAGCCGTAATTAAAATCCTGGCATACTTTCCGGGTTTCCATTAAAGTTCCTGGAAAATTTGTTCCTCGTCCTCAGTGGAGGAGCGTTTAAATATTACGTGTAATTAACGCCACGCGGATGCGCTCCAGTCTCCGCGTTGCGATTCATCGATTTTTAAACCGTTCGATCGCGACACCCCGTATCCCATGTTGCAAGCCTGGACACGCGTAAACAAATTTACAGTTCGATGTACACAGCGTTCCAACCGAAACGGTACTATAATAGAGATCGTGAAGTTTTATTGCACTTTTGGGGAGGATATTCCCATCGACGGTTAAACGTAACAAACATCTCAGGAGAGAACATGGCGATCGCAAGGCGATAAAGCTCGCATTGTCTGCGAACCGTGATGGAGGATAGGCGGGAGGATAATGGCCGCTAAACGCGGATATACGGTATGGATTTTACGGTGTCGCCCAGTCGATGCCCAGCGCGATATCGGGCCACGATTGTCCCGACATAATTAACTGATAATTACCTCAAGATATCCGGCGAGTCGAGCGCAAGAAACTCGCGATGCAGCCAGTACGTCCTGTGCCAATCGTCGGCGGAATCTATGCCGCAACATTGCATCTGTACCTGCATGCTGTCCAGCCTCCGTTTCCACGTCACGTCCGTGAAATACCTTTTCATACCTGTTCGACAGAATTTCGTAACCTTTTAGAAAACTTGTCGCTTTGAATTTTTCAACCTCGCCAAAGTTCTTGATTTCGACGTTCGAATTTTGAATTGCAATTTTCGAAGGAAAAGTGAGACGCGAAGTTTCCGTTACACTTCAATCGAGTTAGTTTTGCTGATTACGAAAGGTAAGAATAACGAAAGGCGTGTAGATCGATGTCCTGCGGAAGTGCCATTAAATTCCACTGGACGCTCGATCGGTTGAGAAATATTTCGCGTCGCCCTATAACTTTCGAGCATTTAACGTTCTACCAAAAGAATTTCTCGGTCGACGGTAGCGTCCGTGGGAAAATTGAAATTTTCGCTTTCGATCGACACCTTCGTCGCGGTCTGTTAATTAAAATGCCGGCGTTGAAATAATGAAATATCGATCATCGCCAATTAAACGCTCGCCAGAGGGCCTGAACGGCCTCTCGATCGTCCCGCTCGCTCCTCTTTGCCAGTCAAATGTTTGCGGTCTAAAATAGTTTAAACAGCGCGGGCGGTCGGTGGCAATTTTCCGGTTGTCCTTTTTAATCGATTAACCTTTCACTTCACTGGGAAACAATTTATTTAAACCCCATTTATGCCAGCAAAAATTCAGTTACGATTCGATTAACCTGAACCCCTGTCCAACTACTATCGCCCAATCTACTTCAGGCCGTCACTCCAACGCGATAAAGTCACGCGTAATGGGTAGAATTAACGAGCTCTTATTACGCGATGTAACCCGGTTACACGACCTGATTCTTTCGCCAAAGGGGTGAGATAAATGGATATTCTACACGCATCTACGCCAACAGTTACGTCGATATGACATACGAGTCAAGAGTGCGACTCGATGAAATTGTATCCAACACAGGTATTGCGAGAACAATTGGTAAAACGATTTCGCAGCGATGTTCATCCGGTGACGTCGATCGAGGTCTCCGTACCGCTTATTTCCAGGATAATCAATGTACATTTGCGTAGACCAGGGAAGCGGAACGCGACGCGTCAGCCGTGAAGTTTATCGCGAGCAAACGCTTCGAATTTCGGCCCCGTGGAGGATCCCAGAGTCGCGTATCTATTCATTAAGTAGCTAGACGCCAAACGAGATTTCCATCGGTAATTTCGAGCAGGGGGCCAGCAGGCGTGCGTCGCTGTTCGACCGTCTCCTCGTCGATTTGCATATTACGTCGACCAGATAAGGGGGTTGTGAGTATCGCAGGCTCGAACGAACGCGATCGTTTCGCCTCGATCGCTTCCCCCTCATTTTTGAGGGCCACAGATTCGGTCGAATTAGTCAGTGTATTTAAATTCAGATTCGCATTAACGTTGACAATTCTTCGAGCAATGGGTATCCGCAAATAACTCTCCAACTATTTCTCGAGTGCACCATCTGTATCGAAATAATCCCGCTGGCCCTTCCTCCCTAGCGTTCCTTTTTCCCTGGCTTTATCAAATATTCAAATTCGAGAATTCACGGTGAATCGACAAGAGGTGGGCGAAAAAAAAGAACGACGGATCGTTCGCGGGGGCGATCGCGCGGAGAAAATGAATTCGCGCGCGCTGCCACCCTATCGATCGATGAACATCGCGCGCAACCCTCCTCGATGAATATTTCACCGTTCCTTTCTCGCTTTCCGTCGATTCACCGTGATAAAGTTGGCTGTGGTTGCTTGCGGATTATTACACAGCTATTACGATCACTGATATTAAAAGAATTCACGTAGAAATAAATTGTTGTGTTTATGTAAACCAAATCTCACCCTCGAGTAGAATCTCTCTAAGCAGAACAGACAAACGATCCGTGGTGGAGAAGCAGATGATAGCCATGAAGCAGCCGATCGCCACCATGAAAAACCCAATCAGAGTCCAGAGGAAGAGTTTCAGGTTCATCCAGGGCCTGCAACAAACGAATCAACCCTCATTAGACGCAACCAAGTCCCTCGATTTATAACCTTTATCCAAGACACGTGGTTTCCGCGTGCAATGATTAGATCGACGCTACGAGTTCATTTTTAAACCCAGCAAGGATCTCGTCAGGGAACTAATTCCGGAAGTCCTTCAATTTCTACCCTCCTGCGAGCACAATTCGCGTCTGTGTATCGTGTTTATGTGCGAGGGGGTGCACGCGATTAGGAGGAGGCGCAAAATCGCTGGCCACTGGCTGAACCGCGAAGATTCGTTAACCAGCGAGAGGTTAATTAAAACAAATGAACCGGGAGAGCCCGTTCGGTTGGAGTATCGGCAGGAATTACTTGAAAATTCTGACAAATCGATCGACCGCTCTCAAGTTCGACCAGCGGAGGAAATTAAGAGAAACACGCCCTGGGGTTAATTCTACCGCCGTTCTCCAACGAGGTTACGCCTGAATCCACTTTTCGCCACCTCGCTTTCTTCTTTCGCCGCCGCAGGAAACCCTTTCACGTCGTTCCTTTATCGTCTCTGTTCGTCGTGGATTTAAACAGTCGAACAGAATCGGACGCTTTCGGTTTGTCTCCTCGTTTCAAACCACTGCGAGTTGGCGACATCTTTCGCGAGTATCGTAAAGATTTTGTTGCAAATTTCAATGCAAGGCTTAGACTCTGAATCGTTCGATCTTAGATTCACAATTATTTTCATTCGAACGTATTGTACTTCAGAATCGCTTCACTTCAGTTTCGTACTTCTCACGCAAGCTCGAATCATCTTGGTCCTTCTATTTCGTTTCTTTGCCACGATATTTCCCTCGAATTTCTACGTCAAGTTCCTCGCGCAGGTGTACATAATTTCGTCGTGTGTATACGTGTAACCAAGTGTACAGACCAATCCACCAAACGCTTTCGTTCTCAACCGGTTCACTTCTGCATCCCCTCGAAATTTCCAATTGAAATATTTTCTTTCTCGCCAGTTGGATGGGAATTTTTTTTATATTTTTTTTTTATATACGATTGTTTAGTGTAACACGGATTGGAAAAATAGTGAAAGAGGATGGACGCAGGATGTTCGAAGTAAGGCGAGAGACATCGTGTTCTCGTGAATTCGATTACGAATACCAATGGATCGTATACCAACGCTCGCGGCGCCTCTAATGAATGCTTCCATTCGATGAGTCTGTCCGTGGGGCGGTTTCCGCCAGGAAATATCAAGAATATCCTGTCGTTGCTCTCGTTAACTAATTCACGCGAAACCACCCCGGCTGATTCGCAATTTACCCCGTATTGTGCAGCGACGCTCATCGACTCGCCATCCACCCTTCTTTTAATTGCCTTAATTCGAGTATCGATGGAAAATAGCCATCGTTTCCGATCTCTTCTGTATGGTCGCGACAAATGAAGTGATTTTTTAAATATATTCTTCGCAGTAGGTGTTACGAATATTCGAACGCGCGTGTGGATCGTCCAAGTGATCGATAGCGGATGATATTCGAAGATTTGAGAAATATTGGATCGCGAAATTTAGGTCTCTGGGTTCCAAAGAGGCAGTTCCCATCACGGAAGCGTACTTTCGCAACTCGTCGCACGTGTGCACGCGTGTACGTGTGCAGCCAGCAATCTAGGAAAAATTGAAGTTACCCACCTTACGTACCGCGTGGCTGTCGCCGTGAACCGAACGAATTAAAGGAGGAATTTCGCTGGGCGGTACCTTTGATCGCGCGGTACTTCCCGCCAGTTAATTAAGTTGCGATTTCGCGTTCTTGTTGCAGCGGAGCGACGTGATTGCGTGTTTCCTCGGGAAAATTGCTCGTCAGACGTAGCTCGAGAAACAACTCGCGACTGTTATCGCTGCCTTTTAAGCGCCTCGCGTCCTACATCGTCGCGACGTCTTCGAATTCGATTAAAAATGTAACCAGCAGCGACGCTCTGATTTGATCTCCATGGTAATTCGTCGATTTAAAATGCTAACAGGGCCCACTCGATCTGTACCGCATTAACGTAGCCACCGCTGCTCGTTACTTTAATTTATATTATAATTTTAACGGAATTACCCTTCGGCGTAATGAAAATAATTGTAGCACAGTTTGACGCCCAGCAAATTATGGACGAACACGTAGAGACCGTAGAACGTCAGAGTCTTGAACACCAACTCGAACAGATTCCTCTCGCGAAATTGCAATCTCGCCGCGATCACGAACGAAGTAAACATGCCCGCGAGAAATAACGTTAGTCCAATTAGAAGGCAGGCTAAAATCGCGAGCACCACGTATCGATGAAGTTGCCTTCTCTGATCGCTCGTGAATTTAATATCGCAGACAGCCATTTTCTCCAATCTCTTTACGATATTCCTTTTTTTCTTCTTTATTTTATACACACGGTGAGACTTGGCAGTAGACTCTGAATATATATATGAAAAAAAAGAGTATTTATTGCTAATTGCATGTGTCACGGTAATAGAAATTAGCGTGCAATTGGCACGGCAATTTCGTCTGGCCAAAGTCGCGCGATTCGTTCGGAGTTTTGGCGTTGGCATCGATGTCGGTTTGTCCGCAAACTAAGAACCCGGAATTTCCTCATTCCCGCGACGGAAATCGTCTCCGTCGTGGTATTTCTAAGGTATCCAGGGAGCTTTGGGTGAATTGCGTCCAAGCGTCTACAGGGTGGTGCACAACGAAACGAAACTGACCCACCTCGAGCCTAGTATTCCATCTATCTATGCTGTACTTATATATTTCAAATTTCAACCTCTGGTCCATATGAAAAGAGGTATTAATAATTTAAATGGTCCACGAGAAACTCTCAGAACGCTTCGCATCGTGGACCAGTGCACGCTCTGAAATAAGGGACGCATTTTTGCTTCGGTTATTTCTTATTGGCTCGCGTAAACGGTTTGGCAAGGAAAACGGTGCGCTCGAAAATAACGCTACATCGATCAACGAATCTCGAGAAGCGTATTCCAAAAGCGAAACGGAAAATTTCCGACTCTCCATTACCCTCTGAAGCTGGTATTCACCGAGCTTGAACGCGAATTTTCGTTACTCTTAAAGTTTCTGCTTCGTAGCCGACGCGAAAACGTCGTGGTCGCGTGTTAAAAGCGACGGAGTCGAAAGGAACGCGGAGAAACATCCCCCAGTGCGAGTAAACCAGGGTGAGAAGGCTCGAGGAGCCGTTCGAAGAGGAGGCAGAAGTTTTTTAATCGTGTCATTTGGGTTTTCGTTAACAGGAACCAACGAAAAATCCGTCGATCGCCAGGTGGTGGTGGCTGTTATCCTTGAATTTGATTCTGGGTCACCCGTTACGTGGAAAACGCGATCCCACGTCGCTGCAACGACCACCGTCGTTACAAGACAGGAAGTGCAAGTAAACGAGCGGGCACGGAGGCATTCGGTGTACTCAAGTCTGCGAGTTGCAAAACGTCTATGGCTTCTCACCTTTTCCACCCCTTCGCTCCTCTCTTTGGGGTAGTTTTGCTACCTCGTCTCGAAACGAGTATTAATTCTGTTTTCCGTGTATAATACTCGATAAAGAATTGAATCTCTCAGATTCTACAGTTCAATTTTATTTCTTCTAACCATTTAGATGTAAAGACGAAAGTGTTTTCAGGGTGTAAAATCGGAGAACAAATCGTTTGAATGCGGTAACCGAGGTTAATCGCGATTAATCCGATAAAGAGACGCGGTGAAATTTTTGCAAATCATTCAGAGAGAAGGGGAGAAAGTTTATTTCACGTTCGTGACCGATATTTGTTTGAAATGGCTGGTGCGTTATTACGAACACGTAAACACCAATATCGCTTTGACACACGAAGCGTCTATCGCTGTGACACGTACGTGTTACATCGCGCAATCGTAACACGTTTCGATTAACCTAACGATCCTTACCACTGCAGTTATCGGCCGCAATATCGGCCGGAAACGCGGACAAAAAGCCTCATAACCGCGATAAATTCGATGACAATCTATGGCCGTCGCGCAGCTTCTCCCCTCCTCTCGCGAAATAATCGATTCCCGTGGGGTCATTAATCGCGCGTGAGAAAAATCCATCAGACAATTAATTCTCGTCCCCTTTTTACTCGCGCGACAAATTTCGAATAGCCAGCGCACAGTATCGTAGAAATTATTACACCCAACGACCCGAAACGCCGCACGAATCGCATTACCCGTTTGCGAGGCGTTTCAACAATCGCCAACAAACCCGATCGTACATCTGTCATTCATAATTACCCCCATCCCTCGTAACGAAATGATTATCGTCCCACCAAAATCAATTCGCCCCCTCCCCCCTCTGCGCCTCCATCGAAATCAATCAATTAATTAATCTATTCACTTTGTCAAGGTATAAACCGAAATCTGTCCTATATTTTCCGAATAATCTCCACGGAAACCAGCTCGTGTATACCTAATTCGTCACTGTTTCGTGTCTTTTTTCGATTCGACCTCGGTTGGGATCGGTACCACTGGTTAACAACAACGTCCAATGAAAACGTTTCATTACGCGTCGACGTTTCCGTTGTTCGTCGACCAGTTTTGGGTTTATCGCGTTTGTTTGCACTCCACGACTGGTTCGCGGCGATCCACGGGAAATGATCGCGATTCTGGGGCTGGTTCTCGCGAGAGTTCCGGTTTAAGCGAGCGTCGAGAGCCTTCAAGGGCGATTCGTGCGATCCAGCCGTACCAGCGACTCGATTTTTTACGAACCAAGCTTTATGGCGACGATTTCAGTCGAATTCAACCGCGTTACAATGTTTCAGCTTACCTCGAATGGGTGGTTGTGGATTCTGCAGTCGAGGATCGACTGCAGGCGCGCTCGATTTTTGGTGGCACTCGATTATTCGCGAATAAAGAATTTTATGGCAGCTCCCCTGCTGGAGCGATTTTTGCAAGCTAAGTTCGAAGAGAGCTGCAGTTCTGCGGTAGCAGTTACGCTGGAAATAATCTCGAACCCGATGGTTTTATACGGAGAACGACTGAGTATAAACATTAAGCGCGAATCGCGAGTTATTATTCTAGGGTAATCGAGGATTGCTCGATAAAAATGTTTCGACAAAATCGCCAGGAATTTTCAATTCTCCCTTCTATTTTATGTATCCGTATTTTAATGGACAAACGTTTAATCCTCGAATATTCAACGCCTCGCACGCGAGATTGTCAGCGTTTAAACGATCGAATCGCGCAGTTCTGTAATACGTTGCGCACACGTGTGTTCGCGCGAATAAAATATTTCACAGGTACAACGCGCGAGCTTTTATAGCAAACCCTCTAACGAAGAAGGAAATATGCAGCCTATTATACACACCTCACGTTTTAAATAGAATACCGCTCGCGTGAACGCGCGAGGACGTTCGACAGGTGAGAAACGATCGATCGAACTTTCCAGCGAATTTTCCTGGACTGATACAAGTCGACGCTGCTGGCAACTCAAACAAACGAGTCGAGCAAAACGTTGAATCGCGACGATCGATCGATTCTGGTTGACCAGCGGATCGTGCGCCACGATTAACACCTGGCTGGAACGCGCCCCTCGCCCGCGACACGTCGAAATCAATCCTCATTAGCATAGGTTTTCATTTAATTGCCGCGATCCGGTCGCCTCGTTATTTTTCTCGATCGCCCCGTAGTTCGATGTCCCCAACGAAATGCTAAACAGACCGAATTTATCGCTGATATTCCCGGTGAAAGATGTGCCGGATTTTAACGGCGTTCGATGATCGTTTCAGCCTGGAATTCAATCGAGAAGCGTTTGTCAGCATCATCTCTGCATTCAGATGTTTCCTGCACCCCTCTCGTTGCCTTGTAACGGGGTACAACGTTTAATGGTCGCAATTTTTTATACTTCCAACTTCGTATTTTATATTTATCTCTAGTCGAACATTGTTTCTCGAATTTACTATTTAAATTTTCTATTGAAAGTTGAACGAAGATTTCTGGCAGTGAACGCGTGGAACGAAGCGTTCTTTTGTCTCGTCGACGTTACTTTCGCCATCCGAGGGGACGTTCATAAATCACGAGGAGCTCAGCCGTTCTTCCGGCGAATTTGCTTGGGACCGCGTGCATTTTATGAAATCTTGGCGGGCTAATAGCTACGGGCGGATAAAGATGCGGGCCTCGCGGGCTCGTAAAGCGAGGAGACGGCCTCGCGTGGCTGGGGAGAGAAAAGAATCCGGCTTGCGAATTATCCTATCCCTCGAGCGGGTGATGGCGGCGCGGGATTCGGGGGTGCGATCGACCGTGACGAGTCCACGCCCTTCCGTGGCAGGTGAATCGGTGGTGATTTCCAAAAAATATTCCCTCTTCTCATGGAAAGACAGAGAAAGAGTAAAAGAGAGAGAGAGAGAGAGAGAGAGTGGGGTAGATCGTCTGATCCGGGACCCTCTGATTTCCTCGTGATTTAAGACGGCCAGGATGGGAATCTCGGAGAAGCCGGATAAAGGAATTCAATGGCTGAGAAAGATTTCAATATTCGAGCATCAATTTCTCTTTGAGATCGTTTGTGTAATAACCAGATTCTTAGGGGATGCTCGACGAAACGGTGGGACTTGTCGTAGCTGCTAGATCGCTGACGCTTTGGATTTCATTTAGAGATTCCTGTACGATCGAGTCTCAAACGAAATAGTTAACATCGACACGAAAGAATAAACTATCGAACACCCAATAAGAACTGCTAGCATTTCTGCAGACGCAAAGAGTGGAATTAAGGGAATTAAGAGAACCTCCGCTAACAAGCGCCCACCCCAAACGACACGGTAAACGTAGACGGGACACAAGCGCAGTCTGATTGTCGAGCGATCCAGTTTCACGAGGGTTGCACGGTGCATCGCTTGGGTCTCGCGTCGAATTCGTCTCGCATTATGCTCGCGCGGAACGTCGCGGAACGCTGACGAGCGTAATCGCATTAAGGCCGCAACAAATTTCGCCGCGCGCCGGCTGCCTCCGATGCTTATTGCTCGCGCGCGAGCAACCAACCCCCTCAGGATGCACGCGCTAGGTGACGGGCTCTGTCTGTCGAGGAGCACGAACGACGGGGGTGGAGGACGCGATCGACCGTCTGCGCCCGCAATTCCCTCTGAACCAGCGAAATTTCGATGGAACTCGCGCGCGGGCACACTCGAAATAAGCCTTAAGCTCATTAGATCGTTCGTTTCGTTTATTTCTCGCGAGGATCCCACCTCCCTTCGCGTTCCACGCCAGACAAATGGTAAATAGGATCGATATAACTCGCGATTTTCTGTCGTATCGCAACCTTAAACGTCTTATGTTTCTCTTGACGACAACGTCAGGACGTACGTCGACAGTGGACGAGAAAAATCGAGAAATCTCTGACAACGTGACACCAAGCGACCTGTTTCACTGTGGAACGTTAACAAGATTAGTTCGTCGGACTCGTTGGGAAATAATGGAAAGCGTAAAATCGCGATCAGCTGTCGGATGTTATTAAACCAGCCCCAGGACACAAACTCCACTGACGCGTTCCCTTCGAACGCTGTTAAATATTGAACAGCCTGCTGGACGTTCCCTTGGATCAACCTCGGTGGATTCGTTTCACCGTCTCGAGGAGGGTTGCACCACCGCAACCCTTACTCCTCGCAGCCGTGCGAACCGAGACGGCAGTCATTTGAATTTCGAAGCATCCATTCGCTGTGTAGAGGATTACGTTTCGCAGGCACATGCAACTTTTCCGCACCTTCGAGCCACGACGTGGATCCATTCGACGATGAGATCGTCCGGAAAGCAGTCGATCTTACTGTGGGGAAAATAATTCGTTCCGTTGCCGTCGTCTTTCTTTTTCGCGATATAATGGCTTTCGAAGGGACGAGACGGAGGGCAAGAGGGAGACCCTGGTAGAGGGTGGCTCGCAGACGGATGAGAAGTCGCGTCGTTCGATGGAAAGGGGAAAAAATGAAACGGGGCTGGTCCGCGGGACGAATATCGACTTTCGTGCTCGTCTATTTCACGGTTCGTGGTACGCGATGTTACGGGTTTTCTATGGTTCTATGAGCAGGGGTTGGTCGCGTTCGACGCCCCTCGCTTTCGATGAAAATCGCCTGGTTGTACCTGGTTTCTACCAGGGGCTGCTTCTCTTTATTTTATGGTGGTTCGTGGTACAATCGTTTATGAAAACTTGTAACAACGGATTTTTAGTCCCCTGTGACTATGTTAAATCGTATCAAATTTGTTGTTTCGATTGTATTTATATATTGTGGGACCTATCGAGATTTCCACGTACGAATTCGTGCGAATGATTCTCGATGGAAGAGTTTCAGTCGGTTTTAACCACCGTTACTGTACACCAGCGTTTGTAATATACACGGAGGTATCCTTTCGTACGAAATTTGCGAGTAGATTCAAGGCGAAAGCTGGAATTAAATTCAGCTCGCCTAGCGTAAGCTCTCCTCGCGGGGATGCAAAAGTCGAGCCGATCTTCTGACTGATTTATCAGCGTTTTTATACATCGTATCGAGGATTTCCGATAACTCGTTCGACGATTTAAGCCTCACGTGCGTCTCCACCTTTTGCCTCGCCGAATCAGTTGTTCAACGTTTGTAAATCGCAACTTACGGCCGTCGTTCGCTGTTATCCAGCGACCACTCTTCAAACTTTCATTCCACGTTCCTCCAGTACCTTCTACCCATTCTAAAAACAGTCTCAAATAAACAATAACTCCAATACTATCCACTACCCATCATTCGAACCAAGAACCACGCACAAATCAACCCCAAAAACCACCCTAAACCAAACTAAAATAGTGTCTCAGAAAAACCTCTGTAGATAACCAACAAAAAACCACAGCGAATCGATCTCGCGTCAGCAGAAGCAAGAAAGCCTGCTCTTTAAAACGCTTTTTGTTTCAACTCGATACGACGTTCCGTTCCGGAGATATCATCGTCGAAAGCAGCCCCTAATTTTCACCGACTGGCTGTCGCTGTCCTCGTCGCTCGACGCGGAACTCTCTCTCTCTCCGTCGCGCACTGACCTACCCCAATCGCGACAGCCTTGCGCTGGTCAGTGAGGGACGCTCACTGGGTCACGTTTTTTTCTCTCATTCCACTACCAGTACCGTTACTACGCGCCGTGCGTAAGGAGAGGGGCGCGAAAAAGTGGGTCAACCCCGCTTCCGGGTGTCCCAGCCATTCACGCCTGCCGCGCAGCTCCGTTTCCCGCCGCGTACTTTTCAAACCGCTGTATCTTCCGAACGGATAGCGATATCGAGACGAAACGCAGCGCGTTTCAAAGGGCACGCTTCGTACTATCTACTGAGATACGTTTGGTGAATTTCGAAGGGTTTCTTGAGAGGGTTTTTGAAGGTTAAAGTTGAGGTTCGCTGTTCAGAGTTCCCGTGGGGTTTTATTATCGCTGCCGTTTGTTTTTTACTGCTCCACGTTGTTTTACGATGGAGTATACGTCCTTTATACTGTTCATATTTTTTATTGCTAGAATTATGCTTTCGGTTAGCCGGTGTCATTATTTTCGATGGCTCCACATTTTCTTCAAATGCGCGCGGTGTTTTCGTTTTATTGCCGCGGTTTTTTTGTCGGTTCGCTGTCCTCGTATCTTAATTTTGATTTAATCTAAACAGTGGTCAATGAAATACAGCAACGCCGTGAGATGTAGTTGAGTTTTCCGTTTCGATGAAAAAGTTCGCAGAGGTTTGATACGTACATCCACTCGGTGGGTGAAGTATAACGAAGAACCGCGGGAAATTCTTTTATCTGAAAAAAGCTTTTGCATCCCTCGCCACTACGAGTTCCTCTCGCGACTGCAGTTCGCATTGCGGCTCCCCCAAACACGCTGATGGTAAAGTTTCCAACGGTATCACTCCCAATGGATGCGGCCACTTCTCCGTTTCTCCAGCAACTTGATTATTCGCAAGTCTGGGCGCCCCATCGATCCATTCTGACGTCTCATCGACATAAATTAGCCGACGGACAATTTCTAATACCCTTCGTTCGTCTAGAAAATATGTCTCCACCCTCGCGTTCCCTTCATCGCTGTTTGCATCCCCTAACTCGTCGACGGTACGTCCAAGGGGAGGCGATAGCGAGAGATCGATACATCGTTACGCGAATATTCATTTTCGAGAACGCGCACGGAGACCCCGCTGGTTTTTATCGCGAGTACAGAATGCTCTCGCCGTTTGCTTTCCTCGACTTAGCGATTCCCAGCGAACGTGGACGCTAAGAGACAAGGGGTGGAGGATTATCGTCCTACCCGTTTCATTGTGATTCAACGTCCACTCGCGTTAAACGCTCGCTCACCGCTTCCTGGCTTAGAACGGGACCAGCTCGAGCCCGGAGGAACTTTGGTAAATAGGCCAAGCTTTCTTATGCCCCTTCGAGTGATTGTCAGACTCCATTTGTTCGAACATTCTCCATCGGATATTTAATTTTCTCGCCCCTCGCGCGGAGTTACACGCGAGGGACGTAATTTCTGCTGCTCCTTGGTTTGGAAATATTTTATGACCCAAAATACCCCGCACGCGGCGGAAGAAACGATAATCAATAAGGCAGCGATATCTCATGTCTCGCTACATGCGCTACATTTTCAATATTCATAAAACATGTGCTCAGTACAGGGAAAATTGCACGGGGGTGGGTAAAATATCGAGGATCTACCAATATCGTTTCATATTGTAAATAGAAAATAGAAGACTCGCATAAAATTAAAGTTGCTATCTGAAGTAACAGCCAGACCTAATATTTCCACGGTCTAAATTTCCAGGGGAACCAACATCGTTGAAACGGTCCACCAGAGACACGTTCTTCCCTTCCATTTGCTTCGTACGAGTCTTTAAGACACCGACACGGTGTACTCGAGATTCCATTCCCGTAATCGACCAACACCACACTTCGTACGGCTAATTATCATCGAAACTGGCGTTCTACAGCCGCAACGAACCATCAACTCGACCATCCTGGCAACGAACGACTCGAGGAGATCGTGCAGCCGTTCGCAATATGGCGACAGACTTCCAAAATCACCCATCGCGCGACGCGCCCGCGAAAATTATATATTTGCCTGGTCAAACCAAAGATTTATCGTCCGATCAACGATCATCGCTGCAGAAATACATTTATCCTGATTTATCGAGCAAATATGCGCGAGCGAACGCGCGACACGCGTCTCGCTAATCCCTCTCCTGGCAGCCAGCGATTTTTTTCGCTAATTAACCCTGTTTCCACCCCTCCCAGCCGTTCGTCCCGTTAACCCACCCCCGAACGCAGCTTTTAATTCGGCCTTTTAATCCTCTTGGTCACTCGAAAACTCTTTCCAGCATTTCTCTTCCACCTCTCTCACTCTCTGTCCCTCTCGTTGTTTTGTCTCCCTTCTTTTTTTCCCGTTGGATTTACAATAGTAGCATTAGCGAAATTCCAGGAACTTGTACAGGAACTGGATTTTTCTGCCCAGTTGGAGAATTATCCCCCTTGATCCTGAATTAATAGTTAATTACAGAGAGTTCTGAGAGCCTGGCGTGTTCACGTAATTACTCGATGCTCCACTGGAATAATTTTCCACTAATTCTGTTCTCTCCTTTTTTGGAAATTACTCTTCGAAGGTATTAGCGCACGTATCGTAAATTTGTTTGCTTGTCATATCTACTGGTTTCGCGGAAGCTCCACGAGCGTTTGCGTTACGCCGTTTTACCAGAGATTACAATTGCGAATCGCCTCTCGCTATCTACATTAATCATCCACGGACACTAACGACTTCTGCCAAGAGATTAGACAACCAACGCCTCCTACACGTTTCGCCCTATTCTAACTTCAGAATCGCAACGAGAATCGTCCTCCTTAATCTTCGCAATTTGCGACATTCATCGCGGCTACGTCGGCTGCTGATAACCCCACGCTCTCGCGGAGATTTTCAACCCCCGCGTGGAACCAATTCGAATAAATATTCCTCGCGATGCGCCTATTCCAATGAACCACGAATAATCACTTGCTCGAGTGTTTCAGCACCTACTTTCGTCGACGACAACCAATTCGACGAGAAAAAGATTGCGAACAGATTATTACCCCTTGGTGCTCCATTCCAACAACGACGACAAGGGTAGTTTCCCTCTTAATCTGGAAGAACGCGTCGCGTACGCCTCCAACAGGGTAACTCGCTCGCAGGATTCGCGCAGAAATCGCGAACTCGTACTACAACTTGTTCCATCGTTCCTTTCTTCACCCCTCTCGTTTCGCACAGCCTCGACTGGCCAAAGGGGTGGGTTTGTCCGCGATTCACGCGGGCACGCGGACGTTACAATATCCAACGGCGAAGCGATTCCTCCGCAGGCCGCTAACTGGAGCTCACTGCATTAAAGTTTACCCCATCCCCACCCGCGACGGTTCTTTCTTATCATAATCGCATTTGTGGATAATGGGCCAGGGATAATTTGTTATCGCGAGATGTCACGGAGCAGAAAGTTTTTAAATTACTTCGTTCCTTCGGACCAACTTTTCTACCAGCCGCCTTTCGCCCAACCCTGCCACCCTCTTTCGTAGTCCTTCACCCCTTTCCTTTATCCTTCCGCCATTCTTTCTGCTCTCGCACGATCCTGCGTCCCTTAAGCCTCGACCACACCGTGGATTATCGTCAAAAATCCAACCTCTAACTAATATTTCATTCCCTCTGTATCGAGAATAAAAATTTCTCACTTTAATTTCTCACTCAAACTTGAATTTGAACGTCGAAGCACGGAAATCAGAGCGTTCACGGATCGATACCAACGACTCACCCTGACGACAGTCTTACACTCTTGTTTCTTTTGCGAGAAACACGAGCTCGCTTGCACATTCGCGCACGAGATCTACGCGCTGATATTTTTCTAACCATTACCTCTTCGTCCCCAGCCTCGTCGTCGCCCCATTTCCTCGCCCACGAGCCGCTTGCCTCTCGAAACGGGCACTCGTCGGATGCATCCAGCTCGAAGACGCCGCGCGCGGCCTTAATGCGTCTCCGTGCGTCGACTGTTTTCCTCGAGCGCGGCCCGTTTAGCGCGGCGCGTAAATACGCGGCTCGCTTCCGGCCACTGGCAGCTTTTACACGGATTGTTTCGTCCCCGCGACAGAAGCAGCGAGGCATAAAGAAGAAAAACAGCAGCGGGGTGAGCGGAGACCGATGGAGGGAGGCTCGATCCAGGAAAGTTTCGGCAATTCGCGAGAGAGATCTCGAGGAAACGACTCCTCCCTCCTCGCGACGATAACTTCCGCTTGTCTAACGTTCCGCTACCGAAACACGTTGTTCCCCTGTCGTCTAGACGGCGATCGCTTCGAGTATCTGATCTGGAAATTCTCTGGCATCCGAGTTCCTTGCAATTCTTCCGCCTCTTGGGTGAATGTTTTACCGTCCGCAGCAGTGCGAGTCAATAATTCAACCTGCAATATCGTGGCCGCTCGCGTTAGTCAGTGGTACGGCTCGATGATTTATCGAACGCGTCTGGTTGGCTGGTTGTCACTTGTCCACCAGCAACGACTATAAGCTAGCCAGTCGGTTTGTTCGCGTTTCCTTCGCGAACGTTTGCTTTCTGCTAGTAGTCAGAGTCAATATTTAGCGAACTTACGGTGTACGCTGTTGGGTGACGGCTGTCTGGTGGATATGATTCCTATGGAATTTCTATTTGCGCGTAGTCGCATCGAGAACCTTCTCTGTGGAAATGAAAAAGTAGCACGGGTCAATAATTTAGAGCGTTGGGACGTTAGAAACGGTCTGACAAGTAGTACGACCCAATCATCCGTGCGATTCCAGCCGTACCGCGCTTGATCACTAATTCACAGGCGCCAGCTGAAAAAAGCGCCGCCATTTTCTTCCATTAGAATCAGAATACGAAACGACCCTGCTGTATAGCAGCCAAGCGGGCTCGTATCGCCGTACGAAAAATTTACAAGGCCGCCCGATGTAAATCACTGGCACAATCACCGTGCTCGAATCAACAGACGAGAAATCCGCGTTATTTCTCCGCTGGCTGGGTGACCTGTGCAATCCACGAGCTGAGAGAGAGAGAGAGAGAGAAGAAGAGAGACACCAGTAAACGAGCGACAAGAATAGACGCAGGAAGAGAGGGTGGCTCTGGCGAGGGATGGAAACGCCTCGTCGCAGAGTGTAAAAATGTAATTCACCGGTTTCGTCCAGCTTGTGACGAGTTCGAATGCGTTTCTCTGCAGCTGCACGCGGATGCGACATTGTTTTCAGGGTTATCGGTGGAAAAAATGCGTCCGCCTTTATCCAGATTATTCGATTCACGGCCAGTCACCTGCGCCCGGTTTCGAGGCTTCGACAGCCGCGATCGAGGGATGAAAAAGCGATCCTGGAAGGTATTTCCTGTGGACTTGGATTGTCTCCCACCTTTTTCCCGCTATTCTTCTTGTCCTTTCAATTTTTTGCACCCCGTATGGAAAGTTCGAGGTACCTGCTCGGTTCCTCGTCGACGACAGGTGTTTCGCAGCGTCCCCTGGACGAGGTTCACGGGGTTGAACGCTCGTTCTCCGTTCCCAGGGAATTTTGGACACGCGAATTCCGTTTATTCGAAACGCAGCGATGTTCAGGACCGCTGAACGTTAATTTAACCAGCGTGCACAATGCACGAATTATTTTTCGAGATTCGTTGACACGCGAAGCGGCTCGAGAGTTGGTCGAAAAATTTCGCGGGGTCGTTTATTAATATGTATCGAGTCCGCGCGACGGGGAGAATGTAATCGCGATTATCGTTTGTATAGCTGGAACGCAATCTGAATTCGATCGCGGCCAATTTCAAGGTGAATTAAATCAACGTAATCGAAATTTAAATTGGCCGGAGAGCCTGGTTACAAACTGCATCGAGCACAGCTCCGCGACATTAGAATATAAATGAAAAAACACACGTGCACCCGTCTGTAAGCTAATTGAATTTTACTTTACTTTAAATAATGCTTCGTCCACCCTTCGCGAGATGTGCGCGCACGAACTAGTTCGAAAGACGCTCGTCCGCCATTTTAATCGTCGATCAAGTACACGACTGTCGTGTTTAATTAGTGTCAGAGATCGATCGAACAATTCGTGGATCGTTTTATAGGATTCGCGATGTTGGATCGTGAGACGAAAAGTGACAGAACGCAAAATCGGTTCGCTTTTCGGTCTAATGGAGGCAATGAGGGTGGTCGTAGCGCCAGTTATGGCATCGTTACGCGAGGGTTGTTCATCGTGGGGCGAAGTAACTCGTTGGCGAGCGTGATTTACGCAGACCAGCTTCCAGATATCGAAGCAAGCTCTCCATGGTTATTGCGAGATCTTGAGAACGCGATGGCTCTTAATTACAAGACGAAACTACCCTTTTGATCAGTCAGTCGCTCTCACTGGACTTACTAAAATTGTCCAACCTCAACGTTTCTTATTTCTGCTTGCCAAGGATGTCTTGGACGGGGATGAAAACGATCGCGAAATTACGAAATGAATATTTCAATTACCGCACACTCCTCTGGTTCAAACAATTACAACAATACGCGAACAAGCTAATAATTACGCCAGCACCTCGAATCGCAGCTTTCGTGGCGACTGAAAAAGTTTCGAACCCCGTCCCGCAACCACCCACGCGTAATTAACAAAATTACCCGCGACTAGAACTAAAAACGAACCGGGGGAATAACAAGCGACGCGCCGTTATTCCCGTTCCTCTTTCGCTTCCACCCCGCGGCGTAGTCGCGCGCGACCAAAGTAAATATTTGAGGCGCTTAATTAACATTTTTAAGCGGGCGAGGCCGCGCGTAAAAAGCGAAATCCTTCGCAACCGCCCCTCGCCGCTTGTGCCCGTTTCTCGTTATCCTTATTTATCGCGCAGTCGTTGAGAAAACACCGACTAATCCGTAAGAAAGGAATTAATTGGCGACGCGAACAATTAACTGGCTGAAAAACTGCTCGCGGGGGGTGGGTCATCGCATCGCGCGCTGTTTAAAACGCGAAATCCTCGACGAAAGACGGGGCCAAGATCGCGGGATAAACGCGTAACCGCGACGTCGTCTCGTAAATCAGCTACTCGCCAAGTGTACACGGATTATCGGTCCAGGTGATTTATCGTATCGCTAGTTTTCCACGCTCGAAACTATAGAAGAGAAAGCGAGAGAACGGAAGCGAAAGCGTCGAAAATGAGAGAGACAGAGGGTGTGTGAGAGAGAGAGGGTTAAATTCGAGGCGCGTGTGCTGATTCGCTGAGGGAAGTTTCGGTGGGAATAGGGTTGCGGTATTAGAAATAGGATTATAGCGGGTAAGGGAAGTTCGAAGGCATTGTCTTGGGGGATTATGCTGTTTTAGAACTCTCTATTGTTGCTGCATCCCCGCGTGCACTATTATACAGTTCAATTTACCATTTTATTAAATTAATAACTTCCAATAATTGGCAATTTTTAACTATCTCCCTTCGTCCTTCCTGAGAATAACCAACGCGTACGAGCATCTTCCAGCAGCCTGCTCGACGAGTAGATAAACAATTTTTCTCGCAAACCCCGTCCACGAACTCGAGTTTCCATAAGTGCATCAGTAATCCACGGGACCATTTGGTATCGAGCGACGTGTTTCGAATAACAAGCGCGCGTCCGTGCGTTCCTTGTGTATCCTGGCGAAGAGGGCAGCTAGCAAAAGGGGCGAAGCGCGATGCAAGGACGGGACAGGGGTGGTACGTGACGCTGGGCTTGATTTCTTGGCGGTGGGTGCCCGCAAAAAGGTGCGACGCCATCCGAAAGAAACAAATCGATCCGACCGGCTGCACTCGCAACACGTCGCTCCTCCTCGCCAACCCCTTTTCCTCTCTGTCTCGCTTCTTCTCGCCTCTGTGCTCAGACAGACCTTGTCTCGTGCTGCTCGCCCCCGGGTGTCACATTTTTATTATTTTTCTACCGGTGCGCGGGACGACGCTGGCGCGAGGCGAGCATTCGAGGCTCGTACGTGGGAACGCTCTGGGGGCCCGCCACTGGAACAGACCCGTAATGGTCGGACGTTGTTTTTAAACGGACACCAGGCTACCGCGATCGTGTTTTCGTGACAAGCCTCCCGATGCGCGCCATCGCGGCTACGTGGTACACACTCGAACACGAGTTTGTTGTGCAGGAATAACGTTGCTTGGTGGACCGTGGGAATTGACTGTCCAACTATGCACATGGTTAATCCACTGATATGTAGGTTTGTTAATATATTTGTCGTTCTTTGTCAAGCTCCAGACAATTCGAATTGCAATTATTTTCTGAGAGTAAGGATTATCGTCTTGGAACGTCCATAAATTGCTAATGAAATTTTCCTTCTATAGAGTCTGTTTCACGATGCTTCTCTCGCTCGAAAATATAAAAATTTTTAATATCTGATAATATTTCGCAATCGAAATTGAGAGATAAAATAGCAGAGTACCTCGTCAGAAGGACGAACACGCTCGTTTTCTATGCAAATCTGTACTCCGCTTAAAAATTCCATCATTCAGCGACGAAACTTCGCAGGATTTCCATCGAGCGACGAAAGGACACGTTAACCCTCTTCGTTCTCCACTGACTTGGCCAAAGCGTTGGCGAAGCCTTACGCAGAGAGTTGTTCGCGACCAGACGAGCCACTTCGAATCCATTCAACCCTCCGTCTCGCGAAACGGGTCGCGTTAGAGGCCGAGGAGGGTGAAAAAGGCCACGCATCGGCTTTCTCAGAGGTTTGAGGATTCCACGCAGCTCCCCAGAGCGTCGTACGCTCGAGCCAGCGCAGCGTCGCGATGCTTTACGAGGTGGCGGACCGGTGCCAACTGTGTCTCGTTACATTAGATTTTACTGGCCGCTCCAGGCGCCGCATAAATTCGTTAACCAATAAAATGCTCATCGTACCGGGCGATAATCGACTTCTGACCCCCCGATCCTTCATCCTGAGACGCTGCTCCATCCTCGATCTTGCCCTCCCGGTCTTTAAACCCGATTATTCAACCGTTACGCCCACGATTTCCCCGGTAGTTACGCGTTTACTACTTCCAAGGATTATATTCGAGTAACATTGATTGAATTAAGGATCATCGCGACGGTTTCACTGCTGAACTTCGCTGTCCTCGCGTGTTTTAGAGTTTCGAACGTGGATATCGCAATATCACGCGAGGAGAAGTTCGCAAATGCTTTATTAAAAAACTTGGGGGTGAAAGATGTGAAACGTGGAGGGTGGATCTTCTTGTCTCGTGCAAAACGAAACGCGTACACGTTTAATATTATAAACGTGATAGAACCGTTGAAGAAATTACATTTGCAACATCGTCGTACGCGAAATTAATTAAACAGAAGAATCGTTGTGACGGAAATAAAGTGAAGTTGTACCTTGTCTTGTACCTCGAACGATAGTAGCGCAAAGTTCGAACGTATGGCCTGCAAGAATACGTGAAGAATTCGATTCCGTCTTTCCTTCTATTTCTTCAAGAGGAATCTTCTGTTTGCTCTGCGAAGGTACGTGTGATTTTAATTAAATCCACCGAGTGCCCGTTTCAAAGTGTTCCCTCCTCTTTTTTCCGCCGACCTCCTGACCCTTCTCCTCGGCTGGTTAGCCCTGGGTTACTCCAGAGGAGGACTCGGCTGGTTTGAACAGCGCTTGGCTCAGTTAAATCAGCGTGGATCGCAGAGAGAAAGGGATTCTTTCGAGGTAAACCGAGGGGGAGAGTTTAACTCTTGAATACACATTTGGTAACTCGCACCAACAAAATTGGACGTCCTCTACACGGTCGATCAGCAACCATCGCGGAAAAGGAATCGAGAATGAGACACACAGGCGATTAAAGTGGGAATTTTTGTAGAAATCAGACCAGCTGACATTCGATTCTTTTTTTTGTTCGTTGTCAAAATGCGAGGAAGATCCGGCGCAGCAGAGCTGGCACGAGGAGCAGCAGGGTGTATTTCGAGGCGGAAGAGCACCAGAAACGGAAATAATTTCTCCCCTGTCAGGGGACGTAAAGGTAATTCAGCGGCGAGCTGGAACCAGGTTTTATTCCTCGCAGCGCGTTATATTTTTCAGCCCCAACGCGTATTTGAGAAGCCTCTCGGCGACCACCGAAACGAACACGGAGAGCCGCCCTCGAGAAGGACAATTTTCCTTCTCGTAAAGCTTCCCTCGCCGCTCAGGGAGGGCGTCTAATGTCATAAAAACCGAGTCACGCCGTTCTCCACGTCGGCCGTGTCGCCGCGTAATCCTTCCGCGAGCAGCTGCAAATACAGCTGCAAATACGGATGATAATTAAAAAAACGTTCCGCGTTCGCTCGTCCTTGTTTCTCTTCTCTCTCTCTTCGATGAATTATTCAGAGAGACAACTTCGCGGCTTTACGCCTCCGCGCTCGAACCCTTCCCGCGGTTCGTCGGTGGGAAAAAGAGTCCGCGAAGATCGCCAAAGACACTCGTCGCGATGCTGGACGGTTTTAATTGAAGTCCGCTCTGAATCCTCGCCGTAGCTGGAATAAAAAAATCTTATCGAGGTTGTGTAAAGGGAATTAATAGAGACGATTGCAGGTTCGAGCGAGGCGATCGAAATTCAATGCACGATCGAGAGGATCGAAGGGTGCTCGATGGATTCAGGCCTTCTAAACGAGGGAGAGACCTGTGTCGATCATTAAAAACTCCCTAACGATTTGTACCTACTCGTGGCCTCTGTTCGCCACCAACTGTTTTGCCTCGGATGATAACTAGACAAGGAGATATTAAGATTGAATTGTAACCCACCCATTCGTCTAATTTTATGCAAAGTAGTACACTCCTCGAATCGATTGAGTGGAGAATTCTATGTAGAAATCGGACAATTATTTGAGAAAGCTCAAAGGGAGACGCATCGAGAGGGCTTTAGAATCGAAAGGTTCAGCTCGAGGGACCAGCGGAGCACAATTAAAAGACGAACGAGGGTGGAGGAGGAGGGGGCACGTTTCAATCGACGCTGCTCTGGGGGTTCTTCAAAGTGTTGGGGGATTCGGATCCTCGATTCTGGCCCCTCGCAATCGGGGTCACCGCGACGTTGCAAGACAAACAGGGGCCGATAAGCCGGAACTGCGAGCGTGATAAGGTCGCCATGGATGGGAGAGACTGCTCGATTTATCCCTCAGCCGTGATATAAAGCCCGGATTTCCGTCGAGTCGAACCTCTGGCCCAGTCGTACGTATTAAAATCTTCTCGGGACACGCGCGATTTAGCTCGAGAGCGTGTGTCCTCGCGATGGACGCGTACGTTCGACCAGAAATCAAATTTAAATGATTTTACATCGAAAAATCGAGTCGTTTTGGATGTATTTTTTTTTTTGAAACAAGTTTTCGTGAGTTTGCGGACAATACTGAGATTGGTGCTGCCAATTTCCTGGCGACTCGTCGACGTAACAATATTCATCGTTGTTGGTAAGTCGCGCGTCCTCCTCGAGTGGCTCTCAGGAACGAAGATGGAAGAGAGTTCTTCGAACTTCCATTAACTTAAGCAGCGTTTTCGCGTGGGGACAGAGTGAAAGAGAGAGAGAGAGATGGAAAGGAGAGAGAGAGTGCTCGATGGACACGAGCAAGAAATACTCGCCGCAAACTCATCTCTGGCTTCCCCGTTCGATTCCACCCTCTGAATCTCCCTATGCGTCATTGCCCGTCCGATTCTATCGCTTCCTATTCTACTTTCTCGCTTCGAAATTCTTCTCTGCTCGGTGCTTTCGTTCGTGAATTGGTTCCACGTTTATTGTAACATTTCAGATATCCGCAATGATTAGTTTGCAAAGACTTTCTTTTTATTTTACAGCTCGCGATTCTTTAGCTTATCGTACGTATAGTTTATTAGTTCGAAGGAATTTATTTTTACTTTTTGGCATTTTTGAGAATTATTCTTAGAGCCATTGTCTGTATCCAGATTCGAGTCACGTCTATCGTGGAATGTAAGGTAAAAATCGTACATCCCTCTGTCCTGCTTTCCGCGTCCCTTTTCTTATTTCTCTATAGAAGAATTCGCTCTTCGTTTGTTCGAACCTTTTAGCAATTCTCAAGTGTTGTTCCACGGCTATTTATTCTGTCTGGGCTCGATTCACGCGCATCAGCGAATTTCTCGTGCAGCCGTCTACTCCTCCGCTGTATCCTCTCCGTTTCGCAACCCTCAATTCTATTCTCCTCTTATTTCTTTGTTGCCACGACGTTTTACAGACTTCCTCGCTATTATTCCGCGACCATATATCTCGTTTAGGCTCCACCAGCGTCACAGAATTTCAGACAAAATTTGCCACCCTCTGTTTCACCTTCCTCGACTCTGACATTCCTGCCCATTCTCTTACCCCTCTTAATGCGATCTTTATTCGATCCACGCGCGTTATAGATTTTCAAGCACGAACCCAACATTTTCTGCACGCCTGTCCTGCTGTCTTTGATTTCTCCTTTATTTCTTCACAAGAGAATCCGTTACTCGTTTATTCTAGATCTTCTATTTGTATTTGCTTCACGTGTATCGTGGAATTCGAAAGAGAGTATCTCATTTCTCTGTTCATCATCGAATATCGTCCTTTCGTCAATTTAGACACTGTTAATCGCAAGTATTGCTCCATCGTCTCTATAGTTCCTTAGCTTTTTAGTTCAGCAGCTTTTTAACGCGACGCGTCGAACAACCACAGACGAAAAAATATACGTTTATACCACTGTGTCTCTAGTTATCGCGAATTCTCGTTACCCCTTCGATCGAATGTGAAAAAGAGACGCAAGCAGGTTGCCTCGAAACGAGTATGCTTTCGTCGACAGTAGCAGCGATTTTTCCCGCGTCAAGCTACCGCGCGCGGGTTAGCCTAGTTGCCAGGGAGGATTAAACGAAGTTCGCGTTTCCAAAGTCGCTATTACCTCTGACATGTCGAAAGTTTATAGCTCGAGAAAGGAGCGAGAAAGAGAGAGAGAGAGGGAGAGAGGAGCGGGTGTTCGGATCGATTTTGGCCGCCTTTCGGTTCGCGCCGCACCCTCTTTCCTCGCCACTGCTCCGCTCGTTCCGTGCTGAACGTCTGTCGTACACTCCGTCCCCCTCCTCCACTATCCCTCCGTTATGTGTAACGTTTACCCTCCCCATCGAGTCCAACCCCGGCCAACAGCCTCGAGAAAATGTAATTCCATCGTACGGTCCAACTTTCGGCTTTAATGTTTCCCCCGATTTATCGTCTGCTACCCCAGTTCAGCTTCGATCACTAGGGGATGGACAGTGGTACCACTCGAATGATCCATCTCTATTAACCTTAATTAATCCCCTGTTTTCGTGACCTTGCAACTTTTCTTCTCAAAATGTACCTCCTCAAAATCGTATATAGAAACTCTGTGCTCGAGTTAACCGATCTTAAGATCGTCCATCGCAGTATTTAATGAAGCTCGTCAGAAACCGCCACCATTCTAATGATCCATCTCTATTAACCTTAATTAATCCCCTGTTTTCGTGACCTTGCAACTTTTCTTCTCAAAATGTACCTTCTCAGAATCATATGTAGAAACTCTGTGCTCGAGTTAACCGATCTTAAGATCGTCCATCGCAGTATTTAATGAAGCTCGTCAGAAACCGCCACCATTCGAATGATTCATCTCTATTAACCTTAATTAATTCCCTGTTTTCGTGACCTTGCAACTTTTCTTCTCAAAATGTACCTTCTCAGAATCGTATATAGAACCTCTGTACTCGAGTTATCCGATCTTAAGATCGTTCATCGCGATATTTAATGAAGTCCATCGCTCGTCAGAGACCGCCACCCCTATCTCCTTAACAGCAGCCACACGTCAACCAGAGGAATTAGCCGTGCGATCAACAGAGGATGTAACAGCGCACGTGCAGCGACGAGTGGCACCTAAGCTGGCCTCGTTAGGGTGCTCGCGATGAAGAGGACCATAACTCGACCGCGAGAAACTGAACCCCTGCGGCTCTCGAACGGACCGCCACCCTCGTTGGCCGCTTCGTTTCGTCCGAGCGTATTAAAGCATCCGTTCGCCAGGAAAAGTGGAAGACGTTTCGAGTGGTCTCCACGAGGGAACATCGAGTCGCGGATAGAGTATCGGTTCCAAGTTCCAGCGGAGATTCCTCGGCTGTTTTGATTCGCGGTACGATAACAGGTGGCCGTGAGCGGAAGCGGCAAGGAAATTGATATTACGTTCGTCGATAAAAATGGCGGAGCCAAGGATACCGCACGGTGTGTGTACGTACGTGCGTCTATCCAACGAGAGGCGTTCATATAGCCAGCAAATATTGACTCTCCAGGATTTCTATTTCGCGAAGAAAACCACCCCTGTCTGGCCGTGATTCTTCTCTATCCCGCGAGACGCGACCTGGATTCCTCGGTTATTTGGTAAATTAAATCCGCAGGTATCCACGCTGGCAAACAGGTCGATGCTTATATGAAATTAGCGGGAGTTTCGTTGCTGATATCTCCTTTCTGGCGATATCGGTTTTTCAGATAAACTTACAGGGCGGATAGAGGCCTTCGGAGAGGGAAACACAGGGCTAATGCAACAGAAGCGCGCAGCAAAGCCTCTTAAAACGGTAAAAGGATTGCCGTGGCGTCTAAAACGAGCCTCGACAGTTGAAATCACTTCGAAATCCAAAACGACCAACCCTCTGCGCTCCTTTCAGCAGCGCGAAACAGGGTAATCCAATCGAGCCGGTCCTTTTCACCCCGTACAACAATGGTAACGCGATCGTCGAGATAGAGCCCACGCGCGTCGACCATTCGTCCAAATCAGCCTTAGTTTATCCACTTCTCGCGTCCTCGAATGTACGAGCGCGAGGAGATGGAACGAAACGGTGATTTCTCGCGGACGCAAAGAATTCGGTGCGGATTATGTCCTTTGACAAGCGTTCGTTAGCTTTTCATCGGCGTTGCGCGGGGCTGGCCACGGTCAAAGGATACATCTCGACTCGATCTTCCGCCTCGCGGCTACCTGAAAAGGAAGACCTGCTCATTAAGGTCTTAGTTAAGCAATCTTGTTCCAACGATCCAGTCGAGACCCTCTTTCTCTCTTCTCATTTTTTTTTCCTTTTTTACCGCAGCATTCACGCAGATTCCTCCTCGACTCGGCGTTCCGCTTTGCTTATTTACAGGCGCGCGTAACCGCGGAGAGGGCGACGCGCGAAGAATAGCGGCGAAGCGGACGAGTGCCTCGCGTCGATGCTTCCGATGGGCAAATTGCTGGATCATTCCCGCGGCTACATCGCGAACGATCGTGTATTCTTCTATTGAGGGTATCGCGCGAGGCTCAAGAGGGAGGATCGAGGTTCTCTTAAATAATTCAGAGGGTTATCTATCTTGGAAATATTCTCTGCGTCGACGAAACCTTTCGCGTCGAAATATCAATGTCGTATTCCCGTTTTCTCCGATGCGATACGCGTCGTTGCGCTTTACGCGTCGACTCGAATGAACAACGGGCTGGTAAATACGTTACGCGGATTCGAGAGGCAAGCAATTATCAAGGGTATTCCTCGAACAATTTTTAACGCGAGCAATGTTCGTTACGTCATTATGTTCGTTCGATTGCGCGTGGTAAACGTGATGTAAATAGAACAAAGGATGCTTCGGGAGAAGCGAAATTTAATTCGCCGATATTGGACGTCGATAATTTAATACGTTGGTTCGCGAAAAAGTTTCATAACGGGCAACCGCTGATTAATTTAAACATACCGTTATTAAAATATAACTAATTTAAATTCGAATATTCAGCCGTCAAATTTATGCACGTCGTCACGATAACATATTCGTTGTTATTTAATTCGTTCAAAAAATAATTAAACGTCGCGAGAAGTTTCTCCTCTGCCATCAGACGTTTTCGCTTTACAGTTTACGCTGCTACCCTCGTAAACAACCCTATCACGTACAGATTTACGATAGACACGCGGGTAAACCGTAAGAGCCTGTCGTTTTACACCTGCCAACGCTGGTGCGCGCAGCCACCCTCAGCGGAGTCCTTCTTTCGCCTTCCTCCTTGGCTCTGAAAGGGTGAGAGCCAGGTTTATTAGCGCCACTGGCACAAAGGGTCGCGCAAGGACAAAAGCGATCGTCGACCAGCTCGAATTAGCGCGTCCATCCACGGGACTCGAATCCACGGGCTTGTATCGTTTCAGGGAACACGTTCCCCGCGGCGATGTCGGTCCACGGTGGTTAATTAATGCCGCCAGCGGCGCGATAACACCGCGGATGGCATTCTTCCCCTCTTTTTACCGCTCACCCCGTTTCAATGTTTCTTCGTTCCGCTTTAACCAGGATCGAAACGCGGCTCTAGGCGAACTCGATTTTAGAGCGCGCGCCAGAGGAACGAGTTTCGTTGATTGAGAAAAATTGCTCGCGATAAACGAAGCTGAGTTCGTGTAGTCTCTGAAATTGCGTTGGGAAGATTCTGTGGCGAGAAAAAATTGAAAGAAAAATCGTCGAATTAAAAGGAATATTATTTTTGAAATTAAAAGATACTACTCTGGCATTGGTCGTTCCAGATCAAACGTACACCCCGTTCGATATCCCAATCTAGCCATCTCTGGAATGAAATACCTCGAGATCCTCGTCGATTAACCCTCGCGAGCCTCGTACTCGAAGCACGGGGCTGAAGAGATCCGTCGAGAAGAAAGCTAGCCGTGGGGTTCAGTCCGTGCTCATCAGTCTTGTTTATCCCTGGTAACCGTTAAGGCGGTTACAGATCGACTCGAATATCGCGAATACCCGCTCCATTATTCCCGTCATGATCGTCGACTGGTTCCGGTTTCCAAGCCTCCTCGCGAACTTTCCACAGGCGTAATCGAACGGGGGGTTGGATTAAATTAACCGCGCACGCCGCGAGCGATGCTGACCGTTCTCTTATTGGAAAATCATGTTTCCCGTTCGATTTTTATCTACCTCATTCGTGGCTGGCATGTTCCAACGCGAACCACCAACGAAGAATCCGGTGGAGTTGGTTTTAAGTGTCAATTTAAATGTTTCGAGAGGGTAACGCGAGAGGTTGTTGCTGATGATCGTTGGAATTGGTAACGATGATCCCTCAGGGAGTATTTGTTTTCGAAATTCTCTCATCAGTTTATTTTCCGTTCGACCGCTTCGCGATTACTTTAATCTCGTCGCGAGCCAAGAGATAACGCCAGGAACTGCTGCAGCTGTCCGTAACTGCGCTCTCTATCAGAAAGTCCAGGGAATAAAACCAACAGACGCTCGCGAAACGCACCCCTTACAAAGTTCTCTATCGCCCAAGCGAAAAGATCACCGGCTCCTTTCAAGTCGTCCCTTTAACGACTCCATCTATCATTAAGCGATCATTAAACTTTCATATCTAGTTAGGATACACCGGAACACCTCTGCCTTTCACCTTCCACGACCCCCTCGCGGAGCCCTTCACAAATTACACCCCCTCCCGATGCTGGCGAGTTCTTCTATTTAGGAAGGGTTTATCTGGCGTGTAATCTTCCGAGACATTAGCGTGAGGAGGACTGATAATATTTGCGACGTCCGCTCGACAGCTCTGCCATGGGGATTGCTGAATTTATCGCCGCTTCACCCTCGTCAGACGCTCCTCGAACCCTGCGTAGGAGGATCGCTGCGTCTTCGCTGCGCCGACGAATTGATTGATCTTCGATGGATCTGAAATTAAGTTTTCTTCAATTATTAAAAATCTGCCAGCGATAATTCATGAAGGAAGGCAAAGAATTGTCAGCGATCCAGTAAAAATTCATTTCGATGAATGGCAAGTTAGCAGGCGTTGAGAGAGCGATGAAAGTTAACTTAAATTCGAAGAACTCGCGCAGAAATTAATTTCACCGTTGCACGATCATTCTTGGCTTTGCATCTGCACGGTTTCTTGGAATCCATGTAGCACCCCAACCACGTTCAACTCGCGCGAAGTTAAATCGCGTTTGAAACGGGGTGGCTTCGAGACGCGAAGCGAGTCGACCTCGGAGAGGAGCTCGAAAAGGCGTTTCTTTCAGCTCCACAACAATGTTCTCGCCTCTATCGCCATCCGCAAGCATCATCGAGCATCCCGGCTCGCCTGTTCCAATCCTCTAAATGCTGGCCATTAATCACGGACAAAGGAGCAGGGTGGTAATCGCTCTAATTTCTTTCTCGATCGATCGCTCCTCTTCGAACGAGATATGACTCGTTCGTAAGTGATGAATCGCGGTGGCCTCGTTGCTGGACGATGGCTAACCATCGCTCTATTTATCGACGAAGTACCATGCGTCGCGGATGCAACGGGTGTCCTTTCGTACGATTAAAGAACGCTCGATAGCCGCGTCGCGATTAAACAACGTTTCAGGGAATTGCAGTTATCGAGGTCGGGTCCAGGCAATTTCCAGGGTGTTACACGGAGTAGGTGGAAGGTTCTTTTACGAGGAATTAAGAAAATTTCCCAGCGATTTATACGGCAGTAAAAAAGTACGGCTGGTTGGGAAGGATAAAAGGCTGGAGGAGTTAAAGTGCGAAGCAGAATAAGCCGGTTCGTTTGGAACGGTACTTTTATTTCGCGGAACGATATGAAAGAGCGGTACTCGCGGAGGTAACGCGGGGCTCGCGTTACACGTGCCGCCCCTTTTGCGCCAGAAATTGTTTCCCCTTAACCAGGGGCGCAAAGGAAATTTTCGTGCTCCCGCGACGCTTCCATCTTTCGCTTCCGTCCGCTGTGGAGCCGATTCACGACCCTGCAACGAACGCAATCTCGTTCGATTTACGAGCTATTAGAAAATAATGGTAACGATAATTCTATCCTCCGGTTCGAACGATGATTTCCCACGAATCCATACTCTCCACGTTCTCCATCCTCTATCCCTCAGAATGTTTTTTTTTTTTTTTTCTATTGCACTCGAACGTCAAGCGTTTCGAAGGGAGGGTTGAAATTGTCGCGCAGGATCGCGCGGAGAACCGGAGGATCCAAGGGGAAATCCGGTCGTGGCGTAATACGCGATTCCGCCAGGTGAAACGGCCGGTGGATCGAATTACCGCGCGAGGAGTGTCTACAAAATGGCCGTGCAGTTGTTCGCAGGCTCGTAAGGGGCTGCGAGGAAGAGTCGGAGGGTGGAACGGGGGCGTCAGACGGCCGTGGTAGATACGAAGTGAACGAGGTCCGTTTCGACGCCGTCTTTCGAGCATCAACCGACTTGCTCCTCTCGCATGAGAAATAACTCGAATTTAAACGGCTCGCGCGCGGCCGTCCGCCACCCCTTTTACGACCGCCTCGCCGGGAATAAACGCTCGCGGAACGGAACGCGGAGGACGAGGAAAAAAGGGGGACGCGCGATCCTGGCCAGATGTCGGCCAGGGATGACTGAATATCGGAGACTTCTCGCGACGCCATTCGTATGGCGCTACAATCTTTATCTTATTGGATACGATTTTTAAATTCGTAAAAAAAAAAGAAGAAAGAAGCATCGAATTTTAAAGCTTGCGATGGATATCGAGGATAATATTCAGAAGCAAGAGAAACGTCTTTTCTAGCGTGACGTTGCAATGGAATTCACCCTTAAGTAGAATGGCTCAGTATATGATGTAAAGAGCGTCAAAATCAAATCTTTCTATTCAGAACTTCCATTAAAAATTTATTGGGGAACCTCTTAACAGTGCACGTCTAAATAAATAGAGAATTGTTAGGAATCGAGGGCTGTTGGAAGAGACAGGACGAATAATTCTCGCTAGAAACTCGCGACCATTGGGGGCATTTAATCGCGCGTGGGTTATTCCAGTCGCAGGACCTTATCCTCCCAGGAACACGAAGCATAGAAAAAAAAAACGCAGAGAAAACAGACGAAACACCCCGTTCGTCTGCGCGCAGGACGACGAGAGCTGCGGAGGGGGTTGGTTAGCGATGCAAGTTGAAATTTTAACGAACCCAACACTGGCAACTTCCCGTCTGAATTCACGAACGAAGACACCACGCGGCGCTTTTCGCCTCTCTTTTGTCTCTTCTCGCTCCTCGATGACCCACAGTGGCCCACCCTCACCTTTACGACCGCGGGGGTCAGCATCCACCGTGGCGAGGATACGCGAGACGTTCCACGAGGCTACCGAAACCGGACGTGCCTCGAATCCGCGAGACGGACTCATTTACGATCCGCAGAGCGATAAGAATTTAATGGCTTATTAACATAAGCCCGTAGGGGGTGGCAGGCTGCGCTCTGCCAACTTTTCTGCAGACGAGCCGCGCGGTTCGTGGCGACGGGGCGGTTTCTTCGAGGACTTCCGTGCGACGGGGTTGCTCGATCGAACGTGCCTCATCGAGCGAGCCACGGATCGGTAATTGTTTTATTTAGAAATTCCGCTCGACGATTCTTGACTAATTAATTAACTCCATCGATTCTATTAAAACTCTACTATAACGAGTCCTTTAATTTCATCCAGAAGAGAGATATACACTTCGAAACGGATTCAGTAACTAGAAGGGATTAAAACAAGAAAGAAAAGCAATTAATCGAGCGTGACAATTAATATTCAGAAAATTAAACAGCCGCGAGACTGTCGATATTAATTCCGCTATGAATCCGGGTCTCCTAACTAACGTTTCGCCCTGGTGTCTGTTCAGGACCATTCTACCCTCTCCATGGAGGGGATCCGCCGCGTTTGAACGGTAATTGGAGGCTCGATCGCGATATTATTAAAAACAGAATGGAGCGTGAAATGATATGAAGCGCCAATGGAGATCGTTGAGGGGGTGCGCGAGAGGGTGGGACGCGGCGGAGCAGAACCGGGCGGTGTTTCACGATGGATGTAATAAATTTTAATTAAACGGCCGCCGATAAAAGCGTCGCGGACGTGCCCGATAGGCGGTCGAAACGGCGCGGAACGAGGCGGTTCCGCGCCGGTTTCATTCGCGGACGCGATCGCGGCCAGACAAAGGATTCGAGGGGTCGTGCACGGGGCGGAGATTGCGAAGAAATTAAGCGCGAAACGGTAAAAAACAACCGCGGATAGGGGATGGTAATCGAAGGGAGTAAGAGAGAGAGAGAAAAAAAAGGGAGAGAAACGTCGCTCGGAATTCCGATGGCACGGCGCTGCCGTTTTATCGAGCGACTTAACTGGAACAAACAGATAAAACAACGAGTACAGTGGTGGGGGTCGAGGGTGACGAGAGGGAAAGTTTTTAAAACTCGAAACGAAATCATTGGAACAGCCGTTTCCGTCGATCGTTCCTACCTGTTCGCCCTCGGCTCTGCTCTCGCGTCGAACGTCCCGTGGTTGTTTCAGGAAGTGCAAATCGTTTTTTTTCGTAACGAAAAGCGCGGGGGAAATTGTGGAACGTTGGAGGAGATTACGCTTTTGCGAGAAACGGGCCAACTATAGGGACAAACGTTTCAATGGCCCGACGAATTAAAATCATTTATATTCCACGAAGATGGCCTCTCTCGACAAAGGACCCTGCAGCTTCACAGAGACCTCCCGCAGACCATCAAGAGCTCCACTGAGCGAAGCTTTTCCATCAAATTTGACAAATTATTGTTAAACCGTCACGCGGCAGACGGACGAGTCTACTTAATACCGTTTGCCCTCCTTTCATTCGCAGACCCGCCTCAATTCCCCGCTCTTAACCCTCTTTTGGGACGGTGTTTCCTTTTACATTAAATATCCACTCGATTTCAACCCCCGAACGCCTCCGACTATTCTCCCTTGTCCAGGAATGAGAACGAGTGTTACGCTCGCATCAGCCAGAGTTGGCGTCGTATTTCAACCCCTGCTGCGTTACTCGAAGCAAACTTAAGTTTCTCTTCTTACCCTTTTCAACTGTTACGAAGCTTCGATAACACTCTGTGACAAATATAATTAGCGTACAATAAGGATCCTTTGTCCAGACAATTATTAATTCGTTAGAGGTATGAAGGAAACCTTACACAGTGGTTTGCAACCCCCAAAAAGGAGCGTCCTCGTCAACTCTTTAGCCTGCAAACTCGATGACGCCAACTCTCGCTACGTCGAGCATGGAATCGAAGCTGTTTGGTAACCCGTGCCCGACGAACCTTCCAATTTGGGGGGATCTCGATCGTCCAGTTGCTCGCTCACGAAACAATCGAGTGGCCTCTGCGCGTGTACACGTGTACCAGTGTGTACAGTGTTCTCGCGAAGACGAGTCTTTCGTGCTACGGGAACGCTTTTCGTTGGCGAGGCACCAGGGTCGGTAGAATTCTTCCCTCCCTCGATGTCCGCGTCGACTTATCCCGTGTCCCGCGGGGTGTTCCACCGCGAGCTTCCTCCTGCTCGTCGCAGAGCGTTTACACGTCGCCTGGGACGCGTGCACGTAGCGCGAGGGGTGTTGGAACGGGGCTGGGGAGAAGACGGTCGCTTTAGGAGGTCCAAGAAAAATAGACGTGCTTTTCTATTGCCGCCAGCGTGATTATTTGTCCAGGGGAAGGAATATTTTGCTATTCGCAGCCGTCTCTGATGGGGGTCCTGCAAGTAGCGATGGACTCGAGAGGGTGTCGCGTCAGAATTTGTCTATCTCGTTTCACTGAGATTTCGCGCACACGCGATGTAATTATTCTTAGCGTTTCTGTCTGAAAGTATGTATTAAAGTAGCAAGAACCATTGAAATCAATTCGAGATTTATTCGAGAAATTAGTCGAATTGAAACGCGAGATCGAATCGATCGTGGCTAACGCGATTTTTTCCCCAGCGGCGGTAATCACGTTGTCCGATTAACCGTCCGGGCATTTTAAATAAGTAAACCGACCGGGTAATTAATCGAATGAATCCGGGATCGATCGCGTGATTTACAGCCGCGTCGCCGGCTTGTTAACCGGACAGATATTTAATCAAGCAAATCTGTATAACCTACACGGCCATTTCCCTTACGCGTTATGCATATTGCAGGAGGCTCGCAAACAGAGGGGTTGTTGTTCCTCCGACAGTTAATTCTGCAGCGACGCAAAGAGCGCGGCAAATAACGTTTCCAATCTCGTCGAACGTTGCGCAACATCCGAAACGTGTCTCCCTTCCAGCAGGATCGAAATTTACGCGAGCTGGCCGGTTAAAAAATTAACGAACGCGAGAAAGAGTGGAGGAACCACCCCAAAAAGAGAAAAAACGAAGAAATAGAGGAGAAACGATCGCGAATGAATTGAGAACGCGAAGACTGAACATCCTCGTCGATAATCAACCGGGATGAAATCGCGCGATCGATCCAGTCCCGAACGGAACAGGGGAATTAAATTTATTCCATCGTCGATATTACCTCGACTGTTATACGCGACGGTGCGCGCCGCCCATTAAAAGCCGGACGGTGTGCTTAAACTCTTTTCGATCGAAATATTAACAGCTATCGCCTGGGATAAAAAGCGCGGACGGCAGTTCGAAAAATATATAAACGACTCGATATCGTTTTGGGGCGAGGGGGATGGCGGGCGCGCGCGCACCGGAACGGACAACGGAACGCGATCATCGAATCGATAGATAACAATATCTAGTATTCGAGATTGCATATCGCGTTACAGGGAATCCGTGTGTATCGGCTGATTGCCTCTGCGCCCATTTATGACGGCAATTTCGCTATTTTCTCGATGTACGTTCGACTTGAAACAGAGCGAGTCGATGGGGGTGAGTTGAACGGACGCTGAGTGGAACGCGGACGGTTGAAAAATATTTACGAGCATAGCATAACAGATAAACGTTAAGTATCGTTGAATAGCTGTAAAATAATGCTTGACAAATATTATGGACCATCTTATTTCGAGTTAACGTAGGCGTCTCCCTCGAAACGAGCGCCCTAACTCAGCCACGCTGTTAAGTAGCCGGCGAGAAGAATTCACCGAAATCCTAATTACTTTTCGCTTTTTCCCAGCCGTTCTCGCCCTTCGCCCGAGCGGAACGCGTTGATTCTCGTTAAACTAACCCAATAAACGTCTTCTGGCTCTTTTTATCGCGCGGCTCGAGGAAGCAGCGGCTGCCACGGGATAAAATTTTCCTCGAGCCCGTCGGCTTAACGCGTCGCGAAATATTCGACGTGTGTCCCGTAATTCTTGGCCGACGAAATAAGGTCGAAGAGGTTGCAATTAAGCGCTAATTACTTTATCCTTAGCTGGCCGGGGCGAGGGTCGCGCGTCGTCAGCCGAAACTCCGGCCAAACGCCTCCGGAAACTGCAACCCCCTCGCGCGATCGATCGCTTCCTGTTGTTGGGATCGCTCGAGACCCGTGTGTGCTCTCCATTTTTCCAACCCTCTCCTCTCTTTAGGGTAGCCTTCGAATTTATCAGCTAACAATTTCCAACGTTTTAAGAACCGTCTCGCGTTTCACGCCTCGAAACATCGTTCCACCCCCTCCGTCGATGTTATCATTACCGTCAGGCTCGTCGTATTCACGTAGCACTATGCTCGACGCGTATCACTGCATCGAGTATCGTGTCACGTGTTCCACGCGTGTTCTTAAGAAGATTGATCGTCGCCTATGCACACACGGTCTGTTCACCGTTCGAAGGGGTGGATGGCGCGTTGTTTGCCCAGCCATTGCATTTTAAGCACGCGCCAGGACGGTATTGGAATTAATATCGACTGAGTATATGAAATATATCTTGTATACATTCTATTTCAAGGTCTATTAAATCTTTCTAAGAGTTTGCATTTATTTTCCAAGATCCAGAGGCTGATTAGAAGAGCCTCGGCTACGTTGCAGCTACGATACAATTTATTTCACCCCCGTTCGAACCAATTGAAAATTCAATATCATCGAAATGCTTCGTTCTCGAACACATGTTCGCAATCATCTTTTTATCCGTCGTTACGAGCAGCACCAGCTACGCGCAACTTTTCGTGTACTCTTACGAAGCACCCTGTACACGTATACGTGCCCGTGATTTCGCTGCACGAACGCATACAGCCGCGATGCCAAGGCGGCGGGACGCTTTAACGAACCAGCAACCGCCTGAAGCGATCGCGAGACTCCCTCCTTGTTTTCCGCGTAATGAATGCGAAATTGAATAACATCCGGCGTCGAGCGTTTACCCTAGCCCTTCGAGTTTTCACAGACGCCCGCCAAGCTGACTCGCGACTGCTTTTTTCGTTCGTTTCGTTCCCTCGTTCCTTCTCGTCTCGCGCGTTCGAGCTCGCGAACGAACACGTTTCGAGCGACAAGAACGCCACGATTTTTTCCATCGTTTCTATCCCTCTTCTCCTATTTCAACCCCATAACCAACTCCACTTCGCGATTGGGTGCTAAATTCGAGCTTCGACTCCCGAATGTCGCGCCTACGCAAATCCCTCGACGCTCGATTTTAATATCCACGCTTGAGCGTCCTATACGAGGACACAGCTCGCGCGGAATCCCAATCAGTACGGTATTAATACCGAGAAATTGGCAATAATTAATCCATTTAACTGGCAATCTTCGCTTCTCATTTAATATCCGCTTTAATATCCATACCTGGCTGCTGATTGTCCGCGTCACTTTGATACTCGTACACACAGACACGAATACAGACGCACGCGTGCACAGAGGGTGCAACGGAATATAACGAACGCTTGCGCGGTGCGCGCACGCCGCGTTGGCGGCGTTGTTTAACGTCGTTTAATCGGAATGCCTCGAATCGCAGGCGGTATCGGTGGCCAGGATGGAAGCACAATAACACTCGTCCGTCACTTAGAACGCGCCACGGTCGACTAAATGTTTCGCGTCCCGTGCACAGGGGAGGGGTCGGTTTACTTCGACTGTGTCTGCGACGAATGCGAGCTATTCGGCTACCTGCGGTCCACTGACGTCACGCGAATGAAATATCCCGCGGGACACGAAGCGGTCGACGCGCGGCGGTTCATTTTCGTGCCCCCCCTCGTGCTCGTATCGCCTCTATTATTCCCAGCGTCGAGGCGATAAAACAATGGAGACGGACGCGTCGCTTTTACGCAAATCATCCCCGTCACGAGTCTCGATACAGCTTATTCGCGCGCGGCACTCGTTCAATCCGTTTCGCGATTCCGCTCGTTGATAGATTCCTCTCTCGTATCGTTTCGTACGGGCGAATGTTTATCGCTGGCTCCTCAAAAATTCCATTTCCGTTTTATTAAGCACCGTGGCGGTTCAGGTCCCCCGATTATTTGACGAGAAATAATGCGAACGTAGTATCTCGTTTAGCGCGAAACTGCCGCTGCGTCGCTTAATTAAGGCTCTCTGTCGAGAAATAATTCGCTTAGCCGGAAAGAATCAACGGCTGGCAGTTTCAGGGACCTCGCAGGTGGTTGATAGGGTAGCTGCAGCGGAGACAAAGCTGCCTCCAGAGAGATTCAAATCCAGGGTGGCCCTCTCTGTCATGGACAAGCGTATTAACTCGCGCAGTCGCTGGCTATTGGGGTTGCAACCGTTATCGTTACCCCAGCATTCTGGTTCGTAAGAGGCAGCTCCAAAAAACAGACTGTACCTGCTGCTCAATTCATTGGCAGCGTATCAAAGAGGTTCAAGCTGATCTCAGTGAACGCCTCGACGAGTCTAAAGCCATCGTAGATACATAATTCACGAATTAATTCGAACTATAAGAATCGCAAGGGATGATACAAAATTCTGAGCCTCGTTGCGATCGATGGTCCTTCGTAACACTAAAAAACAGACTTTTCGCGATGAGCCACGAGCGTCGAGGAATTATTCCAATAGCCACGATTCAAAATGGCTGCCAAATAATTCTCTGAAGCTCGCATCGCGAACAGCGACGTTTCGACGAAACTACGAAGCCCGTGAGAACGTTACGCAGACGGAAACGGAAAGAAAGAGCGCAGAGGGGACGCTGTGGATTGCCATCGATGGAGGGAATAAACGATACCAGACGGAGGGTGGCGCGGTAGCTGGATGCACCCTCGAAACGCGGACGGCGCATTATAATCCGAGATTTCCTCCGGCACGGGACGAATAATCGACGGTTTCCTGGAATTCGAGGAACCGTCGACGAGACTCTTTAACGGAGAAAAGTATTCGCCGTGGAATCTTCCGCGATGGCGGAAAAAAGTCTAGCCACGACCCAAGCGGTTTTTCTTTATTTCAACCTCGAGCAGCGGCTGGCTCGCGTTCGCTCGAGGGATTTTAAAATAGACGTCGTCGAACGAGTATCGAGACTCGTTACTACGAGCAGACAGACGTGTCCCACGTTATTTATCCACCGAACGCGCGTGGATTATAATAAAGCAGACGGAATTCGGTATAGAATTCAGTGGAAATTAACACGCTCGCGGTCGGGGTGGTTTCAAAGAAACCGAGCCCTCTTTTTAGAGAGGGTGGAATCCGCGATAATTATCGCGGCGCAGGAATTTTCGCGCCCACGCCCGCTCGAGCGATATTATCTCCAACCCCTGTCTATGGCCTCGTGTTTCCCGCTCGAGACGCTTTCTGTGTACCCGCGTGTCGCGAAGAAAGGGCTGGTTGCCGCCTCGATATCGATGGAAAATTGAAAAGTGAAATAAATAAACAATCCGTCTGCGTCGAGCGTCAGTGGCGCGCGTGAAAAACGTGGTAAGCAATTACAGGACTGCCAGCAGGAATTCTGTAGAGATCCACGCTTCTTTAGAAACTCTGCTAATGATCCGGCTTCTCGCGGATCTTAAAACACGTCGTTCATAGAATCGTTCGACTCGCAGCGTTTAATCGTTTCCACGAGAGACGCGATGTTTAGTTTCGCGGGACAGGAAAAACTGAATTGGAACCCGCAGTTTATCCTGGCTGCCTCGACGGTTACAGCAGCGCGAGTTGCGGTGCAATTAACGAAACTTTCGATAGCTCGACGCAAGAAATCGACGATCCACTCGCGGCTCGAAGGCACGTTTCGACGCTAGCCGTTCTCCGGTTCGAGGTACGGGGGTGGTCGAAGTCGAGCAAGAATGCGTTCAACCCTACGGTTTTTCGTCGCTCGACCAGCGAGCCGATACCAGCGATTCGATTTCCACGTGGAGTATTTGCGAATAAACGCTGATGCACGGCAATCGGAATGTTTAATAAACAGCGACACAGGAAACATCGCGGCTATCTCGACGGAGTTAGTGGTCGATTGATTTCTCGCGATTCGTTTTCGTTTCCACCCACGTTTATACCGCCTTCGTCCATCTCCGTTCGAATTCTGCGCGTAGGATTTGCTGGCGATTTAATACCACACGCGATGACGTCCTTTCTTTTTATCCCTGCTCTGTAATTCTCTTTTCTCGTCGCCTGGCGTGCACCGTTGCTTGGCAGAAATGTTTATTCGAGCGGTCCCGTGCTTCGTTAAGGACTGTTTATCGCCGTGCTCATTTAAATACACGTTTCTTGCGCTGGTTGATAAGGATAAATTGTTGCGCTGTACGCGGAGCCAAACGACGAAGAAAATAGAACAGGTGGTACTGTGTAACAGTCGCTACTTTAAAACACCACGAATCTCGCAATTACCATCGACAAGAAAAATCGAAGAATCAGAGGAATCCATCTGCACCGCAGTCTCCTGACCCAACACGTTGGCGAACGCCTGGTCAACAGCTGTTTCGCGCGCGTAATAATCGCGCGGGCGCGTAATAACTGCCGGGTCGTTTATGCAAATGCATAACTAATAACACGGAGACCGCGGCGCGTATTCATCGAAACGTTATTACGCTTAATGGACGAGCGTGCCACGGTGTTTGTATCGGGAAACAAACGTGGCCTGGACCAACGGTTGGAGTAACCGTTCGACGCGGCGAGAGATGGGCCGAGGGGGTTCGTAACCGGTGCTGGCGAACGCGAGCACCTCCGTCACGAAGAGAGCGGAGGCCTGTTCGCCAGTGCCACCCTCGCGCGACGACATTCAACTAAAATGACAACGCACACTCCGCTGCACTTGCTGCTTAATGTCATCCTCGAGCCGTGCCTAGTGCCATTAGCGTGCACGCGCGTACACGCGAACCCGCCACCCCTCGCCATCGACCCTCGACGACGTACGAGGGTGGAGCGCGTCATTGTCGCGGCTTGCGGTCGCCAGAGAGGGTGGTTGCTTTCCATTCTTGGGACAATGACGATGCTACGTGGACTGGTTCTTGTGGACGGAGACTGGTCATCATTTGGGGTAGTTCTTCGGTTGGTTTCGATTGATTTCGAGGGGTCAGGGTTGATCGTATTCGTTGGATAATTTGTCATCTATGTTTTCGATTGCTTGTTGTATAAAAAAAAAGGGTGGTTTATTGTAAATGAATGGTGCTGGTGTAATCATGTAGATTTGGTAGTTGTAATTGTTGAAATTTCAACGTCACGTTTAATCAGGTTCCGTTGAGGAATAGCGAGGAGCAGAGGATTCGAAATCGAAAGTTTATGGGATAATTTGTTGGGTTCTAGTACGAAGAGTCATCAATTTTTTTGATTGCTTGGTGTATGAAGAAAGGGGTGGTTTATTGTAAATGAATGGTGCTGGTGCAGTTATGTAGATTTGGTAGTTGTAATTGTTAAAATTTCAACGTCACGTTTAATCAGGTTTCGTTGAGGAATAGCGGGGTGCAGAGGATTCGAAATCGAAAGTTTGTCGATCCGGGATGCAATTAGATACGGAAGCATTACATTCAATCGAATCGAGTAACGGAAGTCTTCAGTTCGTTGCTTCGATAGCTTCCAACTTGTTGCCATTCACCTTGCGACCATCTGAATTCCAATGAACTCGATCCGGGAACTTTTCGATTCGAACAATTTCGTTTGGAAATTCGCGAAACGATGAATTCTCAGTTCGCGTTCAATTCACTATCTCGCGTTTCTTAGTTCCAGGTTCGACGCGATGCTACAGTCGCAGATGACACCCCTGGCTTAATCCTCCACAATCACCACGTCGTCGCGACAACGAGCGTTCATCCACGGAGGCGCCTTGATAACGCTTATGACGCATCGCGACGGCGATAAGGCGGTCGTTCTTAAAAATACACCGCAGCCAGCGAGTCGCAACGACATCCACAAGAGTGAAATCACGAAGACGCAAGAGAAGAAACATCTTGTCGCTATCAGAACGATCGAATTCTCTGCTTTCTGCAGTCGTTCAATTTCAATTCACCCTCAGCCAACGATCTCTCTGTTTAAAATCCACGAGAACTCTAAAAGAAAGAAACAAAAAGAGAAAATCCTGGTTCTCAAACATTCTCGATACCCAAAGACTCAGAGTTTTGGTGTATTTTCGAGAGGCAACCTGAGCGTGTTCAGTAGGTCGGCGACATCTCGAACAGAGGGGCGGCGTGGATGTCCCTGGGAAACAGGGACAGAACTGAGAGATGTCCCGGGCACGAGCGGCCAACAGAAATACAATAATCATACAAGCCTGTACATGGCCCGCATAATGGGTTCGCCAAGAGGCCAAAGGAATACGAGTGTATCGAGGATGAGAGGAGAGACAGAGACTGAGAGAGATAGAGAGAGGTACGAGCGTAATCTCGTCGGGAGGTCGCGCATAAATTCTGCTCGAAGGGCTGGAGACTGGTACGATCTCGATATATTTGCCCCTTCTTTCTGCAAATAAAATTTTGTTGCAAATGAGACGCGCTACTGTGGAGTGCGAGCGATTCTGAGTGCGTGCGAATGGATACGCGTGGGCGACAGAATGTTTAGAGCGAAATGAATAGAGTGAGTGCGTGCGATTGGGTTTGTGAGGTCGATGTGTGAAAAAAGGGTGCTTGGAAAGAGATAAGTTAAGTGACTGCGTGCGATTCGGTTCGAGAGGCCAAGGTACGAAAGAAGAGTGTTTGGAACCAAGCGAAAGGATCGTCTGAGAATGATAAGGGTGGTGTGGACGTAGATGCATGAAGAATGCGTGGGGAACAGGGTGAATCTGAGAAGCGAAAGAGTCAGTGTTCAACGAGTAGCGATAGAAGAAAGATCAAAGAGTATTTAGCGAAATATCGAGCGAGTTAGAGTGGAGCGTCCATCAACTAAGTCTGTTAATCAATAAAGTACATATTTCTTTCTTAACAACAACAAAGATTCATTTCTCCTTCGATTTTCCTATAACTTCGAGAGCGATTGTGAAATTTGCTCCTACACCATTATTGTATAGATTATAGAGATTAGAATTTATAGATCCACCTTGGTGTAGGTAAGCTTTCATCACGATCCAATATTGGGTTTGATATTTAAGGAATTAATGAAGGTGTACGACGCTCCGTTGCCCGGGCCGTGTTCCATCTTCCCTGAGAGCGGTCGCTGGGTTAATATCTGGAGAGTTGGCGCCACCAGGGGATTCCCCGAAGACGGCGTGATTCGTCTCGACGCTCGTTCGAGGCTCGTTCCTTCTTGGCTTCCGAGCAGCCCGACGTTTTCTTAATTTCGCCGATGGGAAACGAACGACCGCGGCACGCTGTCTTAAAATCAGCTTTCCTTTCGGATTTTTACTGCGTCCCCTGTTCACCGTGCTCCTAGTTCGAGTGGCTTTTGTTTCGAACGGAATTATTCTCCGTGGACAGTCGAACGATGCTTGGATACTTGCTGGTTAAATTTGCCAGGATTCTTCCAAGTCACATACCCTCAATTTACCACAATATTTGTCGTAAATCGAGCTAAGGATACCACGAATTACTCCAAGCGTGTCTCTCTCGCAATAATTTCGTATGGGGTGAGAAAAAGTCGAAAATATCAGCGATGGTTAGTCGAAATGAACTCAGCCGTGCGTGCTTCTCGAAGATAAACTCGAAACGTTGATCGTTTCAACGAAAAACCGAAAAACCAGCTGGTAAAAAGGAAGTAAATAGTTGCGCGTAGAAATTAAAGAACACAGGGGGGGGGGGTGAGAGCAGCGAAACGCACAGGTGCGGCAGGGGTGGGGAACAGGAAAATTGGATGGACGGCCTGTTCCGGAATTTTCATCGAATTCCAGCTACGCGCGTAACAAATATCGAAACGCTGAATCGTTCGCCGATCGATGGCGAAGATAGGGGCAGCAGGGGATGATGTTGCAACCAACTGGAAATCCGGTCGGATAAGGGTGCTTTTAAAAATTCAGTCGGCCCGTTCGAGGGATGTTTCAACGTAGAAAAAAAAAGAGAGACCGTCACTGTCTGGTATTGTAGGCAATCCTCGATATTTGAAAGATTATCCAAAACGATCGCAGATGGGGGTAACGTTGACTTGACCAAAGTGCCGTCAGGTTAAAAATACATTTAAAAAACTCCCAGTGAACTATAGAGAACGACATCTCCACTCTTTCGCGTTAAACTGAATTGTTTTAGAGTTTCGATGCCAAATTGCATCTCTAATATTAACAATGTCAACTAAATAGAGCCTGTATCGAGCAAGCATCGTAATTACCTGATAACGCTCCGCAGTCCCTTAATCAGTCGTTAATAGATACGTTGATAAATAATACACGCAATTCGTGTAACGATTTCGAGCCACTAATACAATCGCTCGATGCGGTCTTGCAATGAGAAACGATGACACTAGATAGAGCCATTTCTAATCAGACAACCGCGCCACGTGTTACTATTCGCGAGCCCAGAATCGCCACCCTCGATTATACGTATCATTGCGATATTATCGTTTGTTGATTGCAAAATTGCATTTGCAAGCGAAACGGATAGATAAAGCCATCATCTGAACGAACGAACGCCTAGATAAATAGTATGCAAAATCTGCAAAAGCGTGCGCACTTATTTTCACTTGAATTCGTCTCAATACCACGAAGAAGCCTCGGAGCATCCTCGTTTCTTGTTGGCTCGAGCCAAGAACGAAACCCTCCGCCGTTTCGCGAACCAAATTTATCGCCTGTATCTGTTTCTCTGCTATTTTTTGCATCCGTTAACGTCCACCAGTTTACGCACAGTGGTTGGCCAGAAAAATTCCGCGAGTCCGTCGTTATCATCGTCGCGCGACGGCTGCGTCTATCGCGGATAGCGTGATGCATCGCGTCTGGCTTTAATGTCCTTCGAGCGGGGGTTGAAGCCGCGAGATTCGCGGATATCGAGACGCTTGATGGCTCCGTAATTGGCTCAGCCTGTCGCTGGTCGACGAGCATGAAAAATAAGGGGTCACGGGGACGGACAGGTGTCTGAAGTCCGTAATGCGATGTTTCACGTACACTGTGGCTGCGAGAAATATTGCCTGGTACTTGTATTACTCGACGCTCGGGTCTCTAATCGGATCGAGGGCGGTTCGATATCGGGTGCGGCAAATTTTCATCGCGTTTAGCACCGTTCCCTTTATTTAAAAGTAAATTCGTCGTAAAATGAAGCACTCGTTGCAACGTCGATCGCGACAAAGCTCGCGCTTCCTATTTTTTCGCCCTCTGGCGACACGTGTACGTTTAGAATTACGTATATGTCGCGCGCAATTTGCCAGCGCGTCTGTTTAGCGACCGACATCGTGACAAACAAGTAATTAACAATATCAGCCGGCTGGGGGCGGGCGTAAAGAGCAATTCGATCGTTGAATTCGATTTAAAGGGCTGTCTGAACTGACGCGGCTCCTGGCTGTTCGTGTTTGCGCGTGAATTTTCTTCTCTCTCTCCGTTTTTTTTTTTTCAAACCCTCCCCTTGGTTGTTTTCAACAATTTCCCGGGTGCCACGTTCGCGATGTAATGGAGCGGTAAATAAAATATAAGCCTGCCGATGGAAATCATCGGATCACCTACGAGCTACAACCGCTTCCATCGAGCGGACAATTGGCCGCGTAATAATTATCGCGACGACAGCGTTTTGAGATATTGCCTCGAAATTCGTGTTTCGAAAGGATTCGAGAAAAATAGTCGAAAGTCTATCGAGACTTTCGAGCGTTAAGCAATCATCGCTTAGAATCGATTCGTTTTTCATCGCCCGCTCGATGCTCGGTTAAAAGACGCGCGTCGAAGCGCCAGCCTCGACCGTGGGTGCGCCGAATTCGGCGACGTTAAAACGTCCCGTTGTGCAAGGCGAGAGATAGAGCCGAAACGTCGGCGTAAGCACCCTTTGTTGCCACTGACAAAGGGATAAAAGTGAATTCAAGTTTCGAAGCGTGTTCCGCGGCGCTGCAAGATCGTAATTGAATGTTCACCGTGTACAATGACACGGGGGTTTCAAGGGGGCAACCTCGTTCGTTACCACGCTACACGTGAACAAAATTCGTGGCCAAGTCTGACGCGTTGTTAGTTTACCGTGCGAAACGACCTGAGAATGCAAAAAAAAAAAAAGAGAGAAACAAAAATCTGCAACATAATAGCACCTCGCATAGTCGCAGTTTCATTCCACCTTTTCAGGTAAATAATCCAACAAATGCAAACTAACGGTACAACAAAAGAGCTAGGTAAAAAAATCGCGAAGAAACGCGAAAAAGAATCGCAAAGAGTGAACCAACTTCGAGGAACTACTTTATCGCGCACGTCAAAAATCATCCCCCTTAATGCATCCCTTTAACGACGAGTGTCGAAGCGAATTATCCGAAGTTAACATCCACGGGGGCGCGAAAAAGGGGTTGAAAAGCGAAAGCTGGTCAGAGGTGGAGGCTGTGGGTGGAAATTGCTCTCAAAGAGTAACATCTCCCGCGGGATTGACGCTTCGAGCCGCTCCACGGTGGATCGCGAATAACGGGCGTTGTCTCCATTCACCCCGCGACCGTCGACGCCGCGAGACGCCCTGCGTCGAGCCACTGGGAGCTCGCGGCATTCGGATCAGTTCACAACAAAGCCAGTCAGTGTTTCAACGATCATCTGGATCGTGCTTTGAAGTATATTCCGCAGGATCGTTTTTGTCCTTATCCCCAGTCAAACTCGCGGATCGATTCACCCTTGCACGACCCTTCTCTCTTCACTCTTGTCTTGGGTGCTTTCGATGGCTCCACTGCTTTTAAATACCAAGATTCCTCGCGTCTACGTCATTGAACGAGTCCACTGATGGATCGAAACGTTTGTTATCCTACATTTGATAAGAACTGTATCGTCTGAGGGATATTTTAGGGTGGAATCGAGGTTCTACAGTGCGCAGAGGGTGCGAACGCCGCGCTCAGAGCAGCAGAAAACTTGAGACGAAGGTGCGCACGCCCACCCGTCGTCTAAATGAAACTAAACCGTCATTTGAAAAGAGGATAATTCACTCTACCGTAGTGGAGAGGTTAAGAGCGGCGAGTTTACATTCGTTATGAAGTTTCGCGACTTAAATGAGACGGTTGCCGCAACGAAAGCACCGGGGCCCGGGTAAAGCAAGTTAATTCCAGATTCGTCGACAACTTTTTGTCGCCTTCGTTCAACGACTGGCTGCGATTCACGGTGTTTTCGTGTATCTTCGAAGATTCGCGTGAAAAGTTTACAAGCTCCAATTCTCGACAGATCAGAAGAATCCTCTTCGAGTATACTCCTTCATCTCCTCGAAACAATGAATTTTAACCGTCGATCTCGACGTTCGCAGTCTCTCGAATGACTATAAAAATACAATTACCCATCCGTTTCGTTCGCACGCGAAACTCGTTCGACAATGGCCGCGCGTGGCCCGCGAGGGTTGCAACGCGCGCGTCGCCGCGGGGAACCAGAGAGGCCCCTCTCGACCGGCTGCCGCTAACAACTTTAAAAGTTCCGACTAAACGAGAAATTGCATTAAATTGCGTCCCGCTCGGCCCTTTCGAGCGCTGCTCTGGGCCGCTTTCCATCGAGCGGCTCTATACGCGACGCTAATGCTTCACGCGGTCGCGATAATCCTTCGACGATCCACCAGCGCGCCATGAAACGCCCTCGCGCCTCCTCTTGATCGTCGCGCGATCCATAATCCCGAATTCGCGATGATAAGTCGGATTAACGTCGCGTACGGCGTTGCGCCGCGGTGCCTCCGCCATTTTCAGTCTGCCCTCCCCTCGCCACCTCCCCTTTCAACCCCGTCGTGCACTTTTATTAACGAAACGAAGCTTTGATCCTGGAATTTCCCTTGTTCAGAAGCTTGGACAGCGGCCTCGAAAATATCACGCGCACCGCATAAGCTCCTCTGCGCTTTGTGGCTTCAGATTTTCGCTCGAATTTACTGTAGCGGGTAAAAGGGTTTTCGAAAAATTTGTCAGAAATTTCCGTAACGCGCCCGTTTCACGTGAATCGTTCCGGTTCCGAAGTTCGATCGAGGGGCCAACGGACGCGCGACGCGACGTCGAAGGGTGGTTTTTAATTCGTGCCAAGGGGTAGGTAAAAAAAAAACAAAAATAACAAAAAAAAACCGGGGACCCCGGCGGAAGTTTCACCGCAGAGGCACGCGAATTGGCCCGGCGTCGACCACGAAGCAGGTATTTTCACTCGTCGGGAAAAGCGACCGGGTCGAGTGAAAATAACGGCGGCCAGCGGAGTCGTTAAAAGTTGAGGGGATTAGCTCGTCGTGGAGTTAATGTTCCCGGGGCTCGATTCGAGGGTCGCTCGCCTATTATGAACGCGATACGGATGAGCATCGCGATTGTTTCGTTGCCTGTCAACGAGCGACGACTACGGATAATTCGAAAGAGATTTCGCGCGAAGGATTCCTCGTCGAGGATCCTCGCAGCGCTGAATAAAACGCTTGAACCGTGAACGTAGAACTGTTAAAAAAAAAAAAAAAAAAGAACGCATGGGATACAAATATCCTTGGGGATGAAATAGAATTGTTCGACCAGCGAGTAAGAAATTTTCCAGGTGTCTGCGCGTGTCACCAGGACACGTGGGGCTTCCAATAAGATCAAGGACGATTGGAAGATGTCACGGAGGAGGCTGCGACACGTGTCAACCTGCGATTTGAACAGTGGAGACGCGCTAATGCCCCGTCTGTTTGCCCCCCACGCATCGATTCAGCTTTGATCCAGGAGCGTGCCGCCGCCACGTTCCTTGCACCGTCGACACGTCCACCCCCGTTGGTAATTTAAGTTTCCGTGCCTGTCTGCGCGCCACGGGCCGTGCTGACGGTCTGGCAAAATGAAATTCACGGTCACGTAGCGATTTCATCTGCTAGTTTTATTTCACGCAATTTCTGATATCGAACCGGGAGAGCGATCGTCGATCGTGATCGGCGTGACGATCGACACTGCTGGTCTTTCGATCCTACCCAATCTAATTCGAAAACAGAAGGTTCATACACAGTCGCTTTTCGTTTTTAACTACTCGATTTCATCGCGTATAAATTGCTTCAGGTATGAGATACGACGAGAGTTCGTCTCGAAAGTGGAGCAGAAATTTTGCAAATTCATCCCTCGACAGGGTCGACTTTGAGCAGCCCCAGCGCAATTTAAGAAACTGTTGCAAAAAAAAACCATACAACCCTCGCGGAATGGTATTCGCCCTTTTCGTCAGAGCCATTTGTACCGTCTCAGATCCCCCGAATTTCCATGCAGGCGATAACCCGCGGGGTTACAAGGGGTTACACGAGCTCGAGAGCCACGGGGTAGATCGCTATCGGACGAAACGGTTCGATCGTAGGCCCCGCTAACGAGCGAAGCGTCCCTGAAACGTCGTCACGCGACCTCCTCGCGACGACCATCCCTCTCGACCCCTTTTCTTAAACGTATGCATGACTCTCGACCGATTCAGGCCTGTTAACATATAAATTGCCGCTTAACGGCGGGACAATCAGTCCCCGTGGAAGCCTTGGCGCGAGAGGTGACGACGGCCGGTTTAAAGGGAGCCAGGGGATGTATCCACGAAGCTAGCAGAGGGGTCGACGGTTGTCTGAGGGGAACCTGAGGTCGCGCGACGCGCCACGGGACGAAGACGAAGACGAATCGCCAGTCTGAGCGAAACCAAGGATGGCAAAGGGCGGTGAAGGGAGAAGAGATAGACAGACAGGACCCAAACAACGAACGGGGACAAGCGTCTGGATAGGTTCAGGGTAGAATGGCGAGGTAAGAGAGAAATAACAAGCGTATACCGTTGGGGTGGTAGACAGAGGGTAAACCACGCGGCGGGGTTTGGGGGATTCAATTCAATTTCCTAAGAAACTCTTTAGTGTTTGAGATACAGCCGGCGAAAGGATGCGAGGCGTGGGGTGGCTGGGTAGGATACGAGGGGCGCTGGCGTGGTGGGGCGCGGACTAACTAAGAAGCGGGGTGAAAACGAACCGAAAAGAGAGGAACAGCCCCTAACGCGGCGTTAACGGAAGGAGAGGGAGAGGAGCGTGGAAAAATCCTGATACCAGGAGAAACAGTGAACCCTGGGGGAACCCAATCTAGAACGAAACGGGAGTAACGTTCGTTGGAGGAGGACAGCGAGGAGGGGTGCAACTGTGGCGTGTTGATACCGAGAGGGAGAAGGTAGCGCTGTACGAACAGGGGTAAGGATAAGACCAGAGCGTACCAGTCGAGAGGCAACGCGGATAGAAGAAGCAGACGAACAGGAAGAAGAAGAAGAAGAAGAAGAAGAGGAGGAGGAGGCGGGGAACCCGAAAAAGAGAGACTCGAACACCGTCTTTGTCCTACAGCGGGTGGCTCGCGGGACGGAGGGAAAGTCGTCGGACTAGAGGGAGGGCTGACTAACTGACCGTGGGCGCCAGGAACGCAGGGGAGTAAGGATTCTGTGCGCGGGCGCGTGGCTGGCGCAAACTCTTCGTGCAGCATCCCTCGTCAGTTGCAAGTTAGGAACTGTCGCGTCCGCGTGGCGCGTGAGTGGCGAGCGAGGACGCGAGCGACCGTTTCCGCACCGAATCGAGAACGAGAGAGAGAGGGAGAGAGAGGGGTAGGGAGACAGATACGCGCACAGATAGAGAGAAGGAGATAGAGTGCGCGCGCGCGCGTGCGACTTGCTCTCACCGTGTGTGCCGGTTCGCGGTGTTTTTGTGTGCACTTCGAGGGATTAGGCGAAGATACCTTTTTCTCGTTTACCGTCCGTGGAAACGCGGAGGAAGGACGTGCGGGTACGCAAACGGGGGTGAGACGGAGCAGGGGGCCCGATGACAGTCGTTGAACGAGCCCCTTGACGACGACGTCACGTTCGAGTCGTAACGGAGAACGGAAGTCTGGTGGGAACGCGGAGGTTCCCGGTCTGGATCGTGCTGGAAGGAACGACGCGTATCAGAGGTTCGCAGGATGGATAAAGACGTTCGACGGAAGTGCGGGAAAGTGCGACGTGCTCTGTTCCACCTGCTGCTGATAGTGGGGGGTAAGTTCTTAAGGGATTCGAGAGTTCCCTCTTTCTTTTTTCACCCTTACTTCGAACGAGAAACAAGGTCGCGAGAAATGGTCCCGCCACGGGATGTAGATTCGCAAGTTGAACGGAAGTTGGTTTGCAAACGAACGTTACGATAGAGCAGAAGGCAGACAGTTCTACTATTCACGGAACTGATTCGAAAAGGGTGGCAGAACCAAAGGTTCTACCAAAGTTACCGTCGCAGATTTAGTTCGATCCGGTCGTTCGAGGAACCCTGAGGATCTGCTGATGCAGGAAGGGCTGAGGATTACCCGCGGATCCTCCACCGAAATGGGAGTCGTTTAACGCGAGTCTACGACCCGGCAGCAATTGCCTCGTTACCCTGACTTTTGTCCTCTCTCGAAGGATACCATTCGCATCCCTGGTTTGGTACCCCAGCGGAACTGTCCTGCGGGTTCTTCGGACCCTGCTGCTTGCAGCAATTAATTTGCAGTGACGTCGTTTGGTACTTGGTACCAACTGCTGGAATGCTTTTCCGTTTCACTCTTCGAAGACTAATAAAACCATTGCGAAAGGAAACGTACGAATTGAGAGGAACATTCGACTCAATTTCTAGTTTCTTTTTTTTTTCTTTCTCGAGAAGATCTTATTTCGACGAGTTTCTCGAATCGAACGAGGGCACAGATGGCTTCCAGAATTTTCTGAGTGGACAGACGCGGGACCGCGGCTTTTCCAGCCAACTGACTCGCGACTCGACCACGGTGCAGGATTTGTAAACCGTGCCAGGACAAATCGTGGCGAACACGCGCAGAAATGTACACGTACGCCGCGTATCAAGGGTCCTCTTTGGAGTCGCGCACCCTAGCGCTCATCCTGGTTCTCGCTTGGATATTGGAATTCAACCCCGTCGCTTTCCTGCCTGATCGAATGTAAATAATATTTCTCGCGAGCTGGCTAACCTCTCGCTATTCTCATCGAGAATAGATGACTCATCGTTCGCGGGGGATGACGAGGCGGGATCGAGAATCGTTCACGGTTTGTTAGAAATGCAATTTCGTAGCTGCGATTTCGGGTGCCGCGGGTAATTGTTTTCCCCGGCCATTTGCGCTTCCATTTTCAATTTACGGATATCTATTTCGACGCTACACGCTTGCTATACATCTCGATATCCCTCGCGTTTATCGAGCTACTCTATCGCGTTTATCGCATCGAATATTCTTCAAATTTCGCGCATAAGATTTTCATAGAAGAGAGCAATTCTGATAACGATAAATTGTCGTATGTGCCCACTCTAATAGAACAGCGTGGCCAACGAAATCAATTTCTACGAAACTCCACTCCCGCACGCTCTCAGAATTAATTATGCCGCAACAGCGAAAGCAAAGTAATTATGACCATCGCGTGACCATTAAATCTCCCTTGTTCTCGAATCCCTTGATCCCAAAAGGGACACCGCTCTCCAAGCGAAATAAATCAACCCGTCCCGGTTCCCAACCCTTTTCATCCTTCCGCGAAACTTTGTTGATTTCAATCTGCTAATTGCGCCCGGGTTTTTTTACCCCCCTCCAGCGCTCCTTACCACCTGCGAGCCCGGATTATTAGGATGCGAAACGGGGCGGAGGCTATACGGATTGAAAAATCCGCAGATGAAACACATCGCCTCTCTGTTTCCACGCGGAAAACCGGAACACCGGGAGACCCGTTTTGTTCTCGTCTTGCGGCGTTCCTCGTTGAAAGGGTCGCTCCTTCCGCGGAACAACCGACGTATATCGACGCGTACACGCTGGTTCGTTCGACGTACGGTCCCGAGAATGAGAGAACAGTATCGAGAAGGAAAACAGCAGCTCGAGAGGAAACTATCGCGACTCTCAATCTGGTAATTGCGGTTACTCGTGGTCCACGTTGCTCTTCTTTCTCTGCGAAATTTTTGGACGAAGGAAAGAAGTGGAGAAGACGATCACGCGAATGGTATCGTGCAAATTCGAGATGAAAATCGTGCAGAAATGGTATCGTGCAGATCGTAGATGAAAATGAATGGTCGAACGTCGATAAGATCGTTTCTGGTTGGTGGGTTTTGAAAAATAAGGCATTATTCTTGGCACAGGTACTGCAGAGGGAACTGCGAAATCTCTCAGCCGCGATGCATTTATTTCGTCTTCGGGGGATGCTCGCCGGCGTTCCTCAGCGCGAACGGAAGTCTGGCCCGGTTGTTTAAGGGGAAACTTCCCGAGTAAATTCTTAATTCAACGCGGCTCCGCGAGACGCGCGTCTCGCCTGGGGTTCTCTGTTGATTTAATTCAATTTGCGCCGTTTCTTCTTCTTCTCCGCGTCACGGTGTCGCGGTTCGACGAGCCACCCCCGGAAACGCGAGCGTCCTCGAGAGCAGCGCAGTGGAGAATTTAACTCGCGTCGATTGCGCATTCTTTCGTCGATTCTTTCGAGAGAATCCTTTTACCCTTTTCGACTCGAATCTCTCATCGATCTCGAATCGATCCACCGTTTCTAGGCTGCCACGAAGGAGAATGTCACCCTGCTGTCGCTGTTTAATTAAAAAAAAAACGGACGAGCAATTTTTAGAAGCAAACGAAATCCACGCGATGATTCTATTGTCCTGTATTTTTATATACTCGTGAAAATAAACTGTCGCTGGGTTAAAAGCACTCTCTGCTCCGCGCTTCGCTCGTTTACTCGATCCAATTATGCTTATTTTCCGAGAGCCGCAAACAGGTCGAGCGAAACGGTCTCGCGAATGAAGTTGTTTGTTAACAGAATTGACAGGTCCGCGTAAAACCGTTCAGGGGGTTGAAAGATCTACGAGGGTTCGACCGATGCCCCGTTACCGTTCTGTAAACGATGTTTGCGTGCCCCATAAAAACGCAATAAACGGCGTAGACGCGGCGCAAATGCAAACCCATAAATACCGCGCGACGACCATTAACCACGCCGTTCGTCGGGATCTATTTGGCCAGAAATGATATTCATTTATTTCCAGACACACGGATACACGAATCGCTAGGTGCCAGCGAGCGGGAACCCAAAAAAAATATGCTACTATAAAGACAAACACGGTTCTACACCCTCCATGAATTCCAGCGTTATTTCTTCCGTTAACGAGTGCGCGATGAATTCTGTAAAAATCCCAGAGATTCATCCGCACGTTCACCCCGCAGATCATCAACTATCGAATTGTTTCGAGCACGGAATATCGAGCGAGATTTATATTTTTCCAACGAAACGAGCGATTAAAAACCGATAATTCTGATCTCGTTTCACTTGGATATTAAAAGAAAAGTATTAATTGAGGGGGAATTTTTTTTAAGCGAGATAGGAGGGCGATGCCTCCTGATTGTTGCCATCCCTTTCGAGCGTCTCAAGGGACGACGGCAAATGAAATTCCTTGATCTAACGAGGTTGATTCGAAGCTGCTAATTGCATCGAGCGGTTGGCCCCGGGTCCAAGCTTTCTTATTATTGCATTTGTCCGGGACGTAAAGTTGGCGCGCGCTCTTGCCCTGGCAATTATTCTGAATTACTTGATCGAATTATCCGCTCGTCGGTTACACCGTTTAACGAGCCGCGCGCGGCTGAGAGAGCGCTGCGGTCTGATCGTCGACTACGAATTAATCGCCTTAACGTCGGATATTTCGACGAGCTGGATCCTTTTCTGCTTGTCAATAATCGAGCCCGTCGTTGCGTTCGCTTTTCAACGAGACACACACGAAATTGGACAACGAATGGAAGATTCATTCGTTTTGAAAGTTTAAATTTCAACGTCAGAATTATAGCTTTGATATTATACTCGATATAAGTACGAAATGATGCTCTAAGAATTAAGATCCTTCGCGATCGATCAGACCACCCACTGTTCCAAATGTAACTCGCGATCATAGCATCGAAACGTCCATGGTACAGTGAATAGTACGTGACGCAGGGCTTCATTCTTGCCACGTCCATGCGTCATACTTGATGCACAGGTGCACTGTATGGTCGGTGGTTACTTCGTGGGACGTGCGAGCGTGGACTACGCTAAAAGCCTGGCCAATGGGCGTGTTAATAATTGCGAGATTTAACTGTCCGTCATAAATTCGCGAGCAGTGTCACGCGTGAATCTTTCATCTCACTCGTATGCATCGTACTCCTAAAAGATACAACACAATCAAGTCAAGCTTTAAGAGAAATCGAGAAATCGTCTGAAGTTCAAGTAAAAGAACAAAAACTGGAGTACGAGGGTTAATAATCATACGCGACGATATCGAGAATTTTAAAATAATCGTACAGCAAGCGAAACACATCGATTTCTCAATTCTTAGTTCCGTTCAAGGGTTCACTTCGTGTCCAGGATGGTTCGAGGGCCCTCTGTTCCCGTCTAGGATCAAACGCCGCAACGAAGGAAGTCGAAGACCAGCTAGAAAATTTGCTGGAGGCGGTGGTATTCAGAATGCGGCCTCCGGGGGGCGATACATTGTTTCCTCTTCGATTCCTCCACCCCTTTCCATCTTCATCCTCTCCATCCGTCGGTTTTTTCCTTTGAAATCGAAGCACGGAGGATGCAGAAACGAGGCGGACGTTAGTTCTCGCAACTCGACGACCTCATCGGCCAGAACCCACCCCCTCGTCTTCCTTCCCTTTAACCCCGATTGTTCCTCCTCGACTCTCGTGTTTCAACGGTTGCTCGTCATCTTCTCGCTCTTTGTTCGCTCGAAGGAAGTCTCTCTGGACTGGTCTGATCGGTGGCGTGACCGGGTGCACGAAGGATCCCCAGCGTCGCCTCGGACATTCGATCTCGCCTCGTCGTCCTCTGAAGAGAGACGAGTCCTCCGGATGCGAGGCGCAAACGAAAAAAAAAAAAGGTGGCGCTAGTTTTATTTCGCCTCGAAACGAGCGAAACGCCGCGTCCACTGTCCCCTCTTAACGATTCTTTCATCCCCTCGACGTTTTGTACACTCTTCGCGCGCTTCCTGTGTGCCTGGTGTACGTGTCCAGAATCGCTCCAGGTGCCCGTCCGTTATCCGAACGAGAGACGACGCCAGTCTCGAGTTTTATCGCTCCGACTGGTCGCCACGGTGATTCATCGCGGTCCAGATTTGCATATCCTCCACCAACGCCGTCTCGCCCCCGCGGTTTCCACCCCGCTCGAACGTTCGAGGGATACACCGACGCGGGGATGACTGTATTAAGTCGACGCGGCGTTGATTAATCGCAACCTGGCGGTTTTTAGCGGTCGATGATGGTTTCCAGGTCAAGATTCCGGCGAGCTGGTCAGGCGGAAGGTTTTCGTAATTAACGAGTGCCCCAGCGGTGCCACGGATGTTGATGAAGAATAGAAACTGTACAAACGCGGAGGGTTTCGATCGTTGGGGATACCAAGTGGCTGAGGCTCGTCGAGGACTTTCGCGATGATTCTTTCGTGGATTATTGTCGATCATCATAGTGTCGAGTGCTGATTATTGTTTGAAAAGGTTTAATTGGTTCATCGACTCCATCTTCTCTTTATCCTTGGTACTTTATATATATATTCGAAATGTTTAATGATAGATGAGTTGTTCTCGCTGAATCATGCAATTCTATAATTTTTGCCATCGAAACGAGTGATTAGAGTGGCTCGTGCAAAGCGCATCGACGTTTCCATCGGCTACGAGGCCCGCATGAATATTCAAGCCGCGCGCAGGCTGGATCCAAGGAGAATGCATCTTTCCGATGCAGTATGCAAACATAATACCGGCATGCACCGTCGGTGCTCTTCTTTCCGTGACGCGACTCCGTCGGGAATCCCGTTAGGATTATTCTCTGTCTGATACCTCCGTGTCTGACCTAATCTCGACGATATTCGAGCATTTCCGTTCCTCTCAGCCTAAACATAGTAGCCTCGTTACTATTTCCACGTTTCTTAGTTTGATCGTTCGCTCGAGCGTTGACTCGTACCACTTGCCCACAATTTCCACGACACGCGAATGTACAAAGTCCCCAAAAATGCCTGTCGTCAACATAATTCACGTAATTCTCAATCCTCTTATACGCACTCTCGATATTTTCGACTCGAACGTAACCACGACTCACGTTCGTTGGCTGACACAACCGCTGACCCGTACCACTGGTCCAGCTGTGTTAGCAAAAAGAAGCTCGTGTCCGTGTAGCAAAGCAGAGAAAGAGAGAAAAAAAAGTGAACAGAGTCGGCAATTTTGGAAAATGATTGCCACGAAACGGAGCAATTTACGAAAGCTACGTTCGATGTGAAATTGGTTTGCCTCGACAGAGCAAACGTGGCGTCCAGAGTGTCACGATTTCCCAGGGACTTCTGGTGTCGCTTTTCCCGGCCCAGTCGTGCGGACGAGCGAGCCCAGTCATCGATAGACACGTGCCACGCGGACTCGTTTGCGAAAAACGAACGCCAGTCCTCAGTCGTCGACTCGTAAACACCCCTCGTCAACCCTTAAGTTCCTTCGTCCACTCCTCGTCTCACGAGTGGACGCATCTCCATTCTCTTTCATCGAATCATTCGTCGCAATCCTCTCGTCCACGCGCGTACATTCTCGAGGAACTCGATCGACGACGCACACCGTGCACGTGCGCATACATACACGCGCGCGCGAGAGGGTGAAGACGAGAGAGGGTGGCACGTGACGGTTTTTCGTAAACGGTCGTTCGCAAACAATTCGATGGAAATCAAAGCTTGGTCTGCTAGGCGGTTCCAGGCGAGAGAACGGGGCGAATACAATGCTACGTGACAATTTTTTAAACGCCACCTATAGAGAAGATGCTTGGAGAGAATAAACAAGTCACGGTGGCGAGCGTACCCGCGAATCGCAAGCTCGTCGTGACTTTGTTCGTGTTCACAGTACCACGTCATGCCAGTGTGAATTTTGCTGGCGTTCAGTGGCTTTGGTGAACCTTCCTCTGGGTCGCGATACGAAACAGAGGTTCATGGAGATATACGAACGCTTACATTCGCAATTTTTAATAAACAAGCTATGCGCGTATGCATCTGATCATCTACTCGTGACATAAATTTCATTCAACTCCTTGTTTAAATAATTTAGTTCGAGCGTACGCGTTACACACAGTGGGTCGCGTAATAAATTCTCATTGCATTTTACATGATTCATAATCCCTCGCGATATTACATCCCCGTCGCGCCCTTCGTTTTATTTATCTTGATTCGCGTTGGCGAACATTTCGCGAACGCCAGCACTGCTTTGGAATAATTGTAAGTTGTTTCGACATTTTTCCGCGTGCACAGACGGGAAATAAGAGCGAGCCAGCGAGGCACGCCTCCGCGTAACTCCATACATTCTCGAAATAATAAATCGTGGCTTTCGCAGGCGAGAGTGGCTAGCACGTGCGAGCAACCTCGACGCAGTCGATTCGAGCTCTTAAGTCTTATTTATTATGCCCCTCGATCGGCAAGTCGACACACGATTTCGAGGGATGACTGATTCTCTCGAACCGGAACCCACCCTCGCAGTCGTCTCTGATCTTGATTTGTCGCCGCTCGACCGGCTTCTTTCGCGTGTAGACGCGCGAGAAGTAACGCGCGGCTGCGAAACGCGCGCACGGGACGATAACGGGACCAGAAGAAACGCGAATAAATTCATGTATGCGTTTTTACCGCCTGGCGTCGCGTGTTAACCCTCTGCGGGGGGGTGGAATGTCGATATCGCGCCGCGACTTGCACGCGCGGAGCCCCCCAGCGAGAGTCGATTTCCCCGCATTCGCGAGAAGGAAGTTACCGAGCAACGGAGTATTTTATTTTTTTTTTTCTCGCTCCTTTTTCGAACGATGAATTATTAATTTCCCAGGGATTGAATTTAAATTTTAAACGCGTCGGCTGGCCGCTCGATCGGCGAACTATTTCGAGGTTTATTCGACGTTCGCGTTCAAGGGGTGAAAATGGGAATCGAATTTCGCGAACGCCAGCGGAAGTTCTAACTCCCGGCCCAACTTATTATGCTAATGAGACTTCGATAGTGTAACTCCTCTCCCGGATGCTTACGGCGTGGCAATTCGGTGCTCCCTCGATTTGTAGACATTGTACGACAGATTATATCGCATTATTCGTGGCACCATCTATGTTACTCGATTCTTGCGAGAACGACGTGACTCTACTCGCACGATTCTTCGATTCTTAACCAAAAATCACTTATCGAGACGCATTTGGAGGCAGAGAAAAGAGTAGTCAGTAGATTTGAGGAATTGTTCGTTAACAAACGATACCATAGAGATCGTCCTGGGTCAGTCGACGAGTTTGGGCAATCGAAGAAAAAACAGAGCGCGAAACGAGGTCCAATTAAAGCTCGAGCCAGCTGCCTCGCTAATTATCAGCATAACGAATGAAAGCAGGCTCGGTTCCTTTTTCTTCCCGTTTAAACAGAGAGACCTGACGCGAAGGCGGACTTTAATGAAACCCGTCTCGCTGTACGTTTCAATATCCAGCCGCGATTTAAGGATCGACGGTTCCTCTCTCCTGGCAATCTCCTCGCGCTCGTTTGTTTATCGCCACCGCGTCTCGCAGATGCCTTCGTCGTTCCACGGTTACAATTCGAGCAGACGATGACGAGCAGCGTTGGATGAAGCTCTAGTTCGCCTCTATTTGTTCCGTCGTCTCGTGCAGTTAATTCTCTTCGACGTCCTCTCTCGCGATTCTTCACGTTCCAATGCAGTTTCACTCGACAGTCGAAAGTGGACCAAAATGGCGCGATACGAATTAATACAGCAACATCTTCGCCAGTTATCGTCTCGATTCCATCGAACGAGCATCACGCGTAAGGTTCTCACCTTTTCGCGATCCACTTCCGCTCAAATCCTCCATCGAAACGCTCGAAATGCACTCGCTTTGACTCTCGTTCGTTTTCACGGCCGACGCGGAATCAGGCGTCGATCCTGGCGAACCAAACCGTTGAACCGTCTCTAATCGTTCCGAATCGAACGAATATTCCGTGGGCGATACTCGAGAACGCTTTTGTCCCGCGTCGAAATTGGTAACCGCCGGCCAATCGATACGGAATAATTCGCTGCTGCACCCGTTGCGTTCCGTTTCGATAACGCGGCAGGGCGCGCCATTTTTCTTCGTTACGAGAGAGCCAACTGCGCGCGCCCTCCGCGTGTAGCCTGTGTTTAAACACCGGCCACGGTTAATAATTAATTAAACGAGGACGCAGGATCCAAGCGTCGTCGTCTGGGTTCAATTAAAACGAATTATTCGTTCGTTATCCGGTGTTATTCCTAACCTGATTCGTTGCGCAACGTTCGCCACCACCCTCTGAACCACCCTCTCCTCCGTGTACCCATTTAGGGCGTCCATTCCTCAACGCGTTGCATCCACGCGAAATTTTCCGCCCTGTTCTTCGTGCTCGGATAGTTTCTGGGTTCGTTAAGTGATAATGGGATTAAATGACGATGGATCCCGTGATGCTCGCGTACAAGCTCGAACCAAGCTCATTTCACGTTCAATTGTAAATTGTTACGCCTCGAGAAGGTGTAGTCGAATGGTTTCTGCGAGAGAGTTCGTTGTTGCTAGGCGAAGCTTTTTTCTAGACGCTGTACGACGGAAATTCCTTCTTTGTAGCCTTTCGATGGGTCGTCTGTCGTCTCGAGCGACGTTCACCAACGAATGCAAGCGTCAATGGAGAAAGAAGAATGCGCGTCGATAAGCGAATAAGAAAGGTGTATCGTGTTATGCTGCCTCGTCAGACGAGCTTAGCGATCGATGCAGTAGACTCCATTTTATTCTTCGTTTCTTTCGAGGTAGTAATACCTCCTCGTAGCGTAACCTGGTGGATCTTGGATCATCAAGCTTGAAAAACTCCCGAGATATTATTCAAAACGCGCGTTTAAGCTACGCTTAAGCGATGCTGGGATCAAACGCGGAGAACGTTCCCTGGAATATGTATGGAAATTTAATTCTGAGAAAAAAAGAGGCCTACCCCAGAAGAAACGGAGAAACGAATTCGAAGGAACCTGAAAGCATCTCCGAGGAAAAGGGAAATTTAAAGAGACCCAGTTCCAGGCGTAATTTCTTAAACGACTCGCATATTGGCTCCCGTGGAACCAGCCGTATCGTTTCAGCGAACGTTTCGACGTGGATTCGTAGTAGAAGACAATTCGAGAATGGATGTTTCCATCGCAGATAAGAGGTTCCTTCGACGACTGCCTGGGAAGGCTCTCTTCAAACGCCAGCCACGTTTATCGAGCTACGCTTCTCTGCTATTTTTTTTTCAAAGTTTCTTTCTTTTTTCGTACGTTCGTGATCTCATTGGAACGTTTCGAAGTGGCTGTTGCCCACAAAGGAAGAGGCAGCCGTCTGGGCAGAGCGTTATTCTTTCGACGCACCTGTTACACTCGAGTTACCGCAGCGATGAATTTTTACGCGTTTGACAAGCTCAGCTCTTTGAGTTCCTCGAGTAGCCCCGTGGAAATTGCTAACGGCGAAACGAGTAACAATCACCGGACGACGATCCAGGACGTTCTTTCCAGCCACTGTGGGGCGCGGCTGGTTTAGCGTCAAGTGTCGTTCGCGCGATTCTGGAATTCTGGAATTGCCAAGCGGATACGAGGAGGGATACAGCCGCTGTGGAATTTCCCCGGGAATTTTCCCCGGCGGAACGACTCGCGAAGCCCATCAATAATTCGCCACTCGCTTTCTACTCGCGCCACCTCTCTCTGTGATCGTCTTGTTCGTGATTAAATCAGGCTTCGCCGCGAGGCGGCATCGAGAGCAGCGAGATGAAGGCGTCTATTGCGTGCGCGTAATCTTCTCGACTGAATTGCGAAGCCCTACACGTGCGCCGTGTGTCGATTGCTCTTTGTGATGGCTCAGGTTTAGCCGTGCTGGATCGAGGAAACGAATTATTACTCTAGCCAAGGTGGTTTCGCGAATATCGTTGCCATTTTCTTTCTATATTTTCGATTTAAGCCAGACGTCTGACTAAGCGTAACGTTGTGCTACTCGCAGAGTGTTTCAAGGGTAGTTTTGAACCGCCAGAGAGATGAAGAGGAACCTTTAATCGAGTCTCTCGCTCTTGTAGATGGAATTATCCCTCGATGAGACACTGGCGATGGGTAAAAGAAAGTGGAGAGGGCACGAAGGGCGCACGTGGCCATTTTTTGGATCTCTGAATCGCCGTGGTGGTTTCGCGAATATCGTTGCCATTTTGTTTCTACATTTTCGATTTAAGCCAGACGTCTGACTAAGCGTAACGTTGTGCTACTCGCAGAGTGTTTCAAGGGTAGTTTTGAACCGCCAGAGAGATGAAGAGGAACCTTTAATCGAGTCTCTCGCTCTTGTAGATGGAATTATCCCGCGATGAGACACTGGCGAAGGGTAAAAGAAAATGGAGAGGGCACGATGGGTGCACGTGGCCATTTTCTGGCTCTCTGAACCGCAAAGAAAGTCGCGGACCATCGGCTCGCGGAACTGGACGACGGGCCGCCTGGTCACGCTCGGTTGAGCGGAACCGAAACCGGAACCTATTTGGAGAATTACATCCGGAAGCATTTCTCGTTCGTCCTCCCGTCTCTCAGACTTATTTATGTACCCGTCTTGGAATCCTTGGTATCGATAGTTTTCTTTCACCCTCGCGTCGTCCTCGTCGCTTTTATCATCGATGGAAGAAGGGTGCAATCTCGTCTTTGGGCGTTGAAGTTCGCGCGTGTTTTTACCATGGGTTCAATGTCAATTTGAACTCTTTCAGAGTGTCAAATTTCGATACGAAGCATGAGATAATATTAATTTGCGGGTTTAATAAACTTCTCTGTTCTTCTTTTTGCAACAAAGCATCCTGAGTTCCATCGCAATCCTCTTAATCCGATCGTATCCTCAAAAACCAACTGACAACGAGCAATACCGACATTTCCACAATCGCGGTTCTCATATTCGCCTCAAAAGAATCCCAGCGAGCGAACGCGGACGCCAGAATTGCTTCCTCGCAGCATCGAGACACCGGATGAACCAACGAAACAAAAAAAAAAGGGACAAGTAGAAACCAACACGAGGGGACTTCAAGAAACGTCACTGGAATCGCTGTTAAAAAGTTACCAGCGTCGATTCGGTCGTTAAAAAGAGAAGGTAGCGAAGTAGAGAAAAAAAGCCGGGAACGGTTTGATCCTGCTCACAATTTTCCGCTGGTGTCCCGCGGCGATACAATGGTGGACGACAGTCTCTCCTCTCCTGGAATGTTTACAATAATCTGAACGGCGTATCCGCGGTGGCGTCCATAGAAATGGAAGCGGAATACAGGCGACGCGGCGCGAGGGGTGGCGGCTGTTATCAGAGGGTGGGCGCGCGTGGATTGTTGGCTGGCTCCATTTTCCCATTGTTCCCTCCCGGAACGCGCTGAGATCGCGCGTTTTCTTACATCGAGGCTTTTTTCTAACGGGCTAGCGCGAGAGGCCGACGCGAAGAAACCACGGCGATAAAAGAGCCGTTAAGCCTTCAGGAGGAAGAGAAACAATGGCTGGACAGAGGGGGTGGGCAGCGGATGGGTGGCCAGGGAAGATTGAGAGGGAACAACGGGACCTGGGTGGGCAAAGTTGAGCTTCGTCGAGGGCCTACTGTGCAATCCTGAGTGAGAAAAAAACTTGTTGCTATCCGTGTGGATGTTGGACAAGAGTCTGATGCAGAAGTTGATTGTACTTGTTGCAGCTATTGGATAATTTATTCTGTGCGCGATTGATCGTATAATCGATCGCGTTTCTATGAAATCGAGCGAATTCTTGGTGAGGAAAAAAGAAATGTGAGGAACATTTAACGAACTGAAGACGATAATGCGAAAGAGCAAACGAGTCGGATGTTCGCGAGGAAAGCACCGGTTGAAAGTGGGTCGAGACGATTCGAAACAGAAGGCAGGTAGAATAATCCTCAAAGAAACGAGGATAAGGGGTAGGTTGGTAAAGAGAATGGGGAATAATTTCGCCGAGAGGTGAGGAATATTCTTTACGGCACGGCGGCAGTGTCTCGGGTGAAACACTGCGAGAGAAATACTTGGGATAAAATGGAATTAGCGCGAGGAGGGTAGCTTCGGCTGCTCGAGTGTCCGTTTTCCATGTCAATGGACCCTGGTCTCGCGATACAGACGTTTTTTCACGGACAAACTAATCTACCCAGCGACTAATTGCGATTTTGTCGCCAAGAATTGAAGCTCAATTGGCTCGCAAAAATCAGAAGCTCGAAAAAGTTCGCTGAATTTAAGTGAAAGAAACGATTATAATCGAGAAATAGTCGAGAAGTAGTACGTTGACCATTTACGCGTGACAACGTAATCCAACGCTGCTCTCTTTTAAAGAGATAGTTGAAACGATTGGCGATGAAGAAGCCATTAAACGACATCGAGCGTAAAAACAAGGCAGACGACGGTGGTTCGAGGGAGAGAAAATGAAAAGACGAGGGTTTGGAAAAACGCGGAGGTGTTGCAGCGGAAAGAAACAGAGAGAAGAGACTCACCTCGGTGTCGAAAGTTCTTCAGGAGCTGCGACGCGTCTGGCCATTACGAAGGATCGCATACTTCTTCCACTGCATTCTACTCTTATTTCACCCCTGGAAAAGTAGAACCACTACCGTTTCGAACAAACCTACCCTCCTTGATGAAACTTTTCCCAACACTCGGCTCGTTTCGACTTAAAATCAATCGATACCTAAAACCCTTCGAGGCAAACTGTATGTTTCAACAAAAATTCCTGCGAATTGAATTTCAATTAAAAAATTACTTAAATTATAAGGAATAATAGAGAAGAGAATTTAGAAGAGCGAATCATTTGAAATATCAAAAGAATATCGATTCATTTCATTGTAGAACAGACTGTGGTAACGCGTGGTTACACTGGCCCTCGCTTTTGTCGATGAACCGCCATTTACACTTCCGCCAAGCGTAATTTCCAGGCCGCAGAAGGGAGGGTTGGATCTGGCAGAGATTCACGGGGAAAGGAAGCGATCTCGCTAAATGTTCTTTGGTGTGTTTAGGGGCGGTCGCGTAAGCCACGGCCTGGAAAATGTAAGCGGATCATTGTGAATTTGTTGAAACGCTGGAAAGCGCCGCGGCGCATAATGCACCCGCTTTTCTTCCCCGAGCGGTTTATTTTAATTGAGGCGAACAGATAGCGGGCTTTACCCCACCAATTTCCATTTTTACTGCCTCCCAACCTGGTCTCCATCGTTTCGCGCAATTATCCTCCCATAACGCTGAGCAATTTCTGAATTTCCCTCGGCCAATTCAGTTCTACTCTCCGAAAAACGAATTACAATTTCATAGCTTCCATTATTTTTTAAAATAACGCAGACATGAACGCGACTCTTGGAAAACCACCCTCTGCCATAGTACGCGGTCAATTCTCTGTTCTACAATACTCTATTGTGCTCTGACAAAAATCCACGAACACAATTCTCTGTAAAAAAAAAAAGAACGAAACAAATTCGTTGCGTTTAGTATAGCTCGCGAACAAGAATGGAAACTGTTGCCCCATTGCCACCATTATTTACCCATAATACCTCACAAATGCAACCTTTCCAGTGCTCGAAAGCCCGCGAACATGATTTATCTTCCTCACGCGAAGCAACCAGCTCTCGCCATCCGACGCGCACTTGATAACGCTCGAGAGGGTTGCGATAAAGGCGTGGAGAGGGATAAGAGGATCTTCCGGTGGGGGTGTGTGTGACGCGTGGCAAAACAATAAGGGACGACGCGCGGGACCCTTTTCTTTCGCGATAATAAATGTTATCACCGCGGTGTGGCGCAGCTGCAGAAGGAGCCGGCTGTTTCGAGTTTCGCCGCACGATAAATAGGGCGATTCCTTTCGCTGCGCGGAATTTATCCTGGCGAACAACTGGTTTGGTGCTCTTCGCGAAATAATGTCGTCAGACGGTGACAACAAACTCTCGAGGGTTCGAGCGACGCGATACGTGGCGAGTCGATGTCGCGGAAGGGATTCAGTCTTACAGAGGGGTCGAACGGGTGTCGTGAAGGGGTGGCAGCGCGTCTCGCGAACAGCAGGGGCCGCATTTAAAAGTATAATTTTAAAATGGCGCCAGAGAACACACGAAGTGGCTCATAAGCATAATTTATGCGCTCGTTTCCACCCTGCTCTCCTCTGCCCTTGGCTACCCTTCTTCCATCCCTTCGTTTGTCCCACCCGCAGAGTGTCTCTTTCGTTACCCTCTCCCTTCCTCTCTGTTTCTACGAGCCACTTTTAATAAAGAATCACCCCCTGCGGTACTTTTTCTCTTGTTTTCTGACAGCAGGTAGCCTCTTAGCTTTTCGTTCGGATTCGTTAACGTTGACCCGCGACTTCTCTTCGAGCTACTCCTGTTTAAAGAGGATCGAGCGGACTGTGAAACGAAATTACGCGTTGCACGCGTAACAGAGGAGAGAAGCAGGTAGCAATGCTTGAACTTCGTTCGAAATAAAGTAGAGAATGAACAACGCAGAGTGCAACTTCTGCAAGCGATCGTTGCTTCCTGTATTTATACAAATTTCGCGACGAGATACCGCGAGGATACTTCAGAGATCATCGAGCGAATTAAAAGAAGGAGAGGAAACACCTCGCACACCGGGATCAACGGATATTATGCCAGAACAATTCTACTCGACTTCTGTGTCCAGAACTTTTCACCATCCCCTTCATCTCCCCTTTTCTTTCGTTCCAAGAAACTTTCCCCCCAAAGACAGATCGATTCTTTAAGGCGGAGATACTCGAGAACCGGGGATCGTCGCTGCCTTATCAGAATCCGGGGAATTCGGTCGTAACTCTTTGAAAAGGAATTAAACGAGCCCTCTAACCGGAACTGTGGGCGGGTCGGGGTTCAATTCGAGGGACGGCGAACGATTGATACGATCGAATTAATCGGTGCCACGGTTACATCGGCCTGGGTGCAATCAATTTCCGCTTTGTTAACCATCCCCCGTCCACCCCTGTCCGTTCAACGATGGAGAAACAAAAAAAAAAAAGAAAAACCTCGCGAACACCATTGGTTCCATTCTGAACGTGAAACTGGGGGTGTGGAAGGGGCGAGGTTAAATAATCAACCTGGAGAACGTTGCGAAACACTTCCAGAGGAATCCATTGGGGATGAAATTCTGTTTTTCCCACGTTCGTCCCCTCTCAGCCCCTTTTAGTCGCCTTTTACGACAAGCAGGGGTTACTGTGGGCGTATTCTGATCCCAGCCGCACAGGGATACGTGCGAATTAACTGGTTAATTTGGAAAAACGTCCCTGTTACCTCTTCTTCGAGGCACGTTTGCGAGATAGAGATATAGATGGGGATGAAGAGGGACGAGATTCGGATGGATACGGACGGTTAGAGGGTTAGTTAATTATTCACGGCCAATTTTCCATCGCTTTGACGCGGCTCCCCGCATTCGACACACAAAAGCAGCCCGCAGCCAGACTTCGGAAGTTCGGGAATTAACTGGCAAACTCGAGGAAGAAGCGCGCAACCCCCGAGCGTGACCGTTTTCGAAACACCGGGTACGACTAAGGAAGCGCGGAAGAATCGTTCTCAGTTTCTCTCTGGCGAACGACGGACGTCTATCGTCGCTCATTTCGAAGTTCACGGATGTACAGGCTTCGAGTACCTCGTGTGGATCAAGAATACTGAAACGAAGTCGCGAAACCAGCTACGTAAACTGTGCCTTAGAAACATTTCGTCGCACGTAAATTCTGTTGGTTCGTCGTTGGCCATCGTGGTGGTTCGTACATTTACCTGTAACGCTTGAAATTATTTTTGGAACAATTTACGAGAAACAAACCAAGCGAAGAGAGCCAGCACTGTTCTCGCGAGAGGAGTCGCAGGGGCGTTTAAAATCGTCCTGGTCTGGTTTCGAAAACTCGCGAAATCAGAATCGACCCTCGCAGAGAGGAGGTTTGGACGCGAACCCCCTCGCGCGGTTTCCACGGTGGAAAATAATATAACACCGGAGCGTTAATAATTCCCCGTTTAATTCCGGGAATCAGACCGTGACGGACCGTCGCGGGGGTGGCGCGCGAATGCAAACATTCAGCTACATGGTAACACGTTTATGCGAGTCCTCGAGCCCTTTCCTCTTGGCCCGCGCCGCTCAGAAACGAGAAATTTATTTCCAACCCTTTAAGAAGCCGCGCTGTCGTGCAATTCAGACGAACGAATGGCAAAACGGAATTGTAGCGGGGAATAATTAGACGGAAAGTTTCGTCGAGGGATTTGTTCTAAAGAAACCAGCGGAACTCTGCGATCGTACGTGGAAAGCTCGATAGAACTGAAATTCGATAACGTTATTAATCGAAGCAATGACTTGTGTGCGAAATGTAAGAAAGAAAACGATCGATATGTTTCACTGTTACACCTGACGGTTCTAAAAGAAAGAGCGCCACCGTCGAACAAATAAAACTAATCGAAAACTAACACCCAACACTTCCACCCTCCCTCAGCTCTTTTTACTTCGCCACTTTTCCACCCAATTCCGTCAGCTTCCAGGTTCTCACCGTTTTGTCGACGCGCCACCCTTCATATTTTCCCCGTCGTCTTAGCGAAGCCAGTTCCTCCTCTTTTTTCAACACCACTTCCTTCCATGAATCCACCAACGTCTCGCGTTTCAACGTCCCGTTGTCGTCTTTTTTTTTACGCTGGGATAAGGTTCCAATTAATCAACGGTCTTTCGTCGCCTTTTCGTCGAACAAGAGGACGAGGAATGGTCGCGAAAAAAAAATAGTATTGGGGAGAAGAAGAAAAAAGTCGTCAGCGTGGATGACGAGAGATTTTCCAAGGGGATGCACACTCGATGCATGTTTGTTTTGTGAACCAAAATGGAGGAGAGCATGGGTTACCTGGTCGATGGCGAGAAATTGAATATTTGAGATTGTGAGTTAATTGTTGCAGGAGGAAATGCATAAATCGTAATTGTCCAAGCCTCTTCGAAAGACCTCCAAGCTTTATTTGAAATTTTCATCCTGTTCGCTTGGATTTTTCGGGGTTGGAAGTAAAATTTAATAACAGGGTAAATACAAGAACGTTTCGAATGAAATAACAACCGTCCTCGTACGCGTAAAGCTAAACTAATTTCTTTAAATATGAAGTATAATGAAATTATCTTAATTCAAAAGTTAATCAATTATTCAGGTTTCAAGTGTTATGTGCGTGGAATATTCTAGAATGCGAGAGAGAGAGAGAGAGCGAATGTGTGGAGTAAATGAGTTTTTCGTGCGAATGTTTTAAAACGATGAAGCAGTTGTTCATTACCAGTCTTTGGAGTAATGTCTCAGTTGAAAAAAACGATTTACAAAATCTTGTAATTGTCTTTACTTAATAAATTTCCTACAAGTATTTAAATAACGATATATCAGATGTACGATGGAGGACATTTAAATCGAACAAGTTTCGATCGACGCGTGACCCCCTTTCGAACCTCCGTCGACGTTCAGCATTACCGTCACGTAACCGTGTCGATCCTCTCCGTCACGAGGGTCCCAGGAGTCACGACGGCGAGTCGTTATGAATTTTTACCAACCGCAGAGCCTCCCGTTTGCGTTAACGTCGCAAGAAACAGGTGGTTCCACCCTGTCGATCTCACCCCAGACTGCAACGAGTCGCGACGAATTCGCGCGAGACGCGGTTCGAACGTAACTGGGTCAAACTGCACCCTTTTCCGCCACCCTTCGAACCTTTCCAATGCGGTTCATCAATTTTTCAGAGAACCGTGACGCGCGACACTTCCGTCGTTTCGTCGGTAACCCCCGGAAACAGCGTCATCCTGCGAGTTTTTGGTCAACGGAAGTTCTGCAACGATCGATACGCGTTGTTCCGCCATTATTGGAATATTCGAAAAATCGAAATTGCAGTGAATTTCGTGGAGAGCAGGTGGTTGCTGTTGTCATAGAATAATTGGCAGAAATTACATAAAAATATTCAAATAATTTGCAATTCATAGACTAATTAAGAGTGATTTCGATGAGAAGGAAGCGTTGACTCGATGAACATTCGTTGGATCGAGAAAACAAGGGGAATACTCGGGGTAAAGGTGAGGTTGATGAAAAAACAGGTGGTTGGGATGTTCCCACGGAATAATCGAGAGTGATCGCGTCAAGTAACAATGGCGGACTCGATGGAATATTCAATGTTGGTTCTTTGGTGACGAAGAGTGTTCTTCGATGATCGCAGGGAATTAATTCTCCCACGAATGGATGCCTGTTACTTGTTCGAGGGAATCTCTGGGAGGCACGGATCCCCGGTGGAAACCCAGGCGGCACGACTGCCACGATAGAATGGTACTTTACGATAGTAGGATTCGGGAGACAATAGGCTGGGAACAAAGGCGACAAAGTTTCGCTTGGTGGACTTTATTAAATGAACGATAATGAGCCGGCTGCGTGCATTTAGTTAATTACTCGTAACACGAAGATCCCACCTTCTGCGCGTGATAACCGTCGCTCTTCAAGCGGGGTTTAAGCCTGTGTTCCTTCGCTCCAACGAGCGCGCGATCAATCGCGATTCGATTAATCCGCGTTCCATTTGATTAACGCGAATGCTGCGATAATTAGCGATACCAAACCGTGAGAGTACGATTTTATCGATGGAGCTGTTTATTTTTGAAACATTGCTAGAATAACGATCAACCACTGCGCGTTCTCCATTTCTATATTCCGTTTGGAAGATAGAGAATCGAATAACGAACGAAGCAATGAAGTAGCAAGCTATTACGCACTCTCTATTTTTATATTCTGTCTGGAAGCTGGAGAATCGATTAAAGAACGATGTAATGAAGTAGCAAGGAATGCAAGATCCGCGATTTAATGTTTGCAACGCGAACGAGACACGAGAGCAGACACAACCTTCCTGAATCGCGACAAATCCGCAGGCGCGAGCACTTCACTTAAACACGAGTCGATTAATCACCGCGTTGTCAGCCACAATCGCATCGCGGCGAATTAATTTTAAATCCCGCGCTCTTCCCGCCGTGGAATTCGCGCGAAACTTTCCCTCCCTGGGGGCTACCCAGCGTAATGATTTAAAATAGCCGTTGCCGCGTATTTCTCCACTTTTCCCACTGTCATCGTATTTTTTCCATTCGTTTTTTCAACTCTCGAGAAATTTATGCTCCTCGCAGGCCGCGTGACGCGTTGATTCGTTAGAGAATGTTCAGGTTACAGTTTAGTGGGGTGAAACGAAAAAAATTCTCTAAATCTCTAAATTGAAAATGAAAATAGAACAATGAAGTTAATAACGAGTTCAAAGAATCGCGCGGAGACTTTTTCATTTAGAGGGAGTGTCTGGAGCCTCGAGTAACCATCCTCAGGGGCTTTACACAAAGTTACTTATCACCCTGCCCCAGTTCCCAGATTCTTATCTCTCCCAAAAATCTCCATCAATTTCAGCATATTAAATCACCGTGCCACGACATTATCGCAAAAAGTCGGTCCATTAAACACGTTACGCGAACTTCTCTCTACCTTTTGCAATGGCTCGTTGACGGTTCTTAAATGGAAAACGTTCGATCCTCCCTCGAGAGTAACACCACGTAGACCAAATATATTTACAGAATTCCTGATGGTCCAGGGAAACCTTAACAATCGTTCAGCATATATTAAATCTATTTAATTAAGTCGCACGCGACACGGAGTTAGAACAGTTTGGACAAATTTGCGTAACAACCGAGTGTAATTATGGGTAACTAATCTGGTTTCGAAACAACGACGATGGAACTGGGTATTATCTTATCCTCGTGTCTTGCACGAGATAACGTTGTTCTTAGTTATTAATTATTACAGAACACTTTGTGTAAATTTGCTAGAATTGATAAATATCGAGGATTTATAAAGGGAATTACGAATCGATTGTATGCAAGATACAATATTCCATCACGGATGGCCCAGTAAAATCGAGACGCGGAGATCTCGATGAGAAAACACTTCTCGTCCACTCGAACGACAAGACGCTCAGTCGGAAGTGGAGGCGGCGAAAGATGTTTCGTAGCCGGCCTCCACCACTTCCGTTGGACTTCTTTCGGAGGACGCTCGTTATATTTTATTTGACGCTCGAGAAACGAGGCCGTCGCGGCTTCTCGAGTGAGGTCCCTGGAGTGAGGACAGATCGAAGGAAAGAGATGAGAAAGAGACTCTCTCTCTCTCTCTCTTTCTCTCTCGATTCTTAGCGATTCAATCAGCTCGGCCAATCAAGCCCGACAATCGAGTAATCCGGATCCAGGCTACACCGCTCAGCGTTTATCCCCGTTTCGGGCGGGTCGATTAAGAAGCAACCCCCGCTGTCGCGACGCCCGACGTCGCTGAAGATAAAGAGTCCTTAATTGAGTAATCGAGTCTTCGCGAAATACGGCGGACGATTTTTGTGTCACCAGTTCCAGCTCTGAATCTCTCGAGTTTGGTATTGGAATCCTCGATATTTTGGCATCGACTCGTGGATAGACAGTTTAGAGTCTCGAAAATAATTCCAAGGTACTAAGAAAGTTTTCAATTTTGATCGAATACGTTCTCTAAATATTTTTATTTAATTTACTTGAAAAAACAAAGGGTAGAAATATTGTGGAATCTAATAAGTACAAGAGCACAGGTGTTGTCTGACCATATACAGTGACGTTCTACTTGCTGACTCTGGACATTAAGGAAATGTTCAAAGGACGATGAATAGCGACAGTACAATCAGTGTAAAACACGATAAAACAGAAGCACGTAAAGGGTAAACGATGTCTATTCTACCACTGATTATATTCGCAAGATTGTCTGCTCGTATATTATGCTATTCTACTTGCACTCGCAGGACCAAGCGCAATTACGATGCGTCTGACCAGATACGTATTGTCCCCCTTCGAACCGAATGAAACGAGGGAAAACTCTGGGGGCTGTTCTACCGTATAATTGCTGACCAAGCACTATCTTCCGTTACTCGAGCAATATTCGTCGATTCTACGTAATTGCTCGCTATTTGCAGAATGTGATAAAGCAGGAGACCGCAGGAGTCGCAGGGTCAACAGGACCTCCATACCTCTCGGTAATTATCTGGTCAAATATGCATCCACTCGTACAGAGAAACATAGTCGCGTGCTTCCTGCAAACAGCAATTTATTCCTGCACGAAATCGAGCGTGCTTCGTCGTCTCGTTGAAATAACAGGCGAACAAACGCGGTCGACATTAGAAGCTTCGTTCGGCTGTGTAAAACGCGAGAGTGACGCTGAGAAAAACGCCGAGGCCAATTAAAACGAAAACGGTGCTGGTCAATTATCAAACTGGCCGGATACACAGCGGGTCCGGTCAATTTCCCGGGGCGGCCAGCGGGTAAAAAGATGGGATAACTCGCATCGTCGCGCGGAACAAGCGGTCGCGATCGAATCTCGGGCTTACCCGTACTCGTTGCCCGATAATTCTCCCTTCCGCTTAATTTGCCGGCGACTTATTGGCCGCTGCAAAAAGCTGTTTCACGCTGCGCCAACCGACGCCCGCGTCCGCGATCTACCAACCCTCCTCGTCCTGCTCCTCCTACGTTGGCTTAATAGGATTCAACCGCGGCGATACGTACAGCGGAATTATTCCGCGCGGCTGGAGTTTATCAGCCGCGGAAGACGAGATCCAATTGGTCGACGCAGCGATATACGCGCGTGTCTGCGACGGTGGCGAGGCGAAATTTTCGAGCCGATCGGTAATCTTCTTGATAACCTTCGTCGATTGAATTATTATACGAATTCTGGAGCGATCGAATCGTAAAACTACCCTCAGAATAATTTTCCGATTCGATGCGTGAATTTTTAGGAGAGATACGGAATTATTTGTGGAGAGAAGAGAGAAGAGAGCGAGAAAATCGTGACACCGCGATACGCGCGTGTCCGTGACAGTGGCGAGGCGAAATTTTCGAGCCGATCGGTTATCTTCTTGATACCCTTCGTCGATTGAATTATTATATGAATTCTGGAGCGATCGAATCGTAAAACTACCCTCAGAATAATTTTTGGATTCATTGAGCGAATTTTTAGGAGAGATACAGAATTATTTGTGGAGAGAAGAGGGAAGAGAGAAGAGAGCGCAAAAGTCGTGACGCCGCGATCTTGCAATCCTTCATCGATTAAATTATTATACGAATTCTGGTGCGATGAAATCGTAAAACTACCCTTAGAATAATTTTTGTATCCATCGCGTGAATTTTTAGGAAAAATACGGAATTATTTGTGGAGAGAAGAGAGAAGAGAGCGCGAAAGTCGTGACGCCGCGATCTTGCAATCCTTCATCGATTAAATTATTATACGAATTCTGTTGCGATCTAATCGTAAAACTACCCTCAGAATAATTTTTTTATCCATCGCGTGAATTTTTAGAAAAGATACATGGAAGATACGGAATTATTTGTGGAAAGAAGAGAGAACAGAGCGCGAAAGTCGTGCCGCGTCACGAGAGAAGGCACGAGGGCGGAAGATCGAACCGACGCCGATGGATTTGCGGTTCTCTGGGGGGCATCGACGAGCTCTTTCACTCGCAGCCTCCTCTCGAGGCATTCGACAAACAATGAACCGCGCCGGGTGAAACGGCGCTGCGCAAGAATGCCTTCCTCCCTGGCCAGCGCCGCGGCGTTTTTATCGCTCGACTTCCGCCGCATTCACGTGCACGTGAATGCGTCAACTTCCTGCCTACCGTCGGCACATCCGAGCGTGGCTTTCTTCGATCGTGGAATATTAATTCCTCGTCCAGCGCTGCTTGGTCGAGGCGAGCCTCGAAGGGCGAGCATCCCCCTCGATTTTTCTCTTTTCAGCCGAGAACCGCGAGAGGAAACGTACGTTTCTCTACTCGTCGACGCTGTCCACGGAAGTGTCGATTATTCGAGGGATTGAATTAATCAATTCCAATCCGAACGAGTTTTCACGTACGAAATTGTTTCACTCTTTCATTTCGTACGTCTCAATTTGGTCCCACAAATGTCACTCCGCGACAGATTTCTCTGACCTCTTGTTGCATCTAGTATCTCTCACGCAATCTCCAAGCAGTTCCACGAAAAACAATCCCATTTTCAAGCAAACCACTTCAATGCTGTTGACCTGAATGTACGGGAGCTCTGCGATACCAGCAATTCTTCCTCCTCTCGATATCCTGTACATCTCACACAATCTCCTCGTATATCGTACTCGAGCAAAGACCTTGCTTGTCCTACTGATCAGCTTATGAACTTCTCCATACTCCAGTGAAGCAGAGACGCGGTTCTCGTCAGGTCTATTGTCCTGTAAATCACACACAATCCTTATAGTTCCATAAAAAAACCTACCACTCATCGTCCGTAGAGTTCCATTCCACTCTAGCATCGCTCCAACCGAGAATCCCCTTCGACGCAAGGTAATAATAATAAAAACAATGAAAAGAAGGATTCATTAAATCTCACGAAATCCCTTCACCCTCGTCAAATAGCATTATACACGCGACAAAGGATCTCGAAGCACTCCATCGAAACTAGCCACCCGTACGTCGCCAAATCCCAGCGCGCGTCTAACAGAGCCAGCGACCGCGAATCCAAACCACCCCTACATCGAGTCCTCCGGTTGTAGCATCGGAAACAATGGTCGCGGTTTCGTCGTGTCGCGCAGTCATTTATTTCCGGCATTGGAGCAAGCCGCTCGAAACGTGAGAAGATTACTCAACGTCTCTCCGTCCTCGCCCCCGTTCCACCCCCTCTGTTCGCGGTTATTGAAGATAATTGGGAGAAGTCACGGATGGAAACGCGACCACCCCTCTCTCTCTCTCTCTCTCTCTCTCTCTCTCTCTCTCTCTCTCTCTCTGTGTGTACAGAATCGCGTCTCAGGCTGATTGCCAGCAGCCATCGTGAACCGTACGCCCAGCGATTTACACGCCGCCGCCAAAGCGCTCGGCTTTCCTCGTTTACGGATCGCGCGGATCGCGTCGCGACGCTCTCGCGCCTCTGAAACGTTGCACGTTCGGTTTCCGGTAGCCGGCTCCGCCGTCGTCGCATTGTTTGCCCAAAATGAATCTTCCCACCGCTTTCTGACGGGCTGTCGCGTAGATTCGGCTACGGTTTGTTTCCGGTTGCTGAAAGGGTGCTTCAACCGCCGCTTACCTCTCGGCTTCTTTGGTAACGCGAGAGATTCCCTCGCAAAGGGGGTGTCGCTGGCTCAGCGGAGAATTAATTGCGTCTGTCACGCGGCTGGTTTTTGGCTCCCCAGGTGGTTGCCCCTGCATCGCGAGTAAGCGATTCAGATCGCTTTCTGCTCGTCATGCAAAAAATTACCAGTGATCGTCTGGTATCTTTGCAATTCTCAAGAAATCTCCATACAGTACTGTACAATCACGTGGCTGAAACGATTCAATCGTTTAGTTTTTCCTTCTAAAGTGGAAAAATAAATAGTCGAGAATGTAGAAGACGTCGATTTGAGAGAAGTTGCGAGAGATATCGCCTGGTACCGAACGAGGCGACCTCCTAGGCGTCGATTCGGAAGAGAGGAAATATTTCAGCCGGACTCGGAGTTATTACACCAGCGTACCGTGGTATCCTCGCGTCCCTCGCCGTTTTCCATTCGCCATGCACGCGGAAAGTCGTTGTTGCTCGGGTTCCTCGTTTTTTCGCCCCTCGGCTCGCTCGTTCTCGGCAGTCGCGATGGATCACCGCCGCGACAGGGGAGCAATGAATACGCCGTTGGAAACGGCGACGTCGACCTTAATCCGCGTCCTCCACCCCTCCGTTGGACGGATATCTATGTAAATAACCGGCAGCGCGACGGTTCCAGCGAGGAACGGTCGAGGACCCGCCTCTGTCCGCCTCTATGGCTGCCTGGGCCACGAAACGCGGATCCAAGGCGTCAACTTGCGGTGTCGCAGATGCGCACGGGAGTTGGGGGTTGTTTAAAGCCCGCCAGTTTAACTGGAAACGTTCGCCACCATTTTTTCCCTTGGCGAGGAATTTTCGTAGAATTTGTACGCGATTGTGAAACCTTCACGCGTCTCACTGTTGAGAGGTTGATTCTAAATACTGTCTTTTATCACTTGCTAGATGATTCTTGCGTAGGTTAAACGAAATTATGGTTGAGGTTAATTTTCAAGCGATCGAGTTCGCAGTGGACAATTTAACGGACTTGTAAACGTTTCGTAAGTGGACAAGATTGGGTTCGTTTAAAGGGTATCCGTGTCGAGCGCATGGAAAATTGAATCCGCTATTGAATTGCAACTCGATGGAGTCGTCATCGATCACCGAGTGATCGATCGTGTACTCTTGATTTAATCCAATATAAGCAGTCAGCTCTGTGGCCAGACATATCTGCCACCGCAATCATCTATTATTCCTAGTCCGCGTACAAGTGCTCGATCCAACCAATTTGTAGCCACTGAAACCAGCTAAACCAATTTCACGAATGCTCGCGCCCAAAAACCAACAGTATCCTTCGTCTAAAATCAATCGAAATAATGCCTCCCTCTTTCTCTCCCTTTAAAAAAACGAAACAATCAATCAGAAAAAAAAACCATCATCAAAGCTTTATCTAAAATCACTCCGCGAGATTCATCCGAAGGAACATTCATTTTTCCACCCCTTTCACCTTCGCTCGACGCCCATTACGCCTCAAATTCCATTTCACAGATGCGAAGGGAGATTAAGCTCCCCCTCTCGAATCCCATTAAAACTTTTCACCTTCCTTTAACCATCGACCATCCGCTAACGAATAGGACCGATTACCCTATTTCTACCCTCCTCGGATCCTCCATAATTCATCGATCGAGACAACGAGCCGCTTCTTGAGGGTTCTCCCACTTTCGAAAAATCACTTCCTCTGCACCAACCCCCGCACCGTAGCCCACGGATCCATTCTCGCGACCGTTAAGTGGTCACGTTTCCGGAGTCCTCGAATCGGGAACTCTGGCTGGTGAAACTGGCGAAACTTTCCAGCGAAACTGCGTCGAGAGAATGACTGGCGCGTCTATAAGAGGACGCTGGTAGCGTCGGGACAGGGTAAGATAGAGGGACAGAGAAGGGTCGTGGAAGGATCAGTTTGACGCGACGGACGATTCTTAGCCCCGTCGCAGACGGGGAGGAAACGTTTCTGCGCGTGTATGCGCCGCGGCTGTCCCGCCTGTAAAAGTGTCGCGGAAGACCGAAGGGTTGGCGCGCAGGGGTGGGAGAACTCGTTGAAAAGTTTCACGTGGAGAGCTGCTCCCTCTCCTGCGCGACGTTTCAACCGAACCGCTTTCTCGTACAACACCCCGTACATCGAGTTTTCTACGACTTCCACCGAGCCTCGCATCCACCCTCAGTTTTCACTTCCACCCTTCTCACTCGACGCGGCCCTTCCACGTTTCTCCCCGCTCCTTTCTCTCTCCTGTCCGCGTTCACTTCACCGAGCGACGGTTCAACGGGAAGTCGGCAGATTTCATTTGCAACACGGTTAGGATGCCAGTTGGAATTTCTCGCGGCTGCAGAGGGAAACTTTTTCGTCGCGGCGTCGGTTGAGTGCCACGCTCCCCGCCAGGCGACCACTGGCTGATCGAACGCGACTTCCGGTCGGACGCGGAGCGGAGATACTCTTCGTTTTTCTCTCTCGTTTCAGAGAGTTCGAGGACGAGAAAGTTTGGCGCGTGCCAGATTTCAGGGGATTTTTTCAAGTGACGATTGAAAGGAGATACTGTACAAATGAAACGAATGAATCTGATATCGAGGACAATAGTAACGATATAGCAATGGAATTTTAGAAGTAAAAAACACGGAAGAAAATTCATTTTCTTTACTATTAATATTGTATCGAAACCGTAGCAAAGTTTACGAATTCCCAACATGGAATCACGGTGAATTCATAGGCTGTGGATTACGAGGCAGGCGAAAGGGAATATCGCGAGCGAGAGCAACGATCCATTCCAGGAAGTACGATCGATCTGGCTCCTGTACGCTACCAGGATTTTGACGAGTCGAAATTGTTTGAACGTCTGGCTCGTCAAACCGTTCCCAGTTCGACGTTGACGCCGTTATCTTCGCCAGAGCCCTCCTTCTCAATCAGCAGTTGACGTACGGTCGACTTGTTTCGCCATTAAATTACATCCGCATCGGTTTGCTATCCGGGATTAGATTGTCAACCGAGAATTATTGTCCCGCGCGCTGTCGCAACGTGACTGACGTATTGTAACGATTTACGATAATCGACTGTAACGGGTAGAGACGCGGCGGGATCCAGCTGATAAACCAATAATAGATCAGGATATTTCACCCCCCCATGGTCGATGCCTGACGTATCTCGTTTCGCGTTTCCGTCGACAACGAAACGGACTGACGATCGCCCGTTGATCCCACCGGCTCGACCCTCTGATTTGTTCGACCTACAAATCCAACAAAAAAAAAAAAAAAAAAAAAAAAATGGCACGCCCCGGAATTTTGGGCTTTGAACAATTTTAATTAAAATACGACAGCTGACACTTGCGCCACTCGCGAAATTTATTAATTTTTCTGCCATTCCATAGTCGAATTATTTAATAGCAGCAAGATTTTACTTAAAAAATTCACTCGAACAAGTGCAAGAATGAAACTGAGTTCGAGAAATTCGTCTCAACTTTCCCAATTTCTTTGCCAACCTACCCCTCGCGCAGTCTCCACATATCAGAGCGAAAAATTAAGTCCACTCCGCGTTTCCTTCTCGAATTTCCAAATCCCGATAGAAATCACTTGCGCAGCTCGAACTTCCGCGGAAAAATATCGATATTGGAACTCGCACGAATAGAAAGAGAGAGAGAGAGAGAGAGAGTCGTGGTATCGAGCGTCGAAATAGAAAGAATCCTTCCGTCCCGATTGGATCAATCTCGTGGCGATATGAGGCGGGCAATTTTTTCGATGTACGTTGCTGGTGAACGCGAGGTTCGATCCGCGATCGTCGCTGGTCCCGTCGTTCCTGGCGGGTTCGCGGGTCTCGTCCCCCTGGAAATTGGATCGAACGCGCGGCATAAGCCGCGTGATTCACGCGGGGTGCGAGAGGCGCGCGTCGGACGCTTAGGCTGTTCCGCGCCCTACAGCGATCTATCGCGAAACGGGGGCTTTTGGGTCGCACAATCGGGCTGATAACGCGCCGTGACACGCCGATAACAGGATTTAGTGGAGCTGGTGGGAAAGAGTAGGACGCTTCTGGCGAGAGTAACCGTTCTGCGTCGCCTAGGAAGTGGAGAGGGCGCGGGAGGGATGATTCTCTGAAAGATCGTATCGATCGGCACCCGTGGGACCTGGTTCCAGAACGTTTCGAAGGGGTTACTCGCGTGGACTCTCTGTCTCCTTGGTCAGATTGAACGAAGCGTGTTCCTTGCTGTTTTAAGTGAGAGTCGTAAGTTAAAGACTCGCGTGTTTAACTCTGAGTACTCGAGGAGTTGAGAGAGTGAGTTATGGTGTTATTAGACAAGTTTCTTGGGGTTTTCTTGGAATTATGAAGAGATGCAAGGGTATGCAGGACTCGTACAGAAGAATCGACCAGTTGACAAGCTTTTAGAAAGGCTAGATTGAATTCACGAGGGGTTTCATTTTGGCTGGCAATCTCCTTGGATGATCTCTCTGGATGGTTACTTAAAATTCTGACTGGGGGATGTTATTAACCATACTCTTCTCATGACATGTCCCTTCCACGGTGAACGAACGGTCGTGCGAGAAAGGTACGTCCCGGGAATCCATTTGAATTTCAATATTTTCGAAGTGGCTACGATCGATCCAGCGACCCTTCCTCGTCTGTGAGCGTGGGTAAAGTATTTTTGTAGCACCTTCGAAAGGCCCTCGCGTTAGGAAAATAAACGGAAGGAAATTCTTGGTCGAATCTCGCGCTGAAATCACAGCCACCGCGTTTTTTGAGGGACGACGGATGGAACCGGGTTTATCTGATCGCGCTGGAGCACAAGCAGCCCGTTTAAGCGGAACTGTTTATGTAATAGAAGTTCGCAGACTCACCCTCTCTGCTAGCCGTGATTTCCTGTGCTGGTGTGTCGCTCGCCAGCAGATTAGGTAATAGGAGTCAGACAGGAGTTTGGCTAATCGCGCGTTTACTAAACTTCGCTTCCAATAACTGCAACTCTATCGTAGCTAACATTACCGGTTTCGACACAATTGAACATAAAAATCAACCATTTCAAATAACACTTCGTTCTCCCAAAATGAAGATTAACAAATTGTTCAACTAGTTCGAAACTTTGCGATTGAAAATTTCACACGACCATCGATAATGCCAGGATGTCGTCTCGAGTCAAACGTTTACGTCACTCAGTATACAAGAGAGAAGAATTTCATCTTCGAACGCATCGAAATAATTCAAACCTCGTTTGACTTGGTCGCAAGTTTCAACCAACCACGCGAGTAGGACACGAGGTGAACCGATCTCGAAGCCCAGCGAGCTGCGCGTGGAAACCAAGAGGTTCGCCAAGCTCTGAGAGCGTAACCGTGCATTCGTTAACGAGTCCAAGGAGACTCGAATGATCGAAATCGTTCACGACTCGCGCCTAAAACTCCCTGGCTGGTCCCTCTCCTCTTTTTCCAGCAAACAGAAACGAAAAGCCTGCGCACCGTTCGCGCAAACAGGTTTACGGCTACAGCGGAGCGCTTAAGCGCGTCTGAAGGGCCTCCGTCGGAGTTCTGTGGGAAATTCGGCGATAAAAACGGGTGCGCACGGTGCTTCCGTCCCGAGGTAAATTACCCGGGCAAACTTTACGGGATCTAATTTCGAATACCGTAAATAACTTATGAGCGTAACCGGAGATCCGGCCAGGGCGCGTTGCGCGTTACCCACGAGCCCACCCTCTCCTCGCACCACCGCCACGACCCTTGAGGAGAACGCTCTGCATTCGACGGAAATTCGTTAGCGTCGACGAGCAGCCATTTCGCGTGCGCGAGCACCGAACCCAACCAGGACGGGCTCGTGATTTGTTTCCGCGCGGGGCCGTCCATATCATTACTCATTAACAGATGACGAAATTGCCACGGGTCCACGGTTAATGCGGCAATAAACGCGCCGCTGAATCGATATTAATAAGCCAACGATGGGATACGATACGTTTCGGGGGATATTTCAACGTCCCCGGCCAGAGGAGGGGTCGATATTACGGGGCGGAAGTTTCCAACGGCACGCGCGCGCTCTATCTGTCATCGAGAACGCGACACGGGCCATCGAGTTTGCTTATTTTCCGCGATAACACCGGTCCCCCTTATATATCTCTCGTCCAGCGTTCTTCTCTGGGACGCGAGCACACACGCGAGGATATATATGAATGGTAATAACGTACGCGACGTTGGCGCAATACGGTCAGAGCGCGATACCAGTCAGCCATTTTCTTACCCCGTACTCTGTTCACCACGCTCCAATTTCCCTAGCTTCGAAGTATCTTCGTAGTATCTTCGAAGTATCGTTGTATACTTCTTGCGTATTTTCGTATCAATTATCCTACTTTCGTAGGGGAGATATCTCTGGATTCAACCCCTGAGAGGTATCGAGGAGGCGACCCTTTGTATAGGGTGGAGGGTCGAACGAGTGGGTCCGCGTGGTGGTATGTCAGCGTTGCTCCAAGCATTTCGGAAACGTGCACGGGAAACTGTGTTCCTGGCAGTTAGACGTTTATTTCCTGGGGTGGTTTCTGGCAACTTTCCGCGTGCACCCTCAGTCGTGGCGCTCGTCTCGATAAAACGGCTTATTTGCCGCGGCGACTTTAAAAGTTTCCCGTTCACAAGGGCAATTTGTTAATTGAAAGCATTGTTTAGGAAATTGCGAGGCTCGCCTGGGACGGAAGTGCGGGCACTCGAGTCTGAATAATGTTGCGGCGAATGCTCGGCTGTTTTTGCGTGATAATCCTTTTGATGTCTCTCGTTTAACGGACTCGCTAACAAGTGCCAGTAATTATACAGATTTACCAGCTCGTTATAAAGGTTTAGAAAGAAAACGTTTCAGAGGCTGTTCTTTAACCTTTTTTTGGTAACAAAGGGCAAGGGACGAGCAGGTCTGCTTACAGACTGGATAAGCAGCCGAAATGAACGTTTCGTGTATGGTTGAAAAAATTCTGTTTCACCTAGTCTCTGTGAACCTAACGAGAGAGTGTGTCCGGAGGACCAGACTGCAATGCAGTTCCGCGTACGCGGAACCGCTTACGTAATCGGATCTTTTATCTCGCGGGCAATTACACCGCTCTTAAACGGTCTTGATAATTCATTTATTAAACACACTACTCGTTGAAAGTAATTATCTTTCCAAATATACATTCTCCACACTCTATACTTGTACTGCAAACATTTTGTAACGTAAATTAAAAATTAACTATCGAAATCTGGCCCAAAAGATGCATTACTCCACTCACGAAATCGCATACTCGAGCGACGCAACCGGAAATAAACCCTCTGAACCCATTACCGCGAGATTTCAACCCCCTACGATCCTCTCTCGAGGGACGCGCGAACTTGTCCACGGTTTTCCAATAATTTCCAAGATTAGCGGTCGCCGTTGGCCGCGGTTAACTCGCGCTCCCGATTGACCGGAAGTTACCGTCGCAGCGGGCTCCCCACGCGCGCCAGAGTTTCTTAATTTTTTTTTTATTAACAGCCTGGTTACCCGTGGCTCAAGTTTACCCACACTCCCAGCTGGTAGCTCAGACGCGAGGGGATCGAGTTTCGCGGTCTCGTCCAGAAGTTTAACAGCCGGCGATCGACGCCCCCACCCTCGTTTCCACCCCTCGTTATACGCGCCCGGAAGTGGCTTCCGACTCTGGCCAGCGAACTCCGATTTCCAGCCACTTACTCGGCTTCTTGGTTGCTCTTTCGAACGGAGCTTTGGCTCGATCCATCGCGCGATAGTTCGCGAGTTTCCACGACGGAAAGGCTTGTTAGGAATGCCGCGCGATTAACTTGGGAACCGTTCGACCCTGGAAAAATCGCGTGGCCCTCGTTTACTGGTAACTCTGGTGTATATTTTCAAGCAACGAAATCAAAATCAGCAATTGTCGATCTATTTGCGAGAATCTTCGTTAATTAGAATCGAGCAGAAATTTGTGAAACTCGATTGTCTCGCTTCGGAACACTATCAAAATCCAATCGCAGGCGTCTCTTAGACAGGGTTGCACGGACGAAATTAATCGAAGCACTGCTGGCTGATCGTGGATACTGCAAAGTATCGGACATTGTGTAAATGACGGTGTAGAAACGGTGGGAATTGTTCCAAGGATTTTAGAGAGCCTCGATCAGGTGGAAGGAGAGGTGGAGAAGGATCAATTGATCGGATCAGTGGGCTCGGATTCGAGGCAGTGGATTTGTCATGTGACGCGGCGAAGAATTGCTCCAATTAATTGGGCTACATCTCTCTCTCTCTCTCTCCCTTGTCGAGGCTTGATCGGGTTTTAATTAATCGTCGATCATTTCTTTCTCCCACTGTTAACAGCCAACAATAGATATATGCTTTCGTCGACGATCGAGTTTAATTCTCGATCGACGGAAACTCTGTTCCCACTCGAGAATCCTCTCTTTAAGGAGGAACAAGTAACAGGATAACGAAGAATTTCGTAATCAACGGTGCAATTATATCGAAACTGATCGTTCGTCTCATCGAGGGGAAAGAACCCTCGAAAATTATGGAATCTCACGGTTCTTCGAGAAGGGCTAGTTGTAAGACATGTATTAAATTTTTGTTTCTTCTTCTTGCTGCGATTGATTAACGAGAATTCGACGTTTCGTAGACGCGGATTAATGGAAGATATTTCGATGATAGCCAGAAAACAGTTCGTCCAGACGAATATTTTTCTTCTTTTATTTTTTGTTCGTTTGAGAACGACCCCTCCGCTATGGATCGATAGGCATTATGAGTATTGGTTGTTCGCAGCTTTCAACTATTTCCAGTCTGGCCTTCTGACCTTTTTGTCGGAAGCTGCACCGCACTACCTTTTCACGGTTCCCATTCGAGCGTCCGTTAATTCTTTCAGCTTCCTTTTCGAGTCTGCGATTCGATTTCGTTGATAGATTCGCGAGGGGGTGGGTTGGCCCGAGTGGACGGTAAAATTACGCGATCGTAATTAAGGGTAAACAACGTTTGTTTGCGACGATATTCGACTGAGCAAATCGTATTATTTGCTGCTCTGCTGCGCTTTATTTCATGCAAAAGGAATAAATATAACTCGTCTGTTTGTTAACGACTCGTCGAGCTGACGCGTTGACTTGGTTCCACGTGAAACGGTTCGTAGAAGATGGCTGTTCGACGACAGAAATAAAATACTCTCAGTGAAGATGTTCAGCGAAAGTTTCGTAAAATTGAAATCGGAACGCAAAGGCGAGATAGATGTTAACAAGGCATCGCGGAACGCTTTAAATCGCGTTACACGCGGGCGAAACATCTCCGGTGTATTTGTAGAGGAGAACGGCTTCGAGGTAGGTGGATTCAAATGGTAATCAGAAGATAAAGTTCTAAGAGATTCGCGGGAATACTGAAACTCGAGCTTGAATTATTCCATTTAACAGTCCACCGTAATGCGTGCGGATGAAAGGTACGCTCGCTGGAGAATGATGTAAACGATACGCGTAATTACACAGCCAAGTACAATACCAGATATCTCTTCATCCCTTCTAATACTGTTACCTTATACACTTTCACTCTCGATTATAAAAAACCACCAAGAAACGAAAAATTATTCTTTTACCTCCCACAAAAATTGCCCAGTTTAACATCCCCATGTTTCACCTCGTACACTTTACAATCTCGCTTATAAACTACTCGAAGAGATACAAAAAACCCAGAAAGAAACTCGATAGTTCTCTTCATCCCTTATAATACTGTTATCTCTATACACTTTCACTGTCGATTATAAAAAACCATCAAAAACAAAAAAATTATTCTTTTACTTCCCACAAAAATTGCCCAATTTAACATCCCCATATTTCACCTCGTACACTTTACAATTTCGCTTATTAACTACTCGAAGAGATACAAAAAAACCAGAAAGAAACTCGATAGTTCTCTTCATCCCTTGTAATACTGTCATCTCTATACACTTTCACTCTCGATTATAAAAAACCATCAAAAACCAAAAAATTATTCTTTTACCTCCCACAAAAATTGCCCAATTTAACATCCCCATGTTTCACCTCGTACACTTTACAATCTCGCTTATTAACTACTCAGAGAGATATAGAAAAAGCAAAAAGAAGGTATCTCGAGGTGTCTATTAACAGAGAATCTCTCATCTACACCATCGAGCAACCCTTCAACCCGCAGGATCATCCAGGAGAATCCTCCATCCCGAGAAACGCCACTCACCCACCGCGAACTCGACGTTAACGAATACACTTTGAACCCGCTGTCCGTCCGCCTGTCCATACCGCGGCTCCCTCGATTTCTGTCAGTCTTTCGCCCACCCCCGTCGACGCAGCCGGCGTTGTTATCGGTTTTTCGCCTGGACGGCGAATGGAATCGTACGTGCCTCTGCAAACGTTTTCACCCGTCGCTCTACGGGTGAACCGTGTACCCTTTGTCCGTCGTTTGTCCCGATTCGGAGCGGCTGTCGCGCGCGTCCACGTTCGACGGAAGTCGTTCCATCCTGCGCGCCGCCATCCACGCCCAGTTCTGTCGTCGATAAGCAGCCCTTTCTCCGCCTCGTTGCTCTGATCGTAGCCGCGCGCGGAAAGCAGTGCCACGAAGGGTGGACTCATCCCCCAAAACGCCTCTCGTTCCTCTCTAGTGGCTTATCGTCGACGTTTAATCCTTCGTTTCCTTGACGCGAGGGGTGCCTCTTATTTTCATCGTCGCGAGACGATCGAAAGTGGGCGCAGAAACGATTGAATCGTAAGGGTGGCGTTGGGGGTGGTCGCGCCACGGGGGTTGCAGGTGAAAGCCTGGATTAGACCCCGGCTGCGTTCACTCTTTGAGACACTGTTTCTTAGTAGATCGGTTAGTTGTCGAGGTTTCTCTTTGGTATTTCGTCTGAGAGGGAGAGCTTCCTTTTTCTTCTTATTTTAACTGCGGTAGCTCCACTGTTTTAAAGCTGTGAATCTTCTTGGGAAAGTATCTTTTACCTCGGGAAAGATTCTTTTCTACTTTACAACTCAATCTGATTGTAGATGCTTCTTTTGCACGTGAATTCACATTTGTACAGATGCTCGTTTTCGATTTTTAACTTTGGTTTCGTTCCAGTATTTGTCCTCGAAGATTGAAACGTATTAACATCCCCTTTTTTTTCTTGCAACAGAATTCTGCGAAGCGTAAAACATTCCTGGGGATATTTCTCGACTCCTTCGTAATTGTAAATAACGTTTCGGTGGTGTTCGCGAGCTTTATCTGCGGGCGTTCCCGCGGAAAAGCGTCGCTGCAATTGCGAGCTTGGTCTACGCGAAAAGTTTCGACGTTCAACCGTGGCCACTCGCTTCGTTTCCTCCTCTCGTGTCTTATCTTCGTTACGCTCGCTGGATATTAGGCTGCGAACTTCAGCCCCGGATAAATAAAGCGAACGGGTGGAAAGGGGGGAAAAAGAGGAACGCGTCTCGCGTTCGCTCGATAAAAAATACATTCGCGTCCCGGGGAGAATCTCCCGGGAACGGTGGACGCTTGTCGCCCGCGTGGAACGCTTTTAATCACCCTGAGCGCTCGCGATGAAAGTTTCATGTCCCGACCGTAAGCGAAATCTGAAATGTTGTTGTTCTGCCTAACGACTCGTAATTTGATACCGCGTTCCACGCTCCACACTTTTTATTTCCCAAGATATTTCTCGCTAATGGAACAGAGTCGACGATGGACCGTTGTTATGGAAAAAAATATTATCCGAACGAGTCGAAGGGATCGAAATATCATCCACGATATTGTCATGCTTTTCAATCCTGCGCGTAACTTCAAAACGAATATAGCGATTGTTATTCGAATCGTTCGAATGATTCGCCAACGAAGAGGATCGATTTACGCGTGCAAGCTCTACGGATTTTTGCGCGTTATTGACCAATCGAAGGGATGATTTTCCGTCAATTGAAAAAAGAGCGCTTCGATTTTTCAGCTGGAAAACTTCCTCGAGTTTTATATTTTCTTTGCTTTACGCGTCGATTTTTTGTTGAAAAAGAAACGAAGGGAGGAAAAAACTTGATCTTCGAGCATCGACGCGTCCAGGCAGGACTGGACGATCGCAGATATCTCTCCCCCGCGAATCGTGGAGGAAATTTACGAGCTGGTTCGTTCGACCCTTAGATAGAGTCCAGAGCTCTTCAAATGAAAGCTGCTCACGTATTTATCTACGACTATACACTCGCAGCGCGTCATTACCAACATTTGTAACGCGATTGGATTTATAGTCTGTCAAGTCTGAGCTTCCATTCGCGATGAAAGCTAGCCAGCGTAACGAAGTACGACAAAAAATGTTCGTCAACCTTTCACGACCCTTCGATTTATTTCTTCGCGCATTTTTCATATCGGACAGCGAGGATTTAGCAATTCATTTCGGTGCATTTTCATATTAGATTCCTCTTTTCGCTCGTTTCGCAGCTCGTTTCGTCCCGATGACGGAATTCAATTAAACAGCAGGGAAATTTAATTATTTTAGAAGGTGCGCGTGCCAAAATTTAGGGCTTCGCAAGTTACTTCTGTCGTACGTCGGGAGAAACAGCACGGTCGTTAAACCACGAGCGCCAAGGATATGCAGATGGGTCACTCGTAAAATGGACCGCCATAAAACGCCACGCTTCGTAATTACTGCTGTCCTCTGAGTCGCGGTGGTCGCAGAACGTAACTGGTCAGACACGTACCACCGAGGATCGAGCTCTATCACTTTTAATGTCCGCCATATTTTTCTGCAGCGCGTTCAACCGCGCGTTGTATCGTCGCGCGACAAACGTATCGATCGTTCGAAACTCTCGTGTCAGCTGTTTTCGAAATGAAAATTTTAATCAAGTCTGGGCCTCGCGCGCATTAACGTCAAACGTTTCTAGCGAAAGAGCCACGTCGATCGAACCCTCCGCTCGATACTAATACGCGCAATAACGGGTGCAAACGTTGTTCTTCCACCTCGAGGTTCTTTTTTCCCTATTTCATTTCTTCCCTCGTCTATTCTCATCCCCCTTTGTTCGACGAGTAATTATTCGCAGCGCGGACCAACTATCCGGTCCCGGCAATTTCGTTCTCCAACCGAGTGCGGTCGCTCTCCAATTCTCGACCGATTTTTCCGCGCGATTTCCCGCGGGGGAAACGAAGGGCCGCGGAAGAATTTCGCGAAAACAAAATACCGCGAGAATCGCGGGGGGATGGAAATTCAGCAGGTTCGAAAAACTCGATCGACCCGCTGGCAACGTTTAAATAACGTTCCCGTGTTCCGATCCTTGTCTCGTTTCGCTCGAAATGGTTTATGGCCTCTCATTGTGCTCGTGCACGGAGAATTTTTTACTTGCACGGCGTTAATTCTTCGTTTCTCTGGAATCGATACGCGAGATCTTTGTCAGAGACGCTGCGAAGCGATTCGAATTCGTTTAAATGTTATTCGGGACTTATAGAGAGTTTATTAAGTAATTATTCCTCGACTTTGGACGTTTACCATCGCCGCGAAGTCGGAGGAACAAAGAATCGTGGCGGAAAGCTCGTTTCCTTTGACGCGGGACCAGACTCGAGGCACACACTCGCGCGACCAACTGTGAGAACGCGCCCCGGGCTGTTCGAGGCAGTCAACAAGCGGTTCAGAAATTTTCCAAGGGTCGCCTGCTCTCGTTTATCGTCCCGAAACTAAGCGTAACCGTCTCGAACCGCCGTGAAACCGTTCTCTCGACTCGCGTGCAATTTCACGCGCGAGTAAGAGTACGTTCAACCACCCCCCTTCGAAAGATACTTTCGTTCCGACCTAGTCGATAGATCGATAGACGTTATCTATCTGTCAGAGAGACTCTCAGAGAAAATAAGAACTGAACTCGCGAACGAGGAACAGTGTTGTTACTGAGAATTAACAAATCAGAGCCAGAGACATTAAAACTCGAAAATTGGAGGCTGTGTGTTTCATTACAGAACGATCTAAGCTAGTCGATAGATCGAGACGTTGTCTATCTTTCAGAGAGACTCTCAGAGAAAATAACAAATCAGAGCCAAATGCATTAGAACTCGAAAACTAGAAGCTGTGTCTCTCATTACAGAACGATCTAAGCTAGTCGATAGATCGAGACGTTGTCTACCTTTCAGAGAGACTCTCAGAGAAAATAACAAATCAGAGCCAAATGCATTAGAACTCGAAAACTAGAGGCTGTGTCTCTCATTACAGAACGATCTTCAACAACAAACCCATTTCTCCGCCACCCCTGAAACGTGGGGCGTAAAAAAACAAGTCGTATAACCGAGCAGCGGAATCGTTCGCGTCGCGGCGGACCGGCGATAATATCGTCCAAGTTGTTACCGAGCCTCGCCCTCCGATAAGACTCGCCCACTTTATCCTGGCGAAAAATCTCCGTCCGGCGGAGGCAAAACTCGCTGGGAACTGTCGTTCCCGTGGAAACGCGTACGTGCGCCGGCTGGCAGACGGTGGAAAGCGTCGCATAAAAGCGACGAGCAGCCCCCATATCGCGGACGAACGGGCTGATAAGGCGACTGGCTCTCGTTCGACGCTTGGAAACAAACCTACCCCCTACCCCGTGGCCTCGAAGCTTGTCCACAAATATTTGACGGGGCAGAGAGGGGCTGAGACTTTCCTCGTGACGATTGGTCGACTCGATTTTCGACTGCGACACGATTGCGCTGGTTTAGGGTGGTTAGAGCTGATGGAACTAAGGGGGTGGTTCCTCTGGGTTAATTGTGGGGAATTGGAAAGGGGTAGATAAGATTTATCGATCGAGTAATTGCTTCTTTTGTTGCCACGTATCTGTGGACGATAGCGATTTTTGTTGAACCTCGAAATCGAAGTCTTCAGTACCTTTTTGTGGAACTATTGGGGGTGGTTGTCTTCGATGTTTCGAGATTCGTGGTGTTATCGTCGACAGTTTGTTCCGTTGGTCGTCGAGATAGGACCAGAGGCGACTTCGTGGACATTTCCCAGAGGAAACTGGGGGCGTAGAAATCCACGAGGCATCGAAATGGCGGCTGGGTGATCGCTGGTAACAGTCTCGTGCGGAGCGCGAGCAACCCCCAACGCGGAACGCCGCTGCCAGCCATTGCTGTCAGACTGTTCGCGGATATTTCACCGAAACAAATTCGCGTCTATCCCTTCTCGTCGATTTTTCTCCGCTGCTGTTCCAAAAGACCTCTGGAAATCACCTACATTCGTCGATACAACCCGAAAGCTCGAATTTGTTTCTTGTCGCGCGTCGAATCGAAGTCGTATTAAAACGTATCGATTTTGGCTTCCGCAAGTGTCGACGTTGAAACTTACTTTTCCCTTCTCCTCTTATTTCATCCAAGTTATATCATCAGCGAAAACAGTCTGGCGAATAATTCTCGAAATCAGCTGTCGGTCCTTTTCTCCCAACTCGATCGTGCTTCAGAGTTCCTCGCTCCAGAGCAGAGGAACGCGTCCAAAGGGATATAGATAAATTAATTTCACGCTCGAGAAGAACGCAGCTTGTCCCAGGCTGCGGATTTAAATGGACTTCGCTTTAAATTTGTAAAATTATCCCCTTACTCCCCTTCCACCGTGCGACAAAGAAGAAATAAATCGAAACATCCCTCCGGACGTAACCGGGGAAAAGATAACGAGGTGAAGGAGCGCGAGAGGGGTTGGACGGAGGAAGAACCGGCTGAGCACGTTCCCTCGCTCACTTCGTTATCCCCACGGCCATTTTAATTCGCGCTTCTTGTCTCGCCGTAGGATTCGAATTCTCCTTCGATCTCGTTACTTTAATCCGGGGCTAGCTGGCGAAGAAAAGGGGGTGGCAGAGGCGGCGCGGAAGACTCGCCGGGACACCGATCTTCCTTGTTCGATCAATTAAGGAACAAAGGTCGGGGGCTGAGACAGGCCAGGCTAGACGGGGACCAGATCGATATTCGATTTATTCGCGAGCGCGTGACCTTCGTGCAGATGTCCCTGGGAATTTATGACGACCTAACTGCGTCCCCGTAGTAGCTGCTGCACTTTTATCGCGGGGTGAAATGAAATTTAAAAAAAAATTCCCTCATTCCGTAATCCACTGGCTGTCGTGTGCAGAACAAGTTGGAGAACAGTTTCCGTTCCGCGCGAGATTAACGAGCGAAGTAATCCAGAATTGGTCGTAAAAAATAGAATAACAAACGAACGTCATCCCCTAAAGAAGAAATAAAAAAACATGGTAATCCAGGGTAAGAAAAATTGATCTAGAAGAGAAGAAGAGATTCTCTTCGCCTCAGGATCTTCGCGCGAAGATTCTCCCCTTTCAATTCGAGGGATTAGATCCTCGCGTTCCAAGTTCGATCGCGCGGATCCTTGCGATTAACGTCGCGAACGTATCCATGGGAACGCGAGCACGTTAATTAAAACTTTCCAACGGTCACTTGGCCCGTTCTCGTCGTCGTCGTCGTTCGTGGATGTGCACCGTGGCGTTTTTCCGCGTGGAATCGACATCTTGTCTCGTGGAATCGATCCGCGACGCCGCCCCGTCGATGCACGCGGGATCACGAGGAACGTCATTAGAGTGTTTGTTTCGCTTGCACGTACTCGCGGTGTCGCGTCTCTCTGACGGGTTTAATTAAAGACGCGCCTGTGTTTGTCCAATCAGCTACGTCCGCTGTTCCTCCGCCCTGGGAAAATCGACGTAATTCAGTCGAAGGATGGAAAATGAATGGCACCTGGGTTACTCGAACCGTCTGCCTTGATATACATTTTTTCACCACGACTTTCTCTTAGCCCAGCGTGAAAAATGATGTCACGATTCGTAATTAGTATCTGAACGAATAATCCAGTCTTGCTATTTTACTTATATTTTGTACATTGTACATTAGATTATAGAAACATGTATAATTCGCATCTGGAGCGATTAAAAGTGGAAGAAAGACTGCCAGAAACGAAAGTCGCGAGCCAGTGCGAGATGAATCGCGTCGAAAGGATATCGCGACGTTTATCGCGCAGGGACTGCGCCTAATTACCGCGTGTCCGCTAATGAAGCTTGTCATTCATGGGAGGACACCAGCGCGGCGCGCAACTCTCTCGACTCATCCCCTCGCTACGTCCCTCCCCTTCCCTCGCCCGATGGAGGACTTAATCAAAATACGAGCGGCTAATTACGTCTGCTCTCCTTACGAGAGACTGCAATCTCGAGTGAGACGCGGGAGCATCGACGAGATGCTTGCTGCCGGCTGAAAAGGGGGCCTGGGAACAGAGACGTAGCCTGTGCCGCGCGGCAAGACGAGCGTGGAAGCTGGATAGAAACCGAATTAAGGCTGTTGGAGGGAGAAGGACGAAGGGGTGGGCGTGGAGAGGGAGAAGGAAGCATAATTGGAGCCGCGGACGCGGAAGACGCTTCGTTTTTGCCTGGTTCCGCGCTGCCACGGGGATTCGAGGGACTCGAGGCGGAGGCCTGGCCTCGAAATTAAGAGAACTCGCCTTAATGTTCGACTCGCGCAACAACCGACCGTTTCCTAACTACCTGCAAACACACGCGGCAACGCCGACCGAGGAGAAACTGGGACGAGCCTCAAAACGAATTAATCGTAGAGAGAGAAAGAGAGAAAGGGTGAGCTGGCTCGATTCTCGAGCGCTCTGAAGGGGTTGAGTGGAGAACGACGCGTGACCAGGAGAGGGTTGTTGGTATTCGACGGCTCGCGAGCGATTAGTTTGGATCTCTCGCGGAGTGATTTTTATCGCGAACGTGCGCCTCGTGTGGAACGGTTCGCTGCTCAAAGTTTCGTCGATGGAACGTGAACGGGTCTGGGGTGCGGTTCGCGGCTGCCTTTGGCACGCGACGCGTGGAAAAAGTTCTGGAATGGCGGCGACGTGCGATGCTGGACGATCGAGGAATTCTTTTAACCCCCTCGCATGCACGCGATGGAATTAGGCGAACACCGTGGTACGAATCGATCCTCTGGAATTTTTTCATTAATTATACTCTTCGCCAAAGTCGTGATTAATCCGGAAACGAATTCTCCTCGACGAACGTGATTATATCACGAATTAATCAGCCGATACACAATGATCCTCGAACTTTCAGCAACAGGTTCAAAACCGCGATAATTATTTCCTCGAGCTCCCGTCAGCCAATTCCCTCGCAATGGGGCCGAGTTTAGATCCCAAGGACCCATCCACCCGTCGAACCAGACGCCAGATCTCCACGCGAACGCGTGCACGCTGAAAACAGGTCACTAGAGGCATCTCGAGTCGCTATAATTGCCGACGGAGGTGCTCGCGAGCTGCCAGCCGGGGCATAGTCGACTAATTAACCCTGGGAGCAGGCGAGGTGCGAGCGACTGAAACGGGGAAGCCCGATAATTGCTGATTAATACAACCCCATCGCGGGCCACCTGGCTCGCGCGCGTCTCCTCTGGAGAACGCCTTTCGATTCTGGTTCCGCGCCCGTTCACCGTTTCTGGCCATCGTTTCCTCAACGATGTCACGGCCGCTAATCGAGTTTCTTTCGCATCGGGTAATTAGGTTAAAGTTCCCCCGGCGAACTTGTCTGAAATGATTACCCGCGAGCGGCGAGGCTTTGCTTCGCGAGATTGGCTCGAAAAGGGCAACAGCCGGGGAAAGTTGCCGGTGGATGTTGTCGAGCTTTTGCTTTTGATCAGCGGAAGATGTTCAGTCGGGTCTTCGCGCGAAACGTTTCAGTTTTCCGTGGAATTTAATTAGCACGCTAGCCGTTCCCGCTAGCGTGTTCGTACGAAACTTTCCAGACGGAAATATATGTTTCTCTGCGAGCTTCTACGACTGGCTGGCTATATTATTTTCTACTTGTCCAGAAATAATTATCATGGATCGAGAAAAATTATGGTATCCTTCGAGATCGACCGCGAGACCATAATTCACTCGACGTCGACTCGAGTCGACAACCGAGCAACTTAACCCTTTGACCCCCATGAATATTAATCGCTCCACTCGATCGAACCGTTAAGAAATATCAGCCACGCGACGATATCGTAAACAGGATCCCATCGAAGATTCAGAAATCCATTATAATCTCCACTTTCGACGGGAGAGGAGTCTGGGACCAGGCGGAGATACGTTAAATCTGCTTCCATCCGCGTTCGAGTCGAAAAATCCGATTAGTCTCCGCGGCAGTCTTCCTAAGAAGTTTCGAGATCCCCTGAACTGGTCTACCAACCCCCTCCTCGACTTCCGTTCCGCGAGAGGTAACTCGAGGTATCGATTCGATGGTACACGCTAACCAATCGCCGCCAGGCTCGATATACCCCCGTTCATTCTCGCAATTTGTTTTGCGATCGTTTTAACCCCCCAGCCTGGCCTCGTCTCGCGTGCCCTCGCGGGGGATGAAACTCGTCTGGCATTGTTCCCGTCAGCCGTGGAACTTTCGGTTAAGTTGAAAGTTCGCCGGAAGACGGCCAACTCGTGCGATTGTTTGCGTACATATTGGCCGGATGGGCTGGCTAATATGCGCGCGTTGTGTACGAAACGCGGGGGAAACGAAATTTTGTGGCCCTCGTCGATTGAGGGCTGAAAGAATCGACGAGTGTTGGGGAGAAAAAATATTAAGTCGAAGTCTCCGTCGGAAGAACAATTTTTTGTCCAAAGCAGACACTGAAAACAAAATGAAATGTTGAAATTAAAAGAATGAGATTGGCGATTTCGAATTGAAAGTAGAAAACTCCAACCATGGTCAGTTCACTTTAAAAAGCTTCTTCTCGAAGATGCTTTCAGCTATATTCCAATGCGAATCCTACACGAATCCTCGAAATCTCCGCGTAGACGTTTCGAGGTAATCCAGGAATTGAAAGACACAAATCGAATTACGACGGTGAACCGCGAACTGGGCCATTTTAACGCGGTGATCACATCGTCGTTAACTGCGACTGCGGCAAACATTAAGCGGCGTCTTTCGCGCGAACAAAGGGAGGACGCGATGGCGGGTAGGGGCTGCTAGAGGAACCAGTGCCGCGCCTTATAAAAATGCAATAACTGCAGGCGGTGGCCGCGCGAATTGCATCAACCACCTTCTCAAACATCTACACCGTAGAGACTCTCTTTTTCCTCTGTCCCTAATTCTATCTCTCCTCTTCTCTACGCGCTTCTTCTTCCTCCATGCTAAACCTCCATCCTCGATCCATCCCATTATCAAATTTCTTTCACCTTTTTTCGTATAACATCCTCTTTGTTATTCGAATCTTCGCCATCCCGTCGTCTGCTCTGTTGCTTATCCCTTCTCTTCCTTTTTCCTCTCCAAAGCTCTCATCTCCGTCCTTGCGTTTGTTTTCTTCGAACACCATCTTCTTTCTACCTCCAAGCTTTTTATTCTCTCGCATCTCTCCCCTGTTTGCGATTTTTTCTTCGCCTCCTTCGTTTCTTCTTGCATCCCCTCATTTTCCATTATCGCGTTTGCTTTTCATTCTTGTTTTTCTATTCTTCTTCTGCGAATTTTTTCTCGATCTTCTGTACACGATTTTCTTTATTCTACCCTCGATTTTCTATTTTGTGGTAACCAAGAGCGTTCGCCAGACCGATTTCCACCCCCACCACGTTCTCCATCCTCCTCCACTGCTTCAGAGGTTGGTGCAGGGCTAATGGTGAAATTATGATCAAGCCAGGTTCTTTTCAATGGAACGATGGTAATTACCGCACCGCTTGTTCACGGATACCGGCGTCTAGCTGCATTATTCAGCAGCGGCGCGGCAAGCGCGAACCATGGACGGAGGAACGACCATTTAATCGCGCGTAGACCCAACGGATTACTTGCACGGCTAGCCCCCCGCCATCCTACAGGTTTCTTCCAGCGGGTTTCTTGTAAATTGCCACGAGAATCTTCGATACTTTCAGCCAGGCAACCCTCGAATCAAAGTTTCCGCGAGATTTTTCCAGACACCTTTAAAGACTGTTTAAGGGTAGTTCGTGGTGGTAAAATTTATCGCAACAAATGACTCGAAGAGAGCTGAGAAGTTATTTAAACGTTTCTAAACGGGTACAGTATCGTTTAAATGAATAATTTCGCGAATTCCATTGTTCAGATCGAACTTTAAAGCGTTCGCGAGACAAAAGACGATTTCTTCTCCTTTGACCATCGCAAGAAAAGGCGCTCAAAGGTTTCTCGTGGAGATACCAAACCGATTACAGGCGGACGAAGGTTCTCCGCGCTTCCATCGTGCCTCTAAACGTTTTTACGCGCCGATCAATGGCTTCTTTCGATCGCCAACGCGAAACACTCGACTGAGATTTACTTTGAACGCACCTACCATCGCTATAATGAAACATTCCTATCGCGAGGATTTAATTGTACTTGCTGGTATCATCTTCTGATCGAAATAATGGTCACGTTCGAGTCTCTGGTAAATTTTTTAAGAATCAATTAACCATTAAAGAAAAGCAAAGGAGATTAATCGTGTGTTCATAGCACAATCGTTGAAGACTCCAGTTGTGAGAGTATCGTTTGGAGAACGTTCACGAATTTTCGTCTGTCTGATGTTTCACGAGTGAAACTGAATTTTTTTCAATGAAAATGAATAGCGTTAAACTTCCACTGACCGCGATTTTGATATTCTCACCAAACCCACGGCACGAGAATCGATGTTTAAGAACCGATGAAGAGTAGTAGAGCGAAGTAGCAGCCGATTGGTTCACGGTGGAACGCGTCGTTGGCTGCGATGAAAGAGTCCCTCGATCGAGAGAGCTGCGTGCTCTTTTTATAGCCTTATTATGGTGAATTTGTTGTTCAATGGCGAACACGCGAAGCCAATTCGATCGTGAACTATTCAGAAACATTTCTTAACCTTGCACACGCGACTACGTACGAGAATGATTCGTCGAATCCTCTTCGCGAGCCGTTCCAAGCTTGTTAATCGCTGTAACTGGTCTGACAACGGTGGATTTAAGAGTGGTTAAACCTGCAGGATTGTTCAAGTTTCGTAAACTGTTATTTGGAGATAAAGTTTGAAGACCAGTTGCTGCGGGGCTAGAATTTCTATGAAGTGGAATTTTACGGGCAGTAAAGGTAGCCTGCTATGAGAGAGGATGATTCCATTATATCTCGTTTACCAGCGCTCCCTTGAATCGTGATTTACCGTCTGATTAAACAACCCTGTACATTTATACTGATTACCACGAGTTACAACTTTCGTTCGCTGCCTCGCGTACCTCTCTGCCTCGCTTTAAACACTGTACGCACACGTGTATCTCCACATAGCCTACGTATATCGCCTCCGTGCTGTTTCAAGCGTTAAAACGAGTCAATAGAGTCCGTCGCGCGATCGCAATCTCCACGCGCGACGAAAAGAGCGGCCATCGTTGAATAAATGTAATCGAGGCGGGAATCTAAACAATTAACCCTCGACTAGCCCCCCCAATAACGATTAATATTCCAGAATCGCGGTGAATTCGCGACTCCAGGCACTGCGAGCCGATAATGAGCACCACCCTCGACCCCGCTGCCCGCGCCATTCCCAATTTCCAACCCCTGTCGCAGTTGCAATTCGCGGTGCACCGATCGGAAAGGTTCATCGCGCTCGCCACGGCCGGTAATTTACAATTGCGAGAGAAAATCTCGCGTGACCCTGGCTGGATCGAGACGCGTCCGGTTTGTTAACGCAGTTAACTCCTAGCTAACTACTGGCTCGATTGGCTCGTAGTTGTTTATATTCACGCCACTCTGGGTTAATTAACGGGGGCCACGACGAGTTGCCTGCGAAGGAGTTCGACTCGCGTCTACGCGCGAGTGTTTCGCGTCGACGATTCGATGGGGGTGTGGAAATCGTCGCATAGAGATCGCTTTGGATATAAATAGCGACGTGATTGTTAACTTAAGGTTGGTAATTTTATGCTAGACACTCTTGATTGTTTGGATGTGGAGGAGTTTAGAGTTGCGAGATGAATAATTTTTTTTTGGTTTCTCGAGAGTTCGCAGCGATCTCGTTGGATGTAAATAGCTACGTGATCGTTAACTTAACACTGGTAATTTCATATTAGAGACTCTTAATCGTTTGGACGTGGAGGAATTAAGAGTTGCGAGGTGAATAATTCTTCTTCGTTTCTTGAGAGTTCGCAGCGATGTCCTCTGTGAAGAATGATGGAGCTCTCTGACTGTTAAAAATCATCAAACTATTCAATGAAAGGGAAGCATGCAATTGTAGAATGTATCATAGAAACAAAGATGAGAAGCAGAAATGGGAGAACGCGTGGATAAGCTGGTCGATCGGTGACAGAGGATGGCCAGCCGGAGGGAAGGGATCCAATTTGACAGGTACAGGATCTCCATGCCACGCAACGACGTCGTAGACGCTGAGTCCTAAAGCAATTATCATCCAGACGGTGGGTGAGCTCGAATGAATAGCGTCGAGACCAGGTCCACTCGCGATAACTGGATTACTCCCGCGGGGCAGCTTGAAAACTGTTGGCACCCCTTCTTCCGGTCACCTGCGTCCTCGTTGATATCCACGTCTGTACAGAAAATTAGAAAACCAATGAAGACATAAAAATTCGTAACGTGGAACATAAAATTCGTTTCGATAAAGTTCTTAAGCTAATAAATTAGATCTATAAACAATTTACTAATAGCCAATACTCGAAGAAATAAATGGACGCCAGCTATTTCATACTTATCTCCATAAAGAAGTACCTCGATTCACGTCGATTGAATTAATTGGCCAGAATAAACCGAGCGAAGCCGGTAAGCCCTTAAGTTATCGGAGATAATTAATAAGAGGACTCGCGCAAGCCGTTTGGAAACGGAAACCGTGACGCTAAACAGACCAGCTCGTATCGATGCGAGGTTTCCTTACGTAGAACGAAACTTCGAGGCGACGCAGCAGCTGGAACAGCGTAATTGCCGATGTCGCGTCTAATTAGACGATCGAGTTAATCGCCGACACTTCGATCGGAACGAGAAACTCGAGCGTGCCGCTCGATTACGTCGAGGCTATTCCGAGGCTTGCCAGTTTCCTTTGGACCGCCGATTGTTTGCGCCTCCAACACTGCTTAAGCTTCATTCTTCCATTGACAATACTCGAATTTCCACTCGCAACGTCCAGCAAAAAATTTCTCGAATAATTCTTACCTTTGTGGCGGCACTCGCCACTAGAGGGACAGCACCATTTACACTTTCCTGAAAGTACCCGATGACCCATCGTTTCCAATATATAGAAGTTCTGAACTGTCCCTAATATCCCAGCGTCTAAGGCAGGGCCTGCTAGGTAGCCTTACTGATGAGTCCACTAGCAGGCCCAGGACGAAACGTTCTTCCCCTCTCTTTTCCTTCCTTCTTTCTTCCTCCATCTTTACAGCACAGCGAAAACCGAAGCAGCGCAGCCGCTTCACCTTGAGAAACAGCTACGTTCGATCTATCAACTTCAATCGATTACGTGTTTGAATTAATAAAAGTATTTTCTTAATTAGAACGAGGAACGTTGAGAAGTGAGAGAAAAAGCTGTGTGAAAGTGACTTACATTCTTTCATTGACAATATTCGAATTTCAACTGCTCAACATCGAGCAAAAAATTTGTCGAATAATTCTTACCTTAAGAAACGACTACGTTCAATCGATTGACTTCGACGTGTTCGAATTAATAAAAGTATTTTCTTAATTAGAACAAGGAACGTCGAAAAACGAGAGAATAAGCTGTGTGAGACTGACTAAAAGTCGCTGGCGAGAGCGTTACAGTTCGAATGGACGTTTAAATTAATTCAATTTCCTGGGCGATTTGTAATTAAGATCAGAGGCTCGTTAAATACGCGTCGGGCGGAAAAACCGTGTCGACCAACGCGCGATTAACGGTGGCGACTGGAACAGACCGCAAGCTTCCATCGACTTCCGCCGTTCCTGTCCTGCGACGGAAGAAATATCCTCGACGATCGTATCGCATCGATCGCGCGTTAAGCCGTTCCGTCCCGCGGACGGAAACGCAGCTTACACCGCGATAAAGTATCCACCTTGTGATTAATGCGACGCGCTTTTTCCTTAATCAGTCCCACGCTGGTCGCGATTAGTCTTCGCTGATCGTCTGGCAGTAATACTTGCCAACTGGACCAGTTCAACGTGGACACGGTTCTTACGATCGAATTACTGGAACATGTCTGTTAATAATGGCCCAGATGTATCACTGGAGATGACGGGTAACGATGGATAAAGAAACGATCAGAGTGGATGATGGATACGATCCATCGTCGAGGAAGCCTGCAGGATTTTCAGTGAAAATCGAGAGATTGTACGATAATTACTCGAATCTCAAATTTCATTCTCTGTTATTTATTAAGTAACGTTAGCTATTTAAAATTCTTGAAACGATAGAAATATTTGAAAAGGATATTGAAAGAGTATGAAGTGAAAGGGGATGAAAATTTTCATTGATCGATCGCTGGTCTTACAAACATTCTCCATTCTCGTTAAACGTTCGCAGAGAGAAACAAAAAGAAGGAAGCTAGTCGAACGATCGCTAACTATCCAGATAAACCTTCTACGCAAACAGAGCGTGGAAATTTCGCCGGAAAATCGAATGGACTCGCGCGCTTCCAATCATAAAAATCAACTCGAATTCGTCGACACGTCCGTGTCTAGAATTTCCATAGACGAAGGAACGAGGCAAACAGAGGCGAGCGATAACCGTTCGAAATTTGACTTTTTCGTTGCTCGAGTTCAGTTGCCCGCGAGACGGACCAATAACCGTGCGGAATTTCGTTTTTTTTTCGATAACCGTGGACCATGGATCCTCCACTTCCGGCTACGATGGAGAACGACGACGACTCTATTCGACTGTTTCCCTGCTGTGCATCTAGCAGTGGCCCAAAAGTCACGAGGAAACTGCTCGCTTATCCACGAATGGATAATACCAGTTTCTGGATTAAACTCGAAACTTCGAGGGGGTCCATGGCCACTCATAATGGTAATAAAGCGTGGCGCTTCGCTTGTCGAGGATTTGCGGATTATCCGCTCGCCTACGGATTACCCGTTCCTACTCCTTATCGCTGGATTATCGATAATCGAAGCAACGTTGTAACGCAATAACGATACACGCGTCGCGATCTTCGCAGGTTGATTTCTGGTGCCATCGATTTACAACTCGATGGAACTCGATGAGTGGTTCTAACTAATTTCGATTTGATTGATTTCGATTTCTGATTAGCTGAGATACGAAAGGATATCGTAAACACTTCTTATATGGATTATGGGTAATACTGTGATCGATAAATTTCAATACGACTCGCTAAAAAGTGTTTCGAGTAGCAAAAGATTAAGTGAGATATCCTCTGTCTATCATTTCCACTTACAACGAATCAAACCTTTGTCCTTTCCATAGAGAAATCTTCGAATACGGGCTGCCACGCGAGTACCACAGTTTTATCCTAATTCAATCCTGATTACAACGTCCAACCCGCAGGATCTTCGCTGGAACTCTCACGAAGGAACGTCGTGGACAGACGAAACCGTTCTATCCTCGCCTCTTCGCAGACAGCACGGAAAATACGATCCGAGATGTCTCGCGTTCCTTGGGCACCCGTGCAGTCGGTTAACAGACGCATATTCGGACGCGTGTTTCACCGATGCATTATGCTTGGCTCTCGCGACGGCTCGACGGGGGAATTTGCGGCAGCCACGGATGGCTGTTCGCTTCCGGGAGAATTGCGTCCTGATTCCAGCCTCGATTTATCCACCCTGAATACCACGATGCACCGATTCGATTCGCACCTCTCTGTCTTACTCGATCTCGAAATGTCTGATCGTTTCATCCTCTCGAAAATTAATTAATAATTAAGGATCAAAACACTGGACTGCAACCCTGTGCTATGCATGTGAGTGCACAATAATTTCCATGCACCGATTCGCACCTCTCTGTCTCGTCTGATCATCTCACCCCTTCGAAAATTAATTAATTATTAAGTATCGAAACGCTGAACTGCAACCCTGTGCTATGAATGCGAGTGAATAATAATTTCTAAAATCGTTAGAATCCTTTTAGAATATATTTCGAATGCTCTCGTTCCACAGAAGAGTGAATAACGAAATGGAATACCATCGTCGATCGCAGAGACGCGTCATCGTCTCGACTTCCACCCTTAAGTCCCGCTCGAGTGCAGAGTTTCACAAACGCGAATCAGGGGTGAAATCTGGTCGACGCAGCGAGCAGACGCGCGCAAGGTTCATTCAGTTTCCAATGTTGCGCGTGTCTTATTGTCGTCCGCCCGCGGGCCTCTTTGTTTCAACGCAGACAGGATAAACTGGAGTCTTGGCTAGGTCTCGAACCCACTGGTTGAAAGGGTAGTTCGGTCCTCGGGGTCATTAAATTAACCCAGGCGAAATCTCGAACGCAGATTCGCCGTGGAACGGACGAGGGTGAAACGGGATTGGATACGTGACGCGTTTGTTCGAGGGTCCTCTCGCGCTGGCCTGGAAAAGAGATTTCAGTGTCAGGATACGGAATCGTTCCGCGGGAAGCTCGTTCTTTAACGCGACGTATCCGCGTGTCGGAAAATACCGTCTCGCGTCGAGAAAGAAACGAGTACGTGCACAGGGTTTCACGGCGCTGCTTTCTATTTTCGTCAGTTCGCCGCAAAAAATCGCTCGCGCTTCGAAACTATAGTACTGGAATATATTCGATGCATACCTTGAATCCGTAGTCTCTTATTTTGTAAAGAACAACCGAGCAAATGGAGTAAATAAAAATAAGAGTCTTCCACTAATCACGCTGAAAGAGAATTCTTTGCTCACTCAATAGTAACGTCACAAGTAAACCTTCTCAGAAGAGAATCCATTAACCTCGAATATTCAACGAATCGCTTAAAAGAAGAGGAATCATCGCGAGGTTTCGCTCGAGTCGAATAGAGAATTCTAAAAATCGAAAGTCAGAATCGCTGATAACGTTCCTACGTATTAAAAGAGGCAATTACACTTCTTCGTTGCGCCCGCAACCTCGAAAATCGAACCCACGATATCAACCCTCAGTTGAGTTTTTATCACGCGAAGCTAAACGTTCGCTTCGCGGCTCGAATTCGTGTTTTCCTCTCGTAGTTTGCTAAGGGTAAACCGCGACGCTCGTCGGGAACGTGGTCGATGGTGCGAGTCGAGCGATCGGGATCCCATTGTGCCCGTTGGGGGATGGAATTTCGTCGACTGACTCAGCTCGCTTCTTTTCGTTGCTACCGCCGTTTTCCTTAAGACGCGATGGATTTCGCGTGCTAGTTGCGAGGGAATTCTTCCGTAAGGGATGTTTGACGAGGAGGATTGCGATTCGCCAAGAAAATGTGCTTTGCTCTCGGCTCGAGATACCAATGTGTGTTTAAACGAAGGATACTGTGTACCCAAATCAATCTAGTCAGTCGAACAGTGAAAAAAAGAAGTCTTACAAAACCTATAAATCTAAAAATTGATAAAATGATTAAAAATCCGAAAAACACAGTAGATGTGTACCTTCGATTATAATGCACGAAGAACAGAATCCAGGTTGAAATCCACGAGCGTACAAGCGCGAAAATTAATCTAGTCAGTCGAACAGTGAAAAGAAAAAGTATTATGAAAGCCATCAATTTACAAATCGATAAAATGATCAGTGATTAAAAATCCGCGAGGCACAATAAACGTGTACATTCGATTATAATGCACGAAGAACAGAATTGAGGTTGAAATCCACGAGCGTACAAGCGCGAAAATTAATCTAGTCAGTCGAACAGTGAAAAGAAAGAGTATTATGAAAGCCATAAATTTACAAATCGATAAAATGATCAGTGATTAAAAATCTGCGAGGCACAATAAACGTGTACATTCGATTATAATGCACGAAGAACAGAATTGAGGTTGAAATGCAGGAGCGTACAAGCGCGTGTAATTACTCGAAAGCCACGGGGCACTGTTTTCGCTGGTCTCTCTCTTTCCAGGCCCGCGCATTCCCTCAGGAACGAACGAGGCGCGCGACTAATTGAAATGACAAGTATTCGGAAAATCGCGGCCGCCCCTCGCGTTCATAAGTGGGTAGCCGGGTATTTCGCGTGGTCGAGCGCTGTCGGTGGTTCGTTTTAACCCGCCGGGAGAATTATTCAAGCCGCCACGGCGGAACGAACGAGTCCGCGGTAACTTATTGTGAAACTTGCCGCGCGGCGAGGAGAAATATAGTCCGCGGCTGTAATATGCTTGAATTATTGACTGGCGGTTCGGTCGAAACTTTCCGTGCAAACAGAACGAGGGGTGCGAGCGGGGTAGACGACGAATTTTCGCGAAAGCGGCTGGAAAATTTGGAAACTTTGCGTTCCCTCCACTGGCTAGGTTTCCGTGCCTCAACAAGTGACTCGATCGTCGAATTACATTCGTGTATTTTCTTCGAAATCCCCTCTATTTAATGATTTCTTCCCTTAGAAGTGCCATGAAAATTAACGCAAATCTAACGATTGCAACCACGTGTACATCTTTAAGCTAGTACGAGATTCGAAGGATTCTTGCTTGAGAGAAAAAGGAGGTAATCAGTCGAGACTGGATCGAATCTTCCCTACGACAGTTCGAGTGTAACCACTTTAGATAAAAAGTGGTTCTTTCGCAAACGAGCGAAACGCGTGACGAAGACTTTTCAGCCTGGAATACCCACTAAATCATCTAAGTAACTGTCTCAGATCTCTCGCTTCGCTCAAACGAGTATCTTCAAACGAAGGAAACTCTTAAAGAAATCGTCGATGGTAACAGACGTTCGCGGTGCCAGAAGAACACGGTTCGTTCCTGCAAGAGAATAATATCACATCCCACGAGCACTCTAAGACACCCCTGTCACCCTGTCCCGATAATCCCTCGAGTGACGAACAGCGAGACGTCCCTCTGACGACGGTCTTCTTCCGGTGGCATTTGCAAGGGGGCAAGAAATGGCGCATGTCCAAGCCGTCTGCCAATACCAACTATCTCGAGAGCGTAACATCGTTGCCGGTCGATTGCAGCCGCGATATCGATTGTGAGGGGGCAAGAAGCCGTGATAGGAGAGGAGGCGAGCCTCAGGACAAGCGGATGGAAGGCTTATCACCGATCCTGCCGCCTCTCGAGGACCTCAGACCATCTCGAGACGATGCCCTCCTGCGGTGATCCATTCGAGGCTTGGCATCGTTCTCGATTGCGCGCTGCTAATTTCCTTCTGCCCAACATTTCCCCCTCCAACTGTGTTACACTGTTACGTTCTATGGTTACGATATTGTAGCTTCGTTTTCCACAGGATTCAACGTTTTCTTGCACTTTTCTGGTCGTCTAATTTCTCTTGCACAGGATTCAGATCGGCAAGAGAACTTAGTATGATTGGAAAAGTTGTACGCTGTACGGTTGTGTAATGGAAAATATGCAGAGACAGAGGGAGCTTAAGCTCCTGGTACCTACTCTGTAACAGAGCCGTCGACAAATGCAAATGTCGGACAACTGCAAAACACGTTCCACTAAACCGTTCCAGTTTCGAGAGCCGCGCTAAATTCGAAATGGAAACAACTTTCGACGAAAGTTTCAGTGACTCCGACTGAACCGCGAAACTGTTCCCTTTCATAGAGGATCTAAACAGCGTGCGATAAAATTCAAGCGATCGAACCACCGTCTCGGTTTAACGGAACGTTTCACCCGCGAGGCTCTTCTTTGAACATTCGACTCGATAATAATCGATTGGAAATAAATTGACGGAATAATCCTGTTGCCGTGGAATATCGCGCGATCGTTAAATGCTCTTCACTCCGCTAATTGGATCATATTTCAATCAGAGAGTCTATCGCAAACAAAATTAAAAATTAATCAAGAATAATTAGCCATGCCAGCCGAGTGGATTTTAATAAAATGCGTGGCGATCTTTGTGCGCGATTAATGCGACGTTAAAGCTCGTATAAAGTGAGAATAAAATGAGCGAGGTAGAGGACGAAAGGAAGAATCCACCAATTCCAAGGAGAGCGAAGAGGAAACTTACCCTCTCCTATGTTTCACCCCCGTCTCGACCAACGGCTCGCGAATGGAGAATTCAATTCGCCGACCAGCTTTCTTATTTGATAAAACTCGGTGTAGCCTCCCGTTTCAGTGCTTCTTCAGCCCCCTCGTTGCATTTTTCAAAATCAGACCGTGGATCGAGCTCGAATAGAACTCGTCGGTTACGTGGCATCAGAGAGGAAACGAGTTTGCCAGGCTGGAGATGGATCGTTCTCCAGTGGTCCTGGTCGCGTCTTCGAAGGATCCGGGATTTTTCGAGGTGGTCGCAACCCCTCGAAGAGGCGGGTATCCGCTTAATTGTCTTCTCGATTCGTAAAGGCTGCTCGAACGCTGGCGACGAGTCCTTGAATATCATTCGATGGAGACTGATTGCTGGAAATTGATTCGATGGAGAGGAAAGGTGAATTGGAACGCGTCGTTAACCAACCCCCTCGCCTTTTAGTCGCCTTTTACGACAAGCAGGGGATACTGTGGATGTATTCTGATCCCCATCGCACAGGGAGAAGCGGATAAATAGATTCTATACACCATTCAGATGCTCCCACTAAAAGTAACACTCGACGCAGCAAACCCTCCTCTAGCAGGAATCTTAAATCACGTTCCATTAACCCTCGAACATCACCACGCTGGCTCGTCGAGATACCAGAGCAAATAAGAAAAATCCACCGCGCTATCTCTATTCGAGGGCGATAAATCACCCTTTGGTAACGATTCCATCGATCCCCCTCCAACGAGACATGATTAACGGGGTATTTATCGGTGAAATAACATCAACGAATCGCGTCGTTTCAATTATCTGTACCGATCTATATCGATTCGATAATGAAATTTGTGGACGAAATAAATCGTCCCCACACCCCCTCTAGAAATGTTATACGAGTATTAATATTAAAGAGAGGAAACGTAGTAACTTTATTCACCCCTCTGACGTTGCGATCCTATCCTTGGATCTCACCCTCCTCGAGACCTCCCACCCTTTGTTTCTCCAGATTGATATACTCCGCTGCGTGGTCCCATTCGCAAGGACAATAAACGGCGTTTAATCAGGTTAAGAGGAGCGCCTGGAGCCTCGCCAGCCCCGCTCGCAGGGTGTTCCAAAAGCGCGTATCGACGGCGTGAACCTCGACGAACGAGTCGCAGCGACTGCGAGAGACCTTTTCGGATCGCGATTAAGGATTTCGCGCGAGGGGGTGAAAGTGTTCGACACTGAGAAACGAGATTCCTCGGCTAGCGAAACGATGAAGGTGGGTCTGTACGCGCGCGCGAACGTCGAAGGGGGTGGATTGGAGGCGAGATGAAGCGACTAGGGAGATTAGTGGAGCGGTAAGTGCGTCGTGGGCGAAGGTTAGGGGTGGTTTGGAAGTTAATAGCCGTGCGCTGAACCTGCGAGTGAAGAGTTAGAAGTGTAGGGTCAAGGTTTTGCTTCGTTACAATTGAATTAGCGTGAAGAAATACTGGCTGAATTAGACGAGATGCGATAAAAGATAAATATCAATTTGGATGCTTGAATTGTTTAAAACACATCGTTTAAATAATGGTACGAATGTAGCTTTATTACTTCTTTTACTCAGCGACAGATAACCTGGACCAATATGCTGAAACGAAGGCAGGCGTTGATATAACTCTTGAAACCTTTTCTCTGATTTATAGTCTCACAATCCTCGCGTTACGCAATATTTTCCTGCACACATTAATACACCTAATCCCAGCGATATTAATTATTCAAAAAGAACGATCTGCATAACCGTTCCCTTAACTACCAACAGCATAAACTATCAGCGATAGTATGAACAAAGTTACCGTAAACGCGTCTAAATGCAGATTTCCCGCGAACGCGTACCCGACACCCGTAGTCGTACGAGTAATTAGAAACGCTTAATTAAGACGAGCTTAAGGCGATATCGCGCCTCGCGGCTGCGAAATTCCAGGACGGGGAAGATTATCCGCTCGAGGGCGACGAGAACGGGAGGGGATGAACTGGAGAACGCACCCGATCGCTGCTTCCTCTGGCAGACATATTTAAAATAACGCGACCATTGCAAACGCGTGTTTATCTCGAGCTGAGGAAATCTTCCTGAGAGCTTCTGCTCGACTACTTTTCATCGAACGCGAACGAGAACGCTCTTGAGTCTTGTCTTGGGCCTCGTGCGCAACTTTCGTATTCTCGACGCCTCCTCTCGAATCGAACTTCCAACGGAAGAGGAATTTTTTTAAATAAAATGTTTTCATGCGACGATTTGGGGGTTGAAATATATATTTTTGAGTTTTATGTGGTGTTTTTAAATGCAAGATTTTATGCGAACGAGAAGGCTCTTAACTTTCGTATCTCAACGCCTCCTCTCGAATCGAACTTCCAACGGAAGAGGAATCTTTTTAAATAAAATGTTTTCATGCGACGATTTGGGGGTTGAAATATATTTTTTTGAGTTTCGTATGGTGTTTTTAAATGCGAGATTTTTTGGAAGGATAGAGTGTTTCGTAGCGACGGTGCGAGGGAAGTTTTATGCCTGAAGCTGCGAGGAATAATGGCGGCGTGGAGCGGATCCGCGAGCGCCGGCGCGAAAGGGGATGCATCGCCCTAAAAATATCGCGAACGCCGCGATTATTTTCAGCGTATCTTAGGAAATGTGGACTGCCGCGATAAGAGATTATAGAGGCGGCGGAAGATACCGCGACAATCCAGCTGGAACGAGAAAAAAAGAGAGAGATGTATACTTAATGGCATCGTTGAGGAAAAACGCGGAGATCTTGGGAACACTTTGACCGATAACACTATGTTGGATAAGGACGCGATATGAACCAGCTTGCTCTCTCCCTCTGCGATATTTCAACAATAAAAAAACACTTTTCTACATTTCGAGATTGACCAACAACTATGACCTGTGTATCTCTCCAACCACTCAATTAATAAATTATTCTTTTACAAATAAATACACGAATAAATTCGTATTATATTTACTCTGAATCGAAACATTTCCAGGACATTTGGTTCGACTTGGTTCGATCCAAAGTATCCCCAGTTACTGCTTGCGCGGTCGTAAAAGTAATCGCAGCGATAAAATATATTACATCGCGAGGAAATAATGGAGAAGGGCAGTGGCGCGTTTTGTTTCCCTTTTTTTTTTACACCTTTGTCAACGGGATAAATCGGCGCGCAGCAGTGCAAGATAATGGCGTTTTAAGTGACAGCCAGAGGGAACAATGGCCACCCAACGACGGCGACGTAGCAGCGACGGAACAAAGAAACGCATCCCGCGGGAAGACGCCGTGAAACACCCGATTATTTTCCGTTGCCCGTGGATGGGACGATAAGACGATCGAAAAATCGAAACGGCGAGGACTTCGCGGTTAGGTTCGCGATGGCGGATCGCTCGAGACGAGGCTTTATGCACGCACGGTTTTACGGCGTTTTTACGTTACCCGATAAATGAATAACGGCCGTGCCGGGAAATATACAACGCGATATATAACGGGACAAGAAAAGAGGCGAGCCCCTGTGTGAAAAATGGATAAAAATAGCGCAACGAAAAAGGAAAGGAATAAAAATGCAATTTTTTCCGCGCGGAATCTGACAGAAGCAAAAAAAGAGAGAACGATTCGGGCGTTGCATGCGACCTTTTGAAATAATCGAGGTTCGAAAAATAACGCGAAGGTTCCAACGATTTAATTAGTGAAACCATAATATAGAATCAATTGTGATATGTAATTGCGATGGATGGAACGAGCTGCTGCACGAAGAGACAGTTATTAATGACTGTTGTACAATTCAATGCTCTTCCGTCACACTGTTTAATTCATTCACTCGTATATAATATCGCAACGTAACAATTCTTGTTGGGAAGTTACTGAATTTCTGTTATTCGAAGGTTTCGTAACAACTCATCCCAACAGAATTTCGATAATTTCTTAAGATATCGAGGTAAGTAGAATCAAGTTCAGAAGATGATAAACTGTAGGAGAAGGGGGAGAGGACGATAAAGAGGAAGAGGGGGGAAAGAATTAGGGATTAAGACGAACACTTGGATCCCTCGTTGGGGATCCACGAGGATCGTAAGGGGAAACGACGCTGCGAGGGCCGCAAGGGGCGGGCAGGAAGTCGCGAATACGGCTTAAACGGGAAGTTTACGCTGTAATCCCCGACACCTGCGATAGTTTTGCCCGAAATTCGGTCCCTGGCAGGCTTTAGCTACAAGTTTCTGCTCGAACGCCGATCGGGGAGCTCCTTAAGGCGCGTTACACGCGATACCGCTGCGGTTACACGATCGGGTTCCGAGCAGGTAAACTTCCCAGTCTACATCCACGGTTGTTATCGCCGTCGCGATTGCCGTTAATATGGCCGCCAGAGGTGCGTGGTACCAGGCGCAGTCACCCACTGATTATCGCGGTTATCGAGACTGGAGAACGCGAGGGAAGTTGGCGCTGAAGGGATTGTCTTATACTGTTAACGCGTGTCCAGGATGTTCTAAACAGGGTGTAAGTCAAGAATCGTTTGGAGAGAATCGATCGTTTTTTATTAGATGTTCTTCCGAGGAATTCTCAGCGCAGACTATCGTCTTTCTGTTTTTCTATTTTCCTCGTTGGCGCGTTACATCTCTCGCGACTTTTTATTGGATATTCAGTTTTGGCTGCTTTGGTCAATCACCGAATATTGACTGCTTTAGGCCACCAACTTCTTACAGAAGGATGGTGGTGCTTCTGGTGAGGACTAAGTTTGTTGTTACCAGATTTGTACCAGATCATGTAGCGAGATTTCCGCTGGGCCATCGAGGCCGTTAGAGAAAGTTAATTATCGCATGCCTGGAAAATGTTAGAAGCTTGAAACGGTTCCTCAAAAATGACTCGATTGCTGCGCATAAACCGTGCTAGTCGTTTGTAGCGAAAGGTCTTCTATTGTACCTTACTGCTAGCCGCTACAGCCCCAACCTACGAAGCCAAGTTCGCGAGACGCGACATTTTTTCAATTAAGATTAATATCCAACGGGGATGCGATTCTCCGTTAAAATGCAATTAAATTCAAGGGTTGAAAACAGAAAAAAAAAGACTCTTCGGGTAGCTCTTCATTTTCTAGGCTGTCACCGCGTGGAACGTCCGAGCGAAACCAAACACAGACTCCGCGTTATCATTTCCCCACCGTTTCCAAGCAAAATCGATCTCGAGCGAAGTTTTTTTGTTCAACCTGGTCCACGCCATCCCCGTTCGTTCAATCAAAACCACGTCACCAGAGCCCTACGAGTTATTTCGAGGGTGGAACGGTGGCGCACCGCGGACGCGATTATTCGCACGTGGCTATAAAACCTCTAATACCGGCTGATTATCAGACTAATCGTGAAGCGACTCGAAAGGCGTGATTACGTTTATTCGATGGGTCGTTAATGCGTTTATCAGCCGGCTGGTTTCACGCGTCGCGAGCGGAACTTGGCGCCTGCACAATTCGCGGATGGACTGATCGCGTACCTGGCAGAGGGGGTGCTGAAAATCGGCTGACAAACGAGAACGCGACTCGCGTGGAACAGTCGAGAAACATTCGAACGAGCGTGGGATTTGTTTAGAATTGGACTGCAATAGAGATCGTCTGATTGTATTCGAATTAGAAGCGGACTGGCGCATAGATTGAATTCAAGTTCATCGTTTTTCGTGATAACACTGCTACCGTATAGATTGCAATTAGAATCTGGTAATTGGAAGCAGGTTAGAATCGCTTTTTAATGGGCGATTTACGAGCACAATGGGAATTATCCGCTTAAAAGTTAACGTTTTCAAAGCAATTATGTTGGCACAACACGCTCCACAGTGCACTATGGTAATCGTGGTGAACAATTGTGGTGGAATTGCTTCGAGCGATGTTGCAAAGGAACTATGCGACGCAGGGTTGATAACATTATTGGATTAGAATCGAAGTTAATTGGATTAGTTAATTACGTTAAGAGAGCAGATTTTATTAACAGCACTAATATCACACATCGAAAACCGTCAAAGGAAGGAGAGTAACAAGGGGATGGTTGGCTCAGTAGTCGAAGTCAACGCTTTCCACTGCGTCGAGCTGCGTTCGAGTCCCAAGCCAAAGGCGATCCTCGTTTTCCATGCGATTTTACAATCGCACGATTATCCTCTGCTCCTCAACTTTTTCGACTAACATCGAGCCACAAATTCCCCAGTGATTCGTGGCGAATAAATATTTCGCTGCTGGCTCGCCAAGTTAGCTAATAACCGCGAATCGACTTCCTTCAGGGCGTGTGTTGCAACTAGTCCCAAGCGAAGTGCATTAACTCAAAAAGTAATGCAATTTGGGGGGGTGTTGGGGAAGGAAGGAGAGTGGACGAGGGTGTGCTCTGCACAGATTCATTCAGTGGAACTATGCAACAAAATATCGAGGTGCAGGCGTGTTGTTACTTGTACTCGGTGCTAGCCACGGGTTTTGGCTGGCGAGATGGCGGATATGCACACGTTCACGCGAGAAACGTAGCTGCGGTACAGCGAATGAATCTTTGCAGGCATTATACCCAAATTTGGACGACTAATTCTGTGTAACTTGCAACGAAGCCCAGCGAGCCTCTGAACCCCGTCCTAATTGGGCTATGCACACGGAGTTCCAGCGGAAGGAAAATTTCTGAATCACGTTAACTACGATGCACTAAAGTTTGCAGGGTGCACGAAAAATTATGGTCCACTCGTACTCGAAGCTCTACTGGATATCGTGGTATCAACGAAAATGATCTCTTTGCGATTGTGATCCTTTTAATTGCTAAGAACGAATTTATATTTGAAATAATTGCGAATGAGCTATTAAGAAACGAATTTATAGCGATGTTTCATGAGATAAGAACAAAATGCTAGCTTTCTTAGCGTCAGAGAATAGTTTGAGATGACAAAGGTTACGAAAAATTATGGTCCACTCGTACTCGAAGCTCTACTGGATATCGTGGTATCAACGAAAATGATCTCTTTGCGATTGTGATCCTTTTAATTGCTAAGAACGAACTTATATTTGAAATAATTGCGAATGAGCTATTAAGAAACGAATTTATAGCGATGTTTCATGAGATAAGAATAAAATGCTAGCTTTCTTAGCGTCAGAGAATAGTTTGAGATGACAAAGGTTACGAAAAATTATGGTCCACTCGTACTCGAAGCTCTACTGGATATCGTGGTACCAACGAAAATGATCTCTTTGCGATTGTGATCCTTTTAATTGCCAAAAGTGAACTTATATTCGAAATAATGGCGAATGAACTATTAAGAAAAAAATTTATAGCGATGTTTCACGAAATAAGAATAAAATGCTAGCTTTCTTAGCGTCAGAGGATAGTTTGTGATGACAAAGGTTAGCGAAAAGATAAGGAGGATTAGCATACACCTTTGAACTCGAATCTGACCGATGGCAATCTCCATAAATCGACTATATTACACGGTGAAATGGTATTGGCGGGAACCAATATCGAGCCACTTACGATTTATCCATATTCATTAGAGGGGCACACCGACAGGCCGCCTACCAATCAGCCCCGATAATTATCCGCGTAATTAGGCCGAGGCCGGCTCAAACATGGCCATTTCACGGGCCCGTCCTGTGTTTCACTTAGCGGCCCGCTCGAAATTGAAGCCGTGCACCGGAACGCTCGAATCGCAGCGGCGATTACTTTTTCACGCGGCCCACCCCACGCGCGCACACCCACGTAATCCGTTATGCGACCAGTCGAACATCATAATCGATCTCCCTGCGCTCCTCTGCTGCGCCCTTCGTCCACGCTCGACCATTCGAAACGCTTCGATCCGCGCGCGAATTGAAATTAGCCACGGTTTAATATCTGGTTTTTCGCTCGAGCGGAACAACAAACGAATAAATGGACGCCACGGTTCGATGACGATTCGTCTGTTTGTCGATCCGCAGCGGACGGACGAAAATATTTTTGCGACCAGCGTTTTAACAGCCGCGACATAGACGCGACTGGTCGAGCGAAATTAAGAGGCAAACGAATGGCTTCCACTCGATTCGATCGTTTTTAAGGGAAAGAACTGCGAGCTACGATGGAGTGCGAGGAGGAGTTCGCGTGTAACCAATTAGTCGAGGCGCGGATGAGAAAATCAACGTGCAAGCTTCTGCTGACCGCGTTGCTCTGGTTTGTTTGAAACGGCAACGATTAACGCTATCGATATCCCTGGATTTAATTCACCGTGGAAATTCTGTACGTTCGCGGAGCAGTTCCTCTCTCGTTTTGTTTCCCATTTTTTGGTGTTTTTATTCGGATCTTGGCCAAATAAACGAACGTACATTCGGAGATTTACAATCCGCTGGTGAGAGAGTGCTGGAAATTGGTCCACGCACGTTTGCCTCTGCGCTTTTTAATATCGGATCGGATGGTGGGCCGGTTTGTTTGCGATTTTTATTCGACTCTAAACATTGGTTCTTCTATTGAGATTGATCGAGGGATTTAGAGTCTTCTGACGTGAGTTTAGGATATTTGACAGAAGAAGACAAGTGTTTGAATTAACCATGGAACAACTGTTTGTAAAGTTTACAAAGAAAATATTCACTCCTTCATTGGAACCGCCAATTAACCGCAGTAAATGACGAGAAAAACGAACGCGTTGGATCGTCAACGCGAACGACAGCATTCCGTACAGCATTCCGAAATTGCAGGCTAATTTGTCCGCGATATGCGAATGCGAATCGATCGGATGCCTGGAATATCTCGACCAACGCGACGGCCGTCATCGTGCAAATCCATCGTCGCCTCTTACGCGTGCCAATTCGGATCATTCACAGAAGAGACAGAGAAAGAGAGAGAGAGAGAGCAGCCAATTATAATCTATCGCTAGGAAAACAATTGATCTACCTCATCGAAATATCGAAATATCTTAGCAGTAATCAATCTCTTCAAAACACCTATTCTCGCAAATTTATTTAATTCACACAAAAAAACGAATGAAAAAGATTCTTTGGAAATCGTCCAGACGCGTCACTGTAAAAGAGAACCGCGATACCGTTCAATGTTCCATTCAGAACCGTAACCAGAGGATTAACGAACGCCAATTACGCGACAAAACCCGTTAGGATGTGGAGAAAAGTGCCAACAATATCCGTAGAAACAAAGGATTAGAAAGACACGGGGTAGTGAATAATTCCCAAGGGGGGGTGCGAGTTATTGTTTCGTCGCGGCAGACGGAATTGGCAATATCGTTCGCCTGCTGGAGACGGCGAGGGAGCTGGTTCCCGCCGGGGCGTTCATCCCCTGAATAAGTCTATATCGAAACGGAGGGAGGAGTGTGCGCGCACACGACCGTTTTCGAGCCGTGTGTTTAAACTGGCGCGTAAAAACACGGCCACCGCGAGTGTCGCGTCCGTTTCCCTTTAAAATCGATATTTAACGAGCGACGAAAGACCTTTTCAACGCGACACAATGGCCGATGAAATCGACGGGGGTGCCCGTTCCGGACGATTCTCGTCGACCGCGTCGAATTATCCTGGAATTAAAAGCTGCTCGCGAGACCTTCCATCCCCCACCCCCCCCGTGCGGGGTGAAATTTAAAGGCGGCTGCCGCCCCTCTCTCTGACTAATCGGGATTCTGTAGAAAAAAAAATTCCCTCGCTTTATTATCACTGTTCGCACTCGGCTAAATGGGGTTCCGCCATTTATTTATAGCGAGAGGGCTTTTATCTCGTTAAAATAATAGAAAGATGTTCCATTCCCGCTGTTTCCAAATGGAAACTATTCGCGGTTTTCACTGTTGAGAAATTCGTAGGGATTTTTAACAATTCGCGAAGCTTTGGACTCTTCGATACCATAACTGATCATACCGAGCATATTTCAGGATTTTAGACGGAAATTGAGCTTTATAACCTTCCACACCGTGTCCCACGATTTTATACGAGAATTTCATTTTCACCCCGTGACTATCGTTCCACGAATTTGGAAATAAATTTTACATCGCAACCCTCGCACGATTCGACGCTAGAATTTAATTTCTGTAACCTCGATTCTACGATTTCGTCGTCGTAAGCGACTTTCAAGGGTTGGCAGCCCCAACGAGACAAAGCGTGACTTTTCGCCAAGGCGTGCAATCGCTCTCAGAAGCAATTTTATCGGCTGCCACGTCGACGTAACGATAATTAGAAGCGCGGTCTCGAACGTGGACGGTGTTGATCGTCGAAACGTTCGCGAGTGTATCTTCCACGGTTCTATCGTCGTCGATCGCTCGAAGCACATTTCTTTCGTATTCGAGTGACCAAAAGGAGGCGAAGTCCGCGGATTCGTTGGTTCACGTTCCACGGAGACGCAACGAAAAGCAAAACAAGCTGCGCGAAATGAAACATCTGCGAACTCGGATCGATAATACGCGAGAGGATCGATCCCACGGCACCCTCTTTCTCCCCTTTATGTACGTTTCATATGTACCAGGCGAACCGTGTATAAAGAATAAAAGGAAACTCGATTCCAAGAGACGTATCTCATGGTACACTCCTTCTTACTTTTCTCTCCATCAGCTAAGCCGAAGACTCGATGAAATTAAAAGGGAAACAGACGAACGGGACGGATGCATCGCGTTACGGTACGTCTGCTCGCCTGCGACGTCTCCTTTTACCCGTGAAACCGAATAAAACCCCCGAGCGGATCCTCTCGATGAAACCAAGAAGGGTGGCATGGAAATTCGAGCCTCTCAGAAGCTCGTACCAATGTTCAGTGTATTTCGTCGCGTTTAGAATTGGAAAATAATATTTCTCGAAACTTCTGTCGCGTTTGAAAGTCGCGTGACGTTTAGAAATCGCGTAATGTCTCCATTTTGGAAATTATTCCGTTTCGCGAGAGAGTTAGAGAGCCAGCTTTGAGAAGCGAGTTTTGGGGTTAAGAAAAATGAAATTCTTTGACAACGAGCAGCTTTCGTCGCTGGCGTTTGTTCGCGCGAAGAACGGAACCGAAAGACGCGGTGTGGATGGATGTTAAACCGGAAACAGAGAACGCCAGGGGCAGAGAACCGTGGCGGAAACTGCGAAACGTCAAGATTAGACGTTTTCCAGGCTAGGCGTAATACCCGTGGCTCGCTTATCCGTTTAAAGAGATACTTGGCGGTCTAAATGGACTTTGCTCGCGCGATTAGATTAGCGCTGGGAACGGGCCTTAATTGTCGTACGACCTAACATCCTCCACGCCCGGAATATCTAATTAGAACGATAAATAACCAGGCCGGATGGAAGCGTTAAAGGGGCGGAAGAACAATGCCCGTACGCAACATGGTTTTTAATCCTTTCAGCCAACCACTGCTAAACTTATCGCCGCCTTGTTATAAAACTACCTTTATATATATATATATATATATTACACACTATACGATAATAGTTTTATCAAAGGTGCCTGGCGAGAACATTCTTTTTAACGACACCCAACGTAATCCTTTCCACCCTTCTTCTTCTTCTTCTTTTTTCTTTCACTCGAAATTACCTACCCAAGGATCTTGATAGGATAACGTGATCGCGAATAGGTGTAACAATTCGTGGTAAAATTGCAGACCATAAGAGAGACGAGTGAGAACGTACAGCAGAGCGATTCTCGAGTCGTTGGTTAATTGCAAAAAATCGTGCTCGCGGAACGAACGCACCCCCGTCGTTCGACGGTTTTTGCTGGTCACTCTCGAGCATTTTAGCCCGTATCGGTTGAACAAACGCGAGGTAGTCAGTGGAAAAATAGACGGAGTCTCGCGTGTAACACAGAGGGTCTCGCGCGTTTCGTTGGTCCAATCGAACGACGAGGATGGACGGGACAAGTGACAGTTTTCTGGGACATCGAGAACGGAGTGGAAATCGACGGGGTTCCGTTTCGTTTCTGCAAAACGATTTCTTGGCGATCGATCGAGAATCGACGAGAGAAATGAACTGTCTTGTTGTACTTACAGGTGCGACGGGGCTGAAGGATCTGACAATCAACGTGCCGTCTGTGGTGCGGTCCGGCGACACTGTGACGCTTTCCTGCCATTACAACCTGGAAGGCCTGCCATTGTACACGATACAATGGTTCCTTGGCGAGGCGGAGTTCTACAAATACGATCCAGACAGGAATCCACCGTACAGCACCTTCGATGTCGATGGAATCCAGGTGAACGTGAGTGTTCTTCGAGTTCACGATCTTCGATAAGCAACAGATTTTTATGTAGACAAATATGATAAGAGAAATTAGGGGAGATGCGATGTAGAATCGGATGAACGCGTTTTTGAATGGTCGCGTGAAAGGATGAATTCGTCCTGGTTGACTTCCACGAGGGGCGGAGACAGAGATAAACGACAGCAGAGATTCATACGCGAAACGTTCCCTCGAAGAGGGTCGACACAGTTCCACCGTTAACGCGAAACGCTGTTAATTACGCCTGGAACGGTGTCTACCCCCAGGGTGTGGGGGTGGCCCGAAAACGGTGCTTGTTGCGCGCGAATCTGCTGCTTAATGCGCGCAATTAAACTTCGACGCTTCTAATGAGCGCTATGATAAAAGTTCGTTACGGGAGGCGCCAGTTAGCTTTACGACCCGTGCGTTTCAGCCTACGCATCCATTCGTTTAACGATCCTCGAGGACGCGAGATCTGTCATTTTTATAATTCCGTTCTATTCTCTGTGTATTGCTTACCGTGTTAGATGTTGAGGAGTAGCAGATGCGGATGTAGAGATAATTAACACTGCACTGTGATTAACACTGCGATAAAAGAAGCACTGGAAACTCGAATAAAAGTATCGCGAGCTGTCACTTACGTAGTGAACGCTCGACAGACTAAGGGAAACTGACTAAATCACCTTCGTACGAATCACCTTGCGTACGATTAGTGAATTTCTAGGAATTCTCGATTCCAAGGAACGTACTACGCGAGCTCGCGAGTATGTTTATATTTTTCTCCTTGGATCGATGTTTCTCAGGGAACAGCGTTTCTTATCGCGAAGAGAAGCCAAAGGATAAGTCGAAGACCACGTAACGAGTAACGAAGGCTCTGCGAATCAACGCACTCCCTAAACGAAGCTTTCAATGTCGCGATTCTTCGAGGAGGCGTTAGAAATTCGTCAACGTCCCTCGTATTCGCATTCGTATGCACGCATCGCTGCGTCGCATCGAGTAACAACATTCCTTTTTTCTTTTCTGTCCATAGAAAAATTCCACGCGTCGATCGTTTCGCGTCGCTGATAAATTTCCACGACGAAGAGGCGATGGAAAAACCAGGGACGTTCTTTCGCGAGTCGACGCAAGGACGATCCTGGCGACGTCCATTTATCAGTCGCCTTACTGTGTTTCGAAAAGCGAGCGTAGATAAGGCCGAGTATCGTCCCGATTTTTCCGCCACCCCCGTCAAGCACCCCGTTTTTAACCCCGCCGCGGTATCGCTCAGCTTTTCCAACTTCGCTGCTGCGTTTTCTACGGGAATTTTTCCGACCTCCACTCCAGAGTCGCCGCGTTACGAGATACGAGAGTTTTTCTCTGTTCCATGTGAAATACGCGGTCGCCTCCCTTTGTTGGCGGCGCTTGTCGCTTCTCGAGTGTTTTAAGGCTCAAAGTGGAAAAGTATTGCGAGAGACCAAATTTCTAAATCGAGAAAAATCTCAGCTATAAAGAACTGCAATAAAAACTACACTAGCTAAACCATTAACATTCCAATTAATAATAACATATCGCCAACAAACAGATACAAGTGTCCAATATCCTAAAAATAAAAAATCCATTATCCAATCAGTCTATTCAGACCGCTCGAAGCAACGACTCTTTCCAGTTCAGCTGGCAAGTTCGATTCAATGAAACCACCCCCTAACGACCTCGCGTATCGCCACAGATATTTAAACCGCGACACGAGTCGAAACTCGAAAGGGTGGACTCCGCCCTGTGGATTCGCGTTGGAGGCGGAGGAAAGCCGCCGTAGCCAGGGTGAAATCCACTCGAACGAGGATTCCAAAGGGTCGTGTCGCGGTCGTGGCACACGCCATAAATCAGCCCTATCGATTTCCCCCGGCTGGCTGGCCCACCGCTCTCCTCTCGCACTTACGCGGCTCCCGGAACGCTCCCCAAGGAGGGCGGCCCCGCAAAAAGTTTCACCCTGTCCGCGCGCGCGACACTTTTATCGAGTCCACCTGCCGCCACTGTCTCGAACAAAGTACACCAGCCGAGCCTGGCTAACTTTATCGCGTGAAGAATAGCTGTCGCTTGCTAGAATTCTCAACGATCGACGCGGCGCCTCGTGATGGATCGCGGGTCAACTAAGACGACCCTTCGATGATGTTCGCCGCGTTTTCTTTGCTCGAAAAACTCTTTGGAATGAAAACAACGGGGTGGTTACTGAAATATACGTGAGACCGTTGGGGGTGGTGGTCGAACGATGCTTTAAATTTCATTTTTAACAGTTTCGTGAGAATGTGAAAAATAAAAATCGATAACGAAATTGTTTATCAAACTTATTCAATTCGAATCGAAAAACTAAACGGATAGCAACGAAACAGCAAAAGCTTAAATCGTCGAGGGGTACGCGTATAATGAAATTTCGATACATCCCCAAAAGATATTGGATACACGCGCGATTTAACTGAACCGACAAGTTTGAAACGTTCCACGGTAGAGACGGAGGGTCCGTAGACGGTTCTAGATGGGCAGATAGGTTGGCGCCCATTTGCCAAAGGTGGCGAATCGATGCTGACAAGTTGCGAGAGTTTGGAGACCGAGGGAATCGATTCGATTCCTCGAGTCGACCGCGAGACAGTGGAAAACAAATTTTTCACTCGCGCGACACCGAGCGACCGCGGGATAGGGATCTTTAATAAAATTTCCAACCCAGACCACCCTCAGGATCTCCTGCACCGACAACGTCATTTTTCTACCTCGACTGTCGCTTAAAAGCGCGCCGAAGTAGTCGAGAAAAAATGTTTCTCGAGCGCCACTTCGCGACGTCGATCTTAAAAGTCCGATTTCCATTTCTCGCAGCCTCGTTCACGTCCCTGGCGCTGTAAATGATCCCCACGATTTATCCGTGAAAGAGCTTCAACAAATGGCGAGTGATCGCTAGAGAAATCTCGAAAAGCGCGATATCGTTGCCAGCGAGCAAAGCGAAGCTCCTGATGGCGGCGCGGTAGCAACGAGCCGTTGTATCGACGACGTGAAAAGTAAATCTCGTAATCTCCGTGGAAAACGTTCAGCTCGCAATGGTGTAAAAGTAACGACGGCTCGTATAATATTTACAGGAAGCAGGGAGGTGTGGGTAGCCGAGGAGCAAGGGCTGCGCTGGTTCGCCTGGGCCCCCGTTTACGTTCGACAGAATTACGTCAGTCCAATAGGGATGATAACCCTCGGCCAGGCTGTCTCGACGTAGCCGATAATCCCGCCTTTTTATCGCCACTTAGCCGTATCCCCTTTTATTGGTCATTACACGTTATCACGACACAGGGGCTGAACAAACTGCTGGCCACGATATGCTGCTGCTCGACGGACTTTATCCGCGAACAACCCCTCTCGCCCCTTTTAAACCTTCTCGTAGTCATGTAAAAAAATTTTTCAACCCTGAAACGATATACTCGCTTGATCGAGGGACGCGAGTAACGAACAACGTTCTCTCGTTGGGATTTAATAGAATTGCTGAAGCGAACTAAGTGTCCGCGGGAACGTTCTGAGGGGGTTGAAAGGTTCCGTTCGAAAGTGAAACACGGTTAGTGGCGCGGGTATTGTAAAGTTGACGGTAAAAGGGCAACGGGAAACTTTACCTTCTATCCGTCTTACGTTTCACGCGAAATATCGTCGGAGTGAAACAAACGGGGACGCAGCGGAGGAATGCAAAGTGGCTGAGATAAAGTTACCCCTGTCATTTCGCGGGACATAGTGGACGGCGATGTTTCATGGGAACGTCCGCGGATGGCCGTCGATATTTCTTTCGAGGGGTCGCGACTGGCATCGGGTGAGGGCGGAAACGGTGGAAAGGGCTTGTCTCCGCGTCCGGATGTAGTTTGTAAAGCGGGCAAAAGGGAGCCATCCGCGATGCATATAAATGATCGCGACGTCGAGAGGCTGGACGGAGGAGAATACAGTCCGATCGAGATTTAGACGCGCTTGGGGGGGTGGCTGCTGGATGGAAGGTCGATGGTCGCGTGGAATACAAAGTAATTTCAGTCGTCGGCTGCGATCCACCGGTGGAGAGGAGAATCGAGCCGGAAATAAAAGGAGGAAAAAGGGGCGGAACCGGAGGAAACGACGGGAGGAGAAATTATACGCGTTCCTGTTGGAAATTTCCGCGAAAGGGTTGTTTGCGAACTACCCTCGTATGATTGTTGATTATTGACAGTGAAAACGCGCGGGTACGATTTCCCCGTTTTCAAAATGTGGAGAATAATGATACGTTCGTGGATATATCGCTCGATCGCGTTTCTCTTCGCCATACGGAACGTCTGTTGAAAAACTACTCCGCATGATGAAAATTGTTGAATAGACGGTTCTACAATTGTGCTCATAATTATGAAAGCGGTCTAAGTCAGATATTTCTTGTTTCGAGATATTTAATGAATTGCATTTGCACAAATTAGAAAATATTTTTACATTGTGCGACCTTTTTATTTAGAATTTTACTAGTCTTGATTAATGGAAATTTATTATGAGTATGAAATTTTGTGTGAATTTCATAGGAAAATGTTGTATCACCCTTTCCTCCTCGCTTATAGAAGCTTATAGAATCCTACCTTATAGAATCGAAGATTGTTGGGCGCAGATAGAAGGGTGGGAATTAATCGAATCCGCGGGGGTGAGTTGAGCAAGAAGAATCTCTGGCGATCCGATAGCAGAGAATACATTTAACCCCAGCATCCGTCCGGTAACCGAGTCGAGGTCAACTTCGAACGGCGATATCTGAGGAAGAGAACGAAATGGCGGAGTAAAGGGTTGGAGAGAAAGTTCGCCGTTACGCTATCAGATTTCCAGCGACTCGATCGTCCGTAAAAGTATCCTCGTGGCCAGGGCGCCTGTTTCAACCCCGAGCAACTACCCCTCCTGGACCTTCCGCGGTCCAAATTGAAGCGTCGATGGTCTCTCTGTCCCACGCGCTTAACGCACGATCGAGGAAACCGCGGGGTTTCGAATAAAATTCCATTTCTGTCCTACTCTCGGTCGTTCTTGGTTTTACGGAGTTCGAACGGGTAGTTAAAATTTTTCTGAACGTCTTTGCGGAGATAATTTTTAGGATTAGTTTTAGTTTTAACTGTTAGAGATATCTCTCTCGCTATGAACAATTGCAGAACTCCGTCGTTTAACGAATCTCACGATTTCCTTGAACTTCGCAGGTCTCCAAGTCGAACGCGAACGACGTGACGCTGGTGAACGTGTCGAGGAAGCTGACGGGGAGGTACAAGTGCGAAGTGTCCGCCGGAAGTCCCTCGTACCACACGCTGATCGAGAAGGCCACGATGGAGGTGGTGGGTGAGTGTAAGGACTGGCTCTGACTCGAGGACCGAAAATTAAAAAGTTCCACTCGGAAGTAGAGGGCCGAAGTAAAAAAAAAATCCCTTTCGTTACTGAATCCCGTCCAGCGGTACGTAATGCCGCGCACGTGCGGCTACGTGAGTCCCATTTTCATGTCGGATCCACAGGATCGCGAGGAACTTCCGCAGGGAACGCGAGAGTCGACCCTTTGTCGCTAGCAGAAGAACGTTTCTACGTCTTCGTTTCGCATGAAATATAAATCAGTACGTCGAGAAGACTCCGTGGAACGATGGCCATGAATTAATTCTACTCGCAGGGGGGTAGAACAGAAAATATATCGGTAGAACCCGACAAATGTTCATCGATGAATTCGTTTGAGAAAAGCATGGCGTTAAAAAAATCGCTGGCACAGAAAACTGATTACTCGCGTAAGTTCCGCGCGTAATTGTTAGATAGACGCATCGAGCATCCCCCAAATTGCGCCCTCGTCGAGAACGGTTCGCCACTTGGCTGGCGTCTGGCCAGGCGTCGAGCTAGCAATCGCGTGCCCTAAACGACGTAATTATTATGCCTTAGACGCGCCTAAAACGGACCCAGCGATCGGCATCGAGAAGGATAGGATCGCTGTGGGCGAGTTGCTCCGGGCGAACTGCACCACTGGCAGCTCCAGGCCCGCCTCCTACATTACTTGGAAGCTGAACGGGGATCTCGTAAGTATATCGCTGGAACCACCTCACGCCTTACCTCGCGTCCTTCTATATAGTATCCTCCTCGAGCGGTAGCTACGTGACCTTACTGGATGATTAAAGTTCCACAAGGAACACCCTCCTTCCACCGTCTTTCTCTACCTCTCGCTGTCTCTATCCACGCGCCACGAACTTCAGACGCGCCAGCTCGGTACGCCATGTTCCCTTCCATTTACCTTTTCAACCCCTTCGCTGCGCTCGACGCGCGTTCGCACCTATGCCCGTGGCGCAGGTACGCTCGTCGACGCGGTGTGTTTCTTGCGAAGAGAACTATTTGAAGAGGGAGTTACGCGAGCAAAGGGAAGCAATAAGGGAGACGATGGCCGTTGGAGAATGGGAGTTGAGGATGGCTTGTTTTAAGACTGCTTTGGGACAGTTTTAGTGGATTTAATTCGGTGATACTTGTTGTTAACTAAATTTCTTAATTCAACGCGGTTACCAAAGGTGAAAATTCATCTTGTTCGATGAAAAATATTGTTATTATTTTAGAGTATTCGTCCTCTAGCTTCGTAATTGCAAAGCTAGTGAAACTTCATATTTTTCCCGTGGAAAGAAGATAGAGGGGATTCACTGTTCGATAAAAATGGCCGCTGAGTACCGCGGAAGGGGGTGGTGCACGCGCAACAATAACGAAGCGTCATTATTTCGAGTGAATTATTAATGTTGCCGGGTATTAGCCAGTCGGGCACCGGCGAGCACATATTCAGGCCCATTGTGACGGATTAATTAATTAGACCAATTTGATGTTCCGCTTATAATTCGTAATTAATTTGCGCGGGCGAACGAATTATTTCCCCGTGTACGCGGCGCGTGTAAACAACCGTGAACACGAATGATCGGTGCCACGGTTCAGCGGTCCGCTCTGCGAGCTGCAATTATATTTATCGCGGCAAGTAAAAACGATTCAATCTGCGCGATGACACACTCGACTCTCTGCGCCGAATTTATCCGAATTAAAACCGTAAAAGCGGAAAGAGTCGAAAGTAGAGAGACAGAGAGACGACAGAGTATTGTTATCGCGAAATTTCTTTCTCGACGTAAACCGCGTCTAGCGACCCGACGTCCCACCGATACGATCGATCGTTCGGACGGATAGACGTCTTTCGACGTTCGTTTGAAGTGGGTAAATTTCACGAGAACCCTCGAGAGACGCTTGGCATACCTGCGAACCCTCGATTCCTCGGCGAATCTCGCGCCGTGGAAATCCGACGTTAAGGAGGGGCTCCATGAAACATGTCCGCGCGCTCGCCGTTCTACCCCCAGAGTATTTCTTCTCGAAAAACCCTTGCGAAAGGGTGAACGAGTCGCGGAAGTGTGCTGAGAATTCCTGGCGTCGATACGAGGCTAGGTTTTTTCGAATTGTATCGAAAGTGCGCTTCGCGACTGGCAGCGTTCTACAACGATGGAATCCATGGACTGTCGATATAAAAGATTTAAAAGAATATGTAATTTAATGCGAAAAATATCGATCGTAATTTCAATTAAAGGGCTGAACGGCTAGAGAATCTACGCGACCTCATCGTGGGCAGACGACGTGGCAAAATGTCCACTTGGAGTGCCAAGAAGCCAAACATAAATCGAGCGTCTGCGAAAGACGCGCAGCGACACGGTAACCAATGGAAGGTCTGACGATAAACTAATGAATATCGTTTCCCCTGTTACACCTCTTATATACCCGTCGAATAACCCCGTTCAGGGCTTTAATGGGCGTCGTTTGTCTCTGCTGGGGTGTTCCCAACAGGAATCTTGAAGAACGCTGCCAAAGAAGATCGGAGTTGAACCCTGTGATACCCTGGAATCCAATTTTGGTGGAAATATCGTCTCCACCAGCGATCAGACGAGATCGTACTCCCACGTACCGTTCGAATTAAGAATACTTTCGCCCAGAGCGGCGCTAAATTACACCAATTTATTAAGGAACAGTCGAGATACGAGACTGGCTTCAAAGCTCTGCAAATATAACCGATACAACGAAATTAGAGCGGAACCGTTACCATCGATCGAACTCGTTAACATTTAATTAGATAATTCAATCGCCTTATAAGCAAGCTCCAACAACAGGGTGCAATTAGAACAGTTGATTGTACAAAAGCTTTTACTACGATCAAATTTTTCGATGTGAGCTCTCTGACAAGTTTTCTGGGGAAAGCTAGTTTTTTAATGGACTTTGGGAGAGAGAAAATACGTCAGTATTGTACGTTTTAGTCTCACGATGAAAGAACGTCGACTGTGGTGAACGGAAAAGTCGAGAAACCGGAAGACACGACCAGAGACGCTAGCTTCGTCGCGATCGAAAGCGTGTGATTCAGTGTTGCGAAGCGATCGCGATCGTAGCCGCGGCGATTTAACGGGATAATTTGGTTGATTTAACAAATACCGCGGAATAACGATTTATTTGCATACGAGGCACCCTGAACGAGCCAGTGTACACCAGCCCCGTCCAATCCCAGTCCGCGTCGTTTCGGATGCGCCGATTGGCCGGATGTGTATCTCGATGGATCTCGATAAATTTAATTCTCGCTGCCGCGCCCCTTCCACAACGAAGGTTTGGCTGGTCGACGAAACGTGCAACGAACAGGGTAGTTACACCACCGTGCGCTAATTAAAAAACCAAACGCGGCTTCGAAGGCGTCGAAGATGAAACTGTTTCCATTTGTATCGATATCGACGCATGGCGAACGATCTAGAATTAATTGCCACACATCACTCTATGCTTACGCGAAGTTAAAAGAGTTTGTTCGATCCCTCGAGATCAGAAAGACGGAGAGAAAGCGCGTGGCAGTTGGAATTGCAAGTTTCAAGAGCGTTCTAACAATATCTCGTAAGAATGGTAAAAGCGAGGCGGACAGGGGAGAAACGAGTTACAAGTGAATTTGCATAAAAAGAGCCATTCAGATGAAAAGAAAATCTCCGAGCGAAATACGTTTTACAATAACCGTAAAATCCGCTGGGGGATGTTCGGTGGATTCCTTGAGGGAAACTTAGTGAAACGTAAAGATGATGTTCAAGGGCTGGAGGGGGTGGAATGTAGGTTCCGCGTGGAGAAAGCAGTCGGAGGGACGAAGTGGGTAGTCGTGTCGGGGGGAGGCGGAAGCGGACAAGTACGTATTTAGCTGTGTTCGAGTCGCAGGGAAAGTTCGCGATCGAAGCTTTCAAGAATTCCGCCGGAGGCTGAGATGGACCGCGATGTCGCGAGGGAAAGGATGCCAGAGTTATTTACTCGACTCGAGTCGGACTCTCGTTAGCCCCGTCTTCTCTATCCTCCAGACAGCGCGAATGTTTCACGTCGCTCGAATTCTGCCACGCTCGCTTAATGCGCTCGCTGCGAACATTCTACGCTGCGATCCGTCCGCCGACGTGGCTATTTAAACTTCGAAAATCAACGGGGCTGGGGGCAGCTGTAGAAGCTGCGACGAGAATTCTCGACCCGCGAGCCCTCGAAGAAATTCGAACCTGGGAGGATAGATAATTCCCAACAACTTCAAAGCTCGCGTATTTTCCTAATAAATGACGATTTAAGCTTCTTACCGCCATTGCACGAGATTTTTCCATCGCATTGTCCCTCGACAATGGATCAGAAAGTCATAGTCCAGCTGCAGATTCGATCGATCGGATGTTGAACGCAATAAAGGAAATTCTGTTGGATATCATCGCTAATAGTATTAAACTAAGTAATTAGATCTCTGTTGTCCATTCACTGCGCTCTAATTCTTGCCACGCAGTGTATGCTGTCGTCTAACGGTAAATTTTCGTCGAACAAAATCCTAATTAAGATCGCAACCCGGTCCCATTAACAAACCACTGGCGCGCGGGCACCCGCAACGCGATACATCCAACCCGTCACGGTTTTCTATCGCGTCTGCAGTCCGGGGGTTGCATCCGCGGGCATCGTCGAAGATTTATCCGTCGAAATAATTTTCACCGGCTCGACGGTTGGCCAGGGGAATAAATTCGGCCGCTTTATGGGATCGGATCGGTTATAATTAACGCGGCGGCGACGGGAGCTGAAAGCGGGCGGCGATTTAGTTTCTCGTCGAACGAAATGGAACAACGTGCAGAGGAAAAGAGGAGAACGAAAAGAGAGAGAGGGTGAGGAGAGATGAAAGGGTGTCTCTAAGCGTGACCGAAAATTCGCGTGTCCAACCCATAACAATGGCCGGTGGAAAGTGCAGCGGCGAGAGCTGGCAATTTCACCCTGCCATTTTCGGCTTCCACCTGCACTAGTGGACGCTGACACGCGCGTCACGGGGGCTAAGCTAACCGTACAACCAAACCGCCCACCACGGATACCCATTGTCGGAAACTTTCCCTTAATGTCCTCGCGGCCCCTTACTTTGTTGCCGCGTCGTTCTACCAATCGCTTTATAGAGGGTTGCGTGGAGGAGGGGTGGTGTTGGCGCGAGGTGGTTAAGGGTGGTCGATTCCTCGTGTGTTTCGCGGTTTAACGCCGTTCAAATGTGTTTTAACCAAGCGATTCGTCTCGATCGAACTCTGACACGTCGAGGATCCAAGTTCTGGGGAATCATAAAGTACACCGCTGTGGAGGGTGGATCGTGTACTAATTGAAATTCAAAGACAACTCCGTGGACTTCGTGAACTGGCGAACAGTGTGTCTTTCGAAGAAATCGTCGAGTAACTCGAAGCTTCAATATTTATCCGATAATCCGTTTATTCGATTCTCGAAGCGCAACTGCTGCGCGGGTGTGCAATAAGGATTTCGCGCGGACTCGACCGTTTCCGTTTCTACCCGACGACCCGAGTTCCGTTTATGCGAAATTCCACAGACATTTTCGTCGGCGAATCCGACGATCCCGCGATTCGAACGAAATTCAGAGGACAAACATTGTCAATCGAGAGGATATTGAAACTACAAACGAGCCCAAACTAGTCTAGTATTGTTACCTTTCCACGTGTCTGATACAACGAAATCGTTCGCACGAGGATCGCATGAAACGAATACCAATTGCAAGAGCTGCGAATTAATTAGATGCGTTATTACTGTTTCAGTAGTAATAGTCAACGATATTGAACTCTTTCGAAATTAAACGTTCACTGTGCGCATATTTGAATAAAGATATGCGATTTAGATTTATTTTCATATCTATTGCGTCGATGATTCTTGCAAAAATTTCCCAAGATTCGTGCGAAAGCAGTGAAATAAGAAATTGAAAACGCGAGATACTCCTGGAGCAGCGAATCGAGGTGTTTAACCCCGCTCATCCGAGAAACCAGGACTCCTAAGGCGAAGTATTTACTTGAGCGGCACGGGACGATGCAACTTTTAATACGATCTACAGTTTTAAGTCTCCTCGAGCGAGCTGCAGGCAGATATCTCCCGAGGAACAGCCGGATAGAGGAGGAAGAAAAAGTGCGAGAGCTGGGAAAAGTTGTCGAACGCGGCGCGCGTCAGCTCGAGCAGAAGAACCAGCGAGCGAGCGAGCGGAGGGCTGGACGAGAGTGGAGTTTTTGCGCGTTCTCCAAGATCAAGATGCGGAGGGCGACCTCGTTGGCGAGATGCAGGCTTAACAGCCGGTGGTTAGCTCTCGCACGCCCCCGCGCTGTACACCCACGGCCACTGGCTTAGAAAATCGTTTCCATCGATCCGTCGCTCGCCCTCCAACCCTTTCACCATTTTCTCTGTCACGGTGAATTTACACGCGTGCGAGAGTGCACGGGTGTTGCAAAAATGTACGCGCGCTCGCGTGAGACGCGCGCGTCCACGAATACACAGCGCCAGGCTGGCTACAGCTGATATCGGGACTTAAAAGCTTTCGTAGACTACGAGAGAGCGATGTTGGATGGGATTAAATTGCGTCTACCTCGCTCGAAGGTATTATTACCTTTTTTACCCTGCTATTATTTTCCGCTGGATTACAAGCGTTCGAATCGCAGCGTCGTTTCAGATAATCGTCAGCTGGAATAAGGGATGGTTAATTAGATTCTGGAATACCTCTCGTTGGCGTAATATAACGTACCGTTTTATTTGCTACCACCTCGGCTACCAATAAAACAGCACGCTCGCAATATCTCTTCCACCTTCCATAGCGCGATATATTTCTCCATTCTCGAATCAACTCGCTTTCAAACAAACACTCGAGCCCAGTCACCGAGTGGGTAGTTGATCCTCTGCCAAGGCTGCGCCTTCCACCAATCCAGAAGCGACCTCGCGCTCGTATCTTCTCGCCGCGGTTCCTTCCGGTTTGCTCGCTCGCCCTTTGCCACCCTCGCGCGCACCATCCACCCATATGAAACATCGACGAGCTCCCAGCGACAAATCTTCCGTCGCGAGGACGCGTCGAGGCTTCGAGGAGCGACGATTCAGCTTCCAAGGCGACTCTGCGTTCGCTTCTGGTCATCGAGAGAGGCATTATCGACGGGGGTGTTCCTGTCAGGGATTTGTCGAGGAACGAGGACGCGCGCGGGGTCGCGTCGCTCGTTAGGGACTTCTTCCGCACAGGCGTCGGACAGAAAACCGATAAACGTGTCATCCACCCACGCGATCGCGTCCCACTGTCATTGTGCGATCCTCGATCTCCGTTGCGATTTTCGAGGAGGAACGCGGCGAGTCACCTCGCGTGTTCGGAATTATCGAGGCGAAAACCCGGCCAGGCGACAACGAACGGTGTTTCGAGGAGAATTCAATTGATATTTTTATTTTATTACCTTTCTGTTGTTTTTTCATTCATCGGCTATTTTCTATACGCGATTCGAGCTCGCCACGCGTCGATGAATGGTCGTTGATCGACGTGGATTTCGTTGTAACCCATCGACGATTCTTTTCGCACGAAAGTTACCGTGAAAATTGTGCAGTATTTTTTTTTATGATACACGTGGATTTTTTATAAGTCATGTAAATATTGCGCTCGAAGAATGTAGCGAATTGCAGCAGTGAATCGAGTCAGATTCGGTGACGGTTTGAACGGGAACAATTTTCCAGCGTAATCATAGCCGAGGTGTCCCAGTAAAAATCGACGAGAATTCAGCAAAGTTTCATTTCCATTTTTCTGCTCGACTCTGAACTCGTGATTGGTAAACGCGAAAAAATTCTCAGGGCCCCGGACCGGCGCGAGCCCGTCAGCTTCCGTTCTATCGTGGAAAGAACGCGACCTAGATTCTGCCCGTAGGATCCGCGGCAGGAATTTTGTATGAAGCGGTACGGTTACGCTGACGTAGCCAAGATAAACGACGGCGACAAGGAATTCTTCGAGGGAAAACGATAAAACTCGGTGAATTTACAGCGGCGAGGAATTCCCCCGTGGCGGGAGACGCGAAACACTCATAAAGTCCTCACGCAATTTGACGGACCGTGGAAAAGCGTGTTTACCAGGATAAAATGCGGGATTAAATATAGAGATAACATCGTGGTTGGAAGTCTGAACAATTCTCGTGTCAAATTGCTGGATTAAATTCCAGCTTCGTTGACCGATCTCTTACGTTCGACTGAGGGTGCATAGAAACGAAGGGGTTGATTCTGAAACGCGAGAGTAACAGGTCACGTGCTGGTATTCAGAGCGAAGTTCAGTGAGAAATTTCAGTTACAATTGGCCTACGCGTCATCGACTTTACCAGGATAAAATGCGGGATTAAATATAGAGACAACATCGTGGTTGGAAGTCTGAACAATTCTCGTGTCAAATTGCTGGATTAAATTCCAGCTTCGTTGACCGATCTCTTACGTTCGACTGAAGGTGCATAGAAACGAAGGGGTTGATTCTGAAACGCGAGAGTAACAGGTCACGTGCTGGTATTCAGAGCGAAGTTCAGTGAGAAATTTCAGTTACAATTGGCCTACGCGTCATCGACTTTACCAGGATAAAATGCGGGATTAAATATAGAGACAACATCGTGGTTGGAAGTCTGAACAATTCTCGTGTCAAATTGCTGGATTAAATTCCAGCTTCGTTGACCGATCTCTTACGTTCGACTGAAGGTGGATAGAAACGAAGGGGTTGATTCTGAAACGCGAGAGTATCGCGTCACGAGAGTCACGTGCTGGTATTCAGAGCGAAGTTCAGTTACGAGAAATTTCAGTTACGATAGGCCTACGCGTCATCGACTGGGCTCGATAAATCCCGAACGACCCCTGGTCGATGGGTGGCCTGATGGAAACTCGACGTCGGGATATCGGGTTAATTACATTTGACCGGGGAAATTAATGAGAAGTGTCGCGCGATCGAAATATTCTCTCGAGAGACCAACAGCCGTGATTACGGTCCACTTTCCCTGTGAAAATCCGCGCGCTGTCTGGCGGGGATGGCCTGGTTGGCTCAAAATGTCAGCCGTTGCTTGATTAGAGGTCGTGATTGCTCAAAATTCCGTTTGGAACTGGATTTCGTGGGCGTCGAGGCGTAATTACCAAGTGAAACAGTACCGCTTGATCCCAGTAAACGCTTCTAGCTTAAAGAGTTATTGGAAATCGAAATCTGACGTCAACGTAGAGATTGAAGAATTATGAACTTCACGTGCGAGACATACTTCGAACCTTTGAAGAAGGTTCTCAGAATATTCTCACGTTCGACGAATGACTCGACGGCGCGTTCTCACAGTTTGCAGCGATTGCAACGCGACATCGATATCTGCGAGCGAAAGAAGTCGCGTCGTCGCGGGATCATCGCGACTCCAACGCTCTAGGGGATGAGACTCGGGGGTGGAGGGTGGCTCGCGACAAGGCGCTGCCGTTGTGCATTACGTTTTATGAACAGAAGCCGTCGTAGTCTCTCGCGTCGTCGTCGCGGGTCCGCGGACTTAATGCGCAGCCTCGTTTGTTCCCAGGAGTAATAACGCCGAGCGACTCTTGCCACGAGAAAAAAAAGAGAAACGAAAGAAGAAGAAGAAGAAGAAGAAACGGGGGAGGAACGTGATCGCTGGACGTGCATAGAGAAAGAAGAGAACGCTCAAAGCTCCCTTTCCTACCGTTCGTTTAACTCGAGAGCAACGAAACTGCGTAATATCTTTAGAAGAAACGAACGAGATTCATCTCTGCCCCCCCCCCCCCCCTCTAGTGGCTGGGGGTTTGTCAGCGAAGGAAGATCTCGAGGCGCCATCTTCGATAGCGAGCGAGAAATTGAATTGAATAGGGATGAGAGAGGGAGGGTGCGTTCTAGGGTGGCGATCGATGGGGGTGTTTGTCCGGGTGGACGTTAAAAGGACCTGGATAGTAATGTAATAACCGTGGAGTAACAGTTTGAACGGTGTATTAGTCCAGGGATAATGTTTCGAGATCGTAGCGCCATGGCGGGGTCAGGTTCGCTTTGGGGTCGTTTTGGGGGATGGACAGCCTTGGAGATGAGTGGTTTGCTTCCGGATGTGTCAATCGAGGGCGTAGATGGGGTGCTGTTGTTAGACGTGTGTTACGTTCTGCGATGAAATGTACAGATAAAATTGATGCAACGCTAAAGCTGTCCACGCGCCTCTACAAAGGGTAATTTTGTGTTGCGGAAAAAATATGAGACACTTTCGCGCGCGTGGTAGCATCGTCGCGTCTCCAACGGTGGCGAACTCCTCGCGGCATTATAATTCATGCTTTATTCGCAGTCGTCCCGGTGATGTACGCGAAACGTACGCAACGCCAGGCTGCAGAATTAATCCGTTTCATTTTCTGCCCGCTAAATATTTATTTGACGTGCACGCTTGGTTTTCCTGCATTGTTAACGCGCGAATACCCAGCGCGCCGCGGCCCGTGGCGGAAGTAATTTTGTAATTAAATCGCCGGTGAGTGTTGACAGAGCGAAGGAAATAAAACGAAGCCCCCGTTCGTTCTCCAAACGGGAAGAAACGAACGCAAACAATTCCTCCCGCTGCAAAATTACTGAAACGCACTTCGCCTCAGTTTGCGATTGAATTTCGTCGGCATTTTCGAAGCAACCGTGCGCGAATCGTGTATAATTAAAACCATCGCTCGCTGTTAAGCACAGGACGAGCGAGAGAAAAGAGAGGCACGCGTGTGACGCGAAACCTGTTGCGATCTACCTGCGTGCCTGCGATTCACTTTAAATCGCGGCTACGTTTGAATATCTTTGCAGATTGCGAACGACAGCATGATATACAGGACCAGATACCTGGCCATCCCGCAGGACGACGATTCACAAGTGTCGAAGTCGACCGTGGACTTCAAGGTGACGAACGACATGTTCAGAAACGGCAGGCTTCACCTGCGCTGCATCGCCTCCATCGCTGACGTCTACCGGAAGTCCGCAGACATCGAGATCAGCGAGGACGCGCCGCGCATCGCCTCCATCACTGGGGAATCACCGCCACGTGAACATCGTGAGTACATCTTTCACTTTTCACGCACAAACCAGTACTTCGAGGATACCAGAACTTCTCTACTTTCTCTAGAATAGAGATACACGCTGTTACCTTTATATCGTAGAGATCTCTTTAAATTTCCCACAATTTCTCCTTCGATACTTTAACTAGACGTAACGTGACGAAAAAAGGACATTCAATCCTCCATCGATTTATCTAAAAATCTATCCCTACTGTTCCTCGACATCCCTCGAATTCCTGCGCGTTATCGCGAGGAAAATTCCACGGGGCGGTGTTCAGGGCCGGCAAAAGACGCGGAATTATCAGAAATGGAATCGCGTTTAATCAAGACGTTATTCAATCGCTTGCCATTTATCGCTTGGCTGGATCTAAATTGTCCTGGCAACTGGAATCGTCAATACAGGGGAGGCGGTGAGATAACCAGGCTCTCTGAAGTCGCCTCCGTCGAGGACAGGGCGCGAGACGACAAAGGGAAAGAGGGTTGGAACGGAACCGTGCGCCAAGACAATCGTCCTCGTTCCTACGTTCTACCTCTAAATAATCGCGTCGAGCAACGCTGGCGGTAAAAAAATTTTCGAGCCGCGTCGAATGGGAGAGAAGGGAGCGTCTTCGAGCGTACGTGGTAGTAGATCGAGCAGATCGACGTTGTTAATTGCGTCGTTCCGATCTAACGAGGTGCACAGGAATCGAGGAATTTTATCTTCCTTCCGGCTCACTGGCTGCCGATTTCTGGCGCGACGAGGGGGATGAATGGGTAGCGGGGGTTGTTACAGGTATGCCTGGATGCATTCAGGGTACGAAGAAACTTTTGTTGGAGAAAAATAGAGGTAGCAGTGATTTTTTGCAGCAATTGGATTCGCACGTTTGCATTCTTCGATCCTTTCACGACTCGTATTCCTTTTCTTTTTTAAGAGATATTAATCCTCTGATTTATTAAAACGTTCATCGAAATGGGTTTTTGAGAAATTGGTAAATGTATCGAATATTCGTTCCAATTACGAATTCTCTCGACATATTCAGAGATGAAACTGAACAATTCTGCGAAGGAATATACGCGACAATTGTAATGTTATCGGCCTCGTTAATGAACTACGGCGGGCACAATTTAAACGTGCCGCTGCAAATAATTGCATTGCTTAACAAGAAGCGAATTCGATAATGCATGCGCGAGACGGTGATGTCGATCGCTATCCAACGAGTGTTTACGAGCAGCTGATCCACTTATGCTTGTATGAGCTGCACCATTTCCAATATCCGTCGAAACCGGACGAGAAATAATTGGTCGCGAATAATCCCACGAGAATTCTCCGAATTCTTGAAAAAGTTTTTCTCGACCCTTCGTAACTCGTCATTAAAATTATATCAGCTATGCAAGACTTTATCGCGCGATTAGCAATAAATATAACGATCTCAAACGCTTCACGAAAGGGTGCGACAATAAATATTTGAGCAGAAATATGACAAAATTCAGCGGTACATTCGCAAGATGCTCGCCACGCTGGATACAACGACATCAACGATTTATCAAGCGACGCAATAAGGAAATTACAAGGACTCGAGGATTTATCGAATCTCCTCGGTTCGTTTCAAAGCGTAACTCCAGTCGAGGGAGGGAGCCGCGGTAAAAGTGCTCGGATGTAGCGAGTCGTAATGGAGTGTGATTGATAACGCTTTGCTCTCCGCGATCAGCGTCTGTTGACGGCTGTAGGCGAATACGAACACGCGTCCCCTGAATCTGGAGAAGGCTCCACTTCTCTGCAACGTCCACCACATGTTTTGCTGTACAAAAATGAAAAAACCATCTCACGGATCCAAGCATTCCTCTCGACGATCGCACAGCAGACCTGTTAAATAATGCAGAGGAGTATTTTTCATTTATGCAGGAGGAGCAACGTCGAGCGCGAGCGAGCCAGTGACAGTTATGTGGCTGTTGCAGCGGTACCAGACCGCCTTCCACAGGAAATGGGATCCCCGGCCGGATCGTTCGCCACGATCTCGCCGTTTGTCGCGGCTTTGCCTCTTCCCAGCGCAATTATCCGGCCCCGCCACGATTAACACGCGCTCCACGCTCGAATCGAACCCGTTTACGCCGCGGTTTTCATCTGCCCTTTGATTTCCGTCGTGTCTTTGACTCTGGTTAAGGCAACTGTTACGAAGTTATTGCATGTCGATGAATCGGAGATTCAGCGGATTTCGACGGTTCTCGAGTAGACTAAGATCGAAGATCCGTGAATTTTCTCTGACGATTATCCTACACTTGCGATCAGAGAGACTGAAGCATTGACAAAGTGACTCGTTTCCTCTTCCGTTTCTATATAATAGAATTTCTGTCCTGGCTCTAACGTTCGCGCCAGAGTCTGAGGCGCGACTCCGCCATTTTGGTACCATCGTTGATGAGTTCGTTAGCAGAGCCAGAATGGAACGTTCTTCTCTCTCTCTTTTTCTTCTCTCTCATTTCACGCATTCGCACAGCTCCGCTCGAACCGACGAGCTTCGTTTCCATAACTTCGCGTGCAACTCCATTTCTTCTACTCCTCCATAAAAAAAATGTCAATCTACACGCGTGGTATTGCATGCCAGTGGAAATTAGAATTTTTCCCGGCAATTTCTCAATTTTTCCAATAGCTGAATACTTTGATGGTCTTACGACCCTCGTCCAACCCCCCGTCGAGGGTTGAAGATGGGGAAAAAAATTAGAATTCCACTCGACACGTGCGGAATTTCAGCAGCCGGTTAATGAAGACAATTTCACGGCGGTTTGTCGCTGTGGGTTCGCTCGATCTCATCAGCGGGGCCGTGGAACCCGTTCTTGGCCATCGGCGGGAGATTAAAATTGAAAAAAAGGGAATCTGCGGTCCAGCGGCCATGGTAATCGAGCTGGAGCGAACAAAGAGAGAGGGAAAGAGAGAGAGAGAGGGACAAAGCTGCAGGGGGAAAGGACGATGGACGAGGAAAAAGCGTGAAAATGCGAGGAGAGGCATCGTCGAGCTGAAACTACCCGCGGCGACAGGATCAAAATTTCGTATGCAAAATGCGCGCGTGGCCACGAGCAAGTATATCGCGTCGACGAGGAACCTAAATTCGTTCATCCACCGTCATTCGAACCGTCGTAAGCCAACTTTTGGGGTAGCAGCGAGGGATCGCTAGTTTACATCGCTCTCTGACTCATCTCCAGGAAGAGACGAGGCAATGGGGTGTCGCGACTGATTTACGCGGACTTCCTGGCGACTATGGAAGTGAATTTGACGGTCGAATCGCTTCGCGTCGATCAAGAGGGCGCGATAAGGGCTGCGCAGCGTCGCGACGCTATAGAGGACCACCTACAAGATTGCCAATACCATTACTCGGCAGTAAAAGTGGCGTAAACGTGCCGTTAAAGGACTGTCGCGTGTTCTCGTCGCTACCCGCGGTGTCTGCACTCTCTCAGGCCGGAAATCGAACACTTCCTTTTATGCGCCGTGAAAGAGACTTCGACGAGGCGAACCGGATACGGTGAACTCTCGCGCCCCTACCGTTTACGTCCCACTACGACTGCTAGTTCCCCCATTTTTTCTACTATTTCTCGCAGCGCTACAATAATCGAAGAATTTCAAAGCTGTTCTCTAGCGAACGACGGCTTCCACGACGATTTTAAAGACGTCATTTCAGCCTACACGTGCTTGCAAAATGGTCACATTTATTTTTATCAAGTTCAATGAAGGGAAAATAAGGAACAGCGATAGATATCGTACTTCGAGGGAGCTGATTTCATCCAACAAACTACCAACCGAATGCAGTGGTATTTCAGATTAGGGCGTGCGATAACTTCAGCGAAGTTTCCAGGAACACAGAGGATATTACCCTGGTGTTGTAAAATCCATCAGCCGCCAACGTCTCGACACGCCGTCTCGAGACCCTCTTCCCAAGATCAAGAAGACACCGAACTTCAATTACAATCTCGAACACCGTGTAGGAGAGAGAGAGTTCCCCTCGAAATATCACGTGCCAGCAGCGTCAGCCGTGGGATACGTCTGGGATGGAGTCGAGCGACGGGACCCTGGAGCCTGCATCACTCCCGAAAGACATCGCCACGCTGAAGAATACGCGCGCGTTCGCGCATCCCCACGATGCCATTAGCGAATTACTTTGCCTGTGAAGGGAGTGGTTGTCCTTTCGCAGTGCGCGGATCCCTTTCGCCACCGACCCCACCAGCCCACCCTGAATAGTCATTCAGACGCACGCAGCATCGAATGGCAACAATGGCTCAAAGGGCGCGATTTACCGCGCTTCAGATATCGTTTCGCGTAGAAACGGGGAAAAATAGAATGGGCTGAAGAATAATCCGGGGTTGATTGGAGAAATGCTCGATGGACGTTGAATTGAAGCGGCACTGGCAAAGGGGTGAGATTAATTGGAGTTTTAGGGGGAATCTCTGGCGGTAACCACGAAATGCTCCGCGCTGTGTTGAATTAGTGTAATTGAGGCGCGGAATTTGCAAGATTAAAAAAATCGTTTACCTCTACCATTGAAACTGCAGTAGATTTCCAAAATTCCTGAGTTTCTTTACGAACAAAGGGTGGAATAGAAAGATTCGAAGAGGAGAGCGGAAAGTCTCTAGAATTCAATCTCTAATCCTAGAAAACAGCTCGAGAAAGATTCCACTGGCGCAACCGGATCCCCCACGGAACATCAAAAGACTCCGGCGAGAAACAAAGCACCCGAGCGAGTACGTCCCCTCGATCGTCGAATGAAAGTTTCACGCGATGGCGCGAGTCAAAGGCGGGCGGATCGCTCGCGGACGGGTCCCGGTTAATATTCATCCCCGTGGCCGTTTCTTTCGTTCAGAGCCGCGAGCCGATACCCTGGTTCGACCTCTCGTCGACCTTTCTTCTCTTCGTTGCTCGCGCGCTGGAGGCGGGGACGAGTTCTCCCTGGAGCCTGCTCGGCCCGTGCGCTCGCGTAACGCCAGGCATTATCAATGCGAGGCGAGTTCTCTGGGCTGCACTTTCGAGGGTATCCCGGAATAGTAAAGAGAGTGGTTCGCTGCGCGCTTCGAAGTCGACGAGAAAAGGGGTTGAAGAAGAAGTGTGGGGAGGATGGAGGTGGGTTGAAAGCGAGAGGGGCAGAGAAAGAGAGTGAGAGAGAGTGTGAGAGGTAGCGATGGGAATGAAGCGTTGGAAAAAAGGCGAAGGGAATGGAGAGGAGATAAAAAGGAGCGAGGTGAGGGGTGGAGGTACTATCTGGTTCGATTAGTAACTCGGTAACGTAAGCTCCGCTCGGAGAGACTGTTTTTCTTTCGTCCAGGAATTACGGGCAACCTCGAGGTAGGGGATTTGAGAGAGTGGAATGGACGGGGGTGGTTTGAAAGGTGGAGTACAAGTATGGAAATTTATTCTCGTCACCGTGTTGGAGGAGCTCGCGCGATAATAAGAGGACGAAGTTGTTCTTTGAGTTTTCGATGATTTCTTTGATATTCCGATGGACGGTGGGGATGAAGATCTTGACGATGGACTGACTGCGCCAAACTAGAGGGGTGGCTGGTATATTCCTGTTTTTTGGGGATTCGATCTGCGATCGAAACATTTTTTGACTCTTAATCTTCTACTACTACCAACAATATCGCGTCTTCTGTTAATAAATGCTCGTTCAGGCAGAGATCGCCGCAAGTGGGTGCCACAGGATCCGCTTTGACGCGCCTCTGACCGGAATAATCCGCGCGAGGAACGCTATAACCCTATGGCTGCTTTGATAGCGCTGGTCAGCGAGTTCTGTCCGCTTGTCAATCAAAACGAAACAATTTCGGCTAGCCGGTAAATTGGCCCAGCCTGTCAGTCTGATTGCGCCACACCGCGATGGGTGGCGAAACGGCGACACACAGAAATGAATATTCGAAAACGATCGCCAGAAGGATGACAAGTAGCGCGATGGCACGCTCGAAGGGTGGTTTGGTACCCTGGAAGAGTTGCGAGCCCTGATCGCTGCTCGATTTACGATCGCGTTCAACGGTTGTTTTCATCGCTCGAACTTGAAACGATCTACTTCGATTCCATGATTTTTGGGGATGTCGAAGAGTGAGGTCTTTCGATAATGGAAATTAATTTGAGCATTTAAAGGGAGAGCTGTTCTTCGAGCATCCTGAGTAACGTTGAAATAGAGTCTCGTCCTCTCGAACCACCTAATCTATGCAAACCTAAACAGCATCACCTTCATCATCCCAATTTGCGAAGGAACAAAGCACCCTCGTCGAACGAATTAACGATCGGCTAATCCGAGATAATTGGACAATCGGTTTACGCTGGTAAACGTTTCGTCGTGCCGCGTTTAATCGATATTTACAAACCGCCGCCAGAGCAGCGACGAATTTCTATTTACCGCGAAAAAAAAAAAAAAAAAAATTTGTTCCCCTGAGAGGCAAAAATTGTTGGAAATCTAATAAAAAAACAATTCCGCTCTAAACGCGAAATGGTCGTAAATATCGCGACGCGATTCCGAGGCCAGGGTAATATAGACGTTTTCGAAAAGCCTGTTTCGCGTCGGAAAAGCAATTACACCAGGCAGCCTATCGAAATTGTTATGAACAGGGAACAACATCACCGTGGCGTGGAACGATGCAGAAACGAGAGAACGTTGATGGACATCAGTCACCCCTCGTCCCCATCCGACGCACCCCTGCCACGTTTTCGAGCCAGTAGCCGCGAACAACAGGATCGCCTGTATTTTCGACTGATTCGTGGAATCACATTTTTGAATCCAGCACGAAGAAAGATCTGCGAATCTGTTCGACGATTCGAGAAGTACGCTCTGTCCTTCGTCACCTTCAGATTCGTCTTCGTTTCTCCAGCGTTCGTCTATTCTTCCTCTTCCATAGTCACGCTTGGGGCTGCAAGGGGAGGACGGAGGTCTCGATGCGACGAAATTCAACGTTTCCAGGCCAACGAATAATTGGCGGACAGCCAAGCTGTGAGAGCGTGCACGCGCTACACGTTATTTTGATTTGACGTAGCGGCCTGCGAGCGAAGGGGTGCGCGGGCCATTGTTGCGAGCGCGTAATTCCTGCCACGACTGTCTACGCGTAAATGATATATAGTCGACTGGCACGCATCGAATCGACCGAAACATCGGTGAAATCTAGTTGTCAACGAGTTTGAGAATAACTGACTGCTTTAAAAACTAGGCCACTCCTACAAATACGATGCAAAAGGTTAATAAGCTTATGGTACCCTCTATGGTACCCCACGAACGTTTCAAATCATTTATAATTACTTAATACTCTTAAACTCGATTCTAACGTCACGAATTACCTAATCAACTCGATCTAAAGTTACCAACTGACGACTTTTTTGACGAGTCGCGTAAAACACCTGCCATTCGACCAGTTTCAAGCAGAAATAATTCAAGAAACGCTGTGAAACATCGCGATGCCTCGTAATCAAAAGTCGACTCCTCGCTAGATGACATTAGCTTGGCGAAAACGTAACATCCGGCTGTCAGGACACTTCCAGATCCTAATAATTATTCCGCGAGACGGGTATTTATATTCGTTTACGTGCAGCTCGTCCCGCTTTATTCCATTTTCCTATCCGCTTTATGATCCACAGCGGAGAACGTAATATCGCGCCGTTCAAACGTCTCCGCTGCTCGCCCACCCCCGCAAGCTACCCCTCTCGCATTGTCCACCAGTTCGTTGCCGTCATTTTTCATCCCCTTCTGCAAGGCGACCAGGCTTTTTACCTGCCTCGCGTACGATGGACCGGATTAATACCGGGAAAATATTTAACGCTCGAGTCTGTTCATTCTGCTTCGCAGTGGAACTCTTTGAGGAGGCAGAGAAAATTCTATCGGAGTATACTTATTCTCTTACAGAAGATAACATAAGAAATTTGTCAATCTCGCGTTTCATCGCTGGTCCGCTTAAGAAACTATCGTTACATCGTTATTTTACACTTATTTATTTATTCGATGATAGTATTTGGTACTTAAGAACGTGTCTTCTCCAATATCCGCACGCGAGATTCAGATTTCCACGCGTTTATTCAATCAGCTTCGACCATCTGACTCCGCTAAATTTCCATCGAGCGAGGAGAACCGTATCTCCTTCCGGGTCGGTCGTAAAATCGACTTGCGGGCTCGTTAACACTCTCTCGAGATCATTCGATGACGCGCGGTCGATTCGTGAGGGGAATACGATCGACGCGCGGCTGGGCTCGTAAACCGGCGCTCGTAAAGAAGCGGGCCGTCGATATTTCGTTCGTTACTCGCGCGAAACGCGCGGCACGATTAGAATCGAATCAACGGAATTCGACGGCTCGAGCACGTCGAGGGGTGCATCCCGTGAAATTGCGGCTCCCGCGATCGGAAAGGGGTTCCCCTTCTTACGGAACGAGTCGATTTGCATACATCTCGCGAGCTTTTGCCAGCGTTCCGCGGATGTTGGATTATACTCGTCGAGCGTGGCATTTCGGATGGAAATTTCGGAAAATGGCGAAACTGTATAACGCGAACTTTCGCGAGGCGCTAACGAAAATGTTTCCCGGCTCTTATTTCACCGTTTTTCTACCCCTCGTTCGGCTGGTTTGTGTTTCGAATGCTACGCGCGAGGAATATTCTTTCCAGCTGAGTTAAATGGCCCTCGTTCGCCATGAAATATTTAAATACGCGTGCGACGAACGAAAAGGGTTATTAGAAGTCTGGTTATAGTTTTCATCTAGAAGTTAGAGTAATCCAATGCAGCTTTTTACGTAGAACGATTCGAGGAAACAGAGTAAGATTATCAAGACTCTGACATGCCTTCGAGGTAACCACCGTTTTTAAATGGCAATTTTTGCCCATACTGAACCACGAAAAATACGAGGAAGAAGTAACGAATCGTTTACAATGAATGTAGGGACGACAATGGGGACTGTGACGGTCTCTAGAGGTCCACGTTGCAAAAAATGCTTGGAAGCCTGACGAGATCTCACGAAGGGGTCCATTGTTCGACGTAATAACTCGCATCGATCGCGTCAACCGGCAACCGTCCAAGTAGCTGCCAATACAAACAGGAGACTCGTTAAAAAAAGAGAGATAAAAGGCTGGGAACGATTTTCCACCGCTAAATCGAATCCACCAGGCGTCGATTATTCGCGTGTTATACGCGCACCAAATTGCTAACAACAGCAATTGGTTCGGAAGGGCCTCTGGTTTAGGATTTGCTTTGAGCGACAGGCGTTAATAGCAGGCTTTTGACACAACCCGTCAGAGTTTCCGTGGTTCTTTTGGATCGATCGAGATTAATCGAGGAGAACGTGACAGTTTTTTTAACGACCGTATTTTTTTTTCGCTCGAACAACGTTCTTTTTCATACTCGCGTGTAAACGCATAACTTTTTCCACGGACGATCGAAAGTTCATCAAACGACTTCGATTTGTCTTGTCATTCGACCGACGGGGATTAATCAGAATGTTGCGATATTCGTTTCCACTTTAATTCCACCTTGGTCGGTTTCTTACTGGCGTTTCGAAGTAAATTAAAACGTTCTTAATATTCGTGGCTCCGCGCCGCGGATATTTAAATGCCTGGTTTTTAACTCGACGTTGCATTCACAGCTTAATCCATGGTTTCATGGCGTTCCCGGTGTTCTTATAAGCGCGAAACGGCGGTATCCAGTATTAGAGCTGACCTGGTTTATCATACTTTAGCACACCGGTTACGTGGCGAGTAAATAAATTAAAATTAATGCAGCCGCAAGATACAGGGCGACATTCTTTTACGGGCGAACCGTGGCTCGTAATGGCCGCGCTGTCTAATGAACAGAATGCTGCTCTGATGAACAAACCTCCCGTGACGTTCTCATTGATTTTCCATCAACGAAAATAAACATTTCATTTCTAAACGTTCAATTGAACTCTGTCTGAAAATCGAACGAGTGTTTTCTACATTCGAAGAATATCAATTTTTCACAAAAACCAGTCATCTCGTTCATCTTTTCACGATATCGCACAACCAGCGGCTCAATAATTTCTCGTAGCTAATAGCTTGGATAAAGCTGTCTGCAATAAAAAAAAACAACAGAGGAAGATAGAGTGAGAATAAAAAGAAAGTTCATTTCGCACGTGAAATTGCAAAAAGTGAATTAAATCATCCCTCGAAAAGTAGAGCAAACAACTGCTTAGTAAAAGCAAGGTTCGCGTCCGTTCTTCGTGCATTATTGACTCGAAATCCCAGAGACCAGCCCTGGTCATCCAACGTCGCCGCGAATTCCGTAATCCACCCGGTATATAATTCATCCTGCGGAACCGGTGGCCAACTTTCCGCAGTCGACAATGCGCCCCGAAAACTCTCGGGTTTCCTGCTTTTTCCGCCCCCCTCCGCCTGCCCCTCTCGCTGTTTCTTTTTCCTTGACCGCGGCAATCCCGTCTGAAAGTTTATTAGCCGTGGCCCCACCCAACGATACGCTGTACCGATAAAGGGACGCCTGTGAACGAGATAACCCGGCGCTTCATAAAGCCGGAATCGCCACGGTTTGTCCAGGTAGGCGGGTCACTGTTTCCGTAATGAACGGGTATCGGCGCAGGAGGACGCCTCGAGGAAAAACGAAACAGAAGGGTGGAGGGCCGAGCGGATCCGCGACGATCGATATTCGATTAATTGGATTTGAGCGAGCGTGCGGCTGGTTCTTTCTTTTTTTGTTTTTTCTTCTGTTATTTTTAGAGGGGGAGGCATTTTTCTGCTGTTCCTCGTCGACGTTCGTTGCCATCGCGGTTTCATCCTCGGTTCTTGATCCTGGTGGTTAATGTAGCGAGGCGAGGGGATGATCGCGGAAGCGGGTGTTTGGAGGTTGGGGATCGTTGAGAGATGATGAAAGTAGCGGAGAATTTATTGTTAATTTGATAGCGATCATTTCTGAAATCGTCAGTCATGAGCGACGATACTTTGCATTCACCAATTGTGAACTCACAAGCTTCATAATAACGTGCGTACATATATAGAGACAGTGCTCGAAGGGTTAAACTACCCTAACCAAGCCTTGAATCGTAGAACTTCTTAGTAATTCGAAATTAATCATTTCTGAAATCATCATCCACGAACTTGACACTTTGCATTCACCAATTGCGATCTCACAAGCTTTCATATCATCTTCATCGTTACCATTTTAATAATCTGCGTACATATATACTTCGAGACAGTGTTCAAAAGGATAAACTACCCTAACCAAGGCTCGAATCGTAAAATTTATTAGCAATTCGAAATTAATCATTTCTGAAATCGTTATTCACAAACTCAACACTTTGCATTCACCAATCGCGAACCCACAAACTCTCCTATCATCTTCATCGTTTCCATTTTAATAATTTGCGTACATATATACTTCGAGACAGTGTTCAAAGGGTAAAACTACCCTAATCGAGGCTCGAATCGCAGAACGGAAACGGGGCTAAGCGAAAGGCTTCGATCGGCAATGGCGGCGCGGCAGAGCGTGCCAGATAGAAATCATTTTCGCAACGATTCGATGGGTCGCCTCGCGTATAATGTTTCGCGAATCGCGCGCGGGTGCCGCCCCGTAATTTCCCCGGTAATAACGTTGATAGTAATGCCCGTTTGTATGTAAACGATTCCCGGCTCGGGTGCATAATTATTAACAGATAGTATCGAGTGGGCGGCGGCGTGTAGTTTAAATAGTTCCACCGTTCGAACGCGTCCCGATACCGCACCGCTGTATCGGCAATGGACTTCCACCTCGCGTAATTCTGCCTGCGAAATGCGAACGAGCCGATTCCTCCTGACGAAGTGGATGGAAAACGCGAAACAACGATCGTTATTTCGTCCCTCGATTTCCAGAGAAACAGTCGCGAATATCGTTTCCACTTGAAAACGATGGAACACAAAATTTTGGAATCTCGACATTTTTCACTGCAAAATATTGCATGTATATATGTAATAAAATATGTATAATATAATTTACTTGGAAGATCGATAGATCGACTAAATTGTTTTACTTGTAGCAAGGCAAGAACTCTTGCACGACTGCCAGATTTGGAACGTATTTGGTCAGACAGAGTAACGAGCGAACCAAAGAACATCTTCATGGCTAAGATTCTAGTTTCTGTTATTGATACTAGTTATTTGTCGAAGAACGTTCGTGTATAATTCGCTTAACAGAGTGAAATTACAGAGGTTCAATTACGAATGGGATTAATATTTATTAATCAACAACGCGGTGGTTTATTAGTAAATAAGTCGACCACTGTGCGTAACATCAACGCGATTGAATCATTCACGTATCCCATGCTTTTTCAGATTCATTGTCCTCGAGAAACGACAAGTTACGGTTTGAAAAAGTCCATTGCGTAACGTTTGTTTATTAGAAGTGAATAATTTATTTAAAAAAACCATTCTGGTATATCGCAATAAAGCTTCTCGTTACGATGTGTATATTGCATGCTGTTCAACGCGAGATTGTTCGTCATGTAGCCCGTTGTTCGAACAATAGTTTAAACAAAATGGAAACGTGGAATGGACCCAGTTTTCGTGAGACTGTTTTCACCAGGACGAGTATATCTCGCAGCGACGCCAGGTAATTTGCTTTTTCCACGATCTGGCTTCGCGGTTGGCTGTTACTTTTCTTCTTGTCCCTCGAAAATTTAATCGCCACGAGCGCCTCGCCCCTAATGCGATCCTCTGGCCTTCCCTTTATCCTGACTAAGAAATCTACGCGAGACAAACGGCGGCTTAAAAACGGTCAGGCAAGAACGCGATTCCGTGCCAGATCGCCATCTGCGCTGGACTGGAAACTGTTTCCACGGTCACAGGTTCGCCATTACGTTTAGACGTGGAGAATTGAAATTTCATAAGCTCGAACGGACTTAATATCGACTAGCACTACTCATTTCTCTATTTTCCTGAGCAGAAACGGAAAAATACGAAGGTAATCTGCTCGCTCGCGATCAGACGATAAGAAAAAACATTTGGAATGGGATAACACTAAAATCGCGCGAGACGATTAAACAGAAATTATTCCCAGGGTAATAATTAGCATTCGAAAGGCAAATTTCCTTAAAATCGCCTCGTTTGCCAAACTCTGACGATGAAACGAAAGTTCGCTGAAAATTCCTGCGGCTAACTGCTCCTCTGACAGGTCCAACGAAAATAACAAGACCCAAGAGCTTTCTATTAACGACGTTAACCGAGATTTAATGATTCCTTTCCCCCTCTGGGATTCCTTATTAATTGAAGGAATACAAGAAACTCTCGCGTTTCGAAATGTAACCAGCTTGGCGTGCGGTAATTCGTATTCTTAAAACTTTCAATAATTCCAGCGCCAGAAGCGTGAGGGGTGGTCCTGGTGGGAGGGTGGCAGGGTGTACGAAGTAGCGCTTAAAAGTTACACCATTCATCCGACGGTAGATTAAATCCATAACAGAGTAAAAATTCGCCGAAGGCCCTTCACCGTCAGCCGGCTAGAGAGGAGCGGATATTGGCTGAGCACTTTAACCGGAAAATTTCGAACGTTTTTAACAAGCTCGAGTGCGCGAGACATTTTATTTCGCCTCGAATGGAGGAGCCGCAGTGCCTAATTGGCCCTTCTTAGATGGCCCAGCTGGCCCGCGGACCGTTTTAAACCGAGCAACTGCTCAATTTATCGCGCTACCAAAATGCCGGAAAAACGATCCTGGCCTGCTGGAACCGGGTCACCCTTCTGCGAATAATTTAAGATTAAGGCTTGCGAGTAGCGACGTCAGTTCACAGGTCTCTGGTAGAGGAACTTGGCAGAGAAACCATGCTGGAGAACAGCAAACTCTATCTATGTATCTCGATCAATTACGCGATCCTTCCGATCCGTGATTTTATTCGATCGTAATTAATCTCTTCACGAGCAGAGGCGGTTTATTTGGATAGCCTCGCGCTTTCGAGAAAAATTAGAAATCGACAATGTGAAATATTTGATCGAATGGTTTGGGAACCGAGCGGAAATATCGCGCCACGGATATCTCGACCGCGGAGAACGAGGGGGGTTAAGAAAGGTAGACCAATGGGGAATATATCGAGTGCGGGGAAATCGTTTTTGGCGTGCCTCTAATTGAAGAGGAAAGCCTCTGGTTTAGGACGAGGGTGACCGGTAACACGTTGGCCTCGATGGAACCGCGACAGGGTTTGATTAATACCGCACGCTTCCGGAAGTCTGCGGCAAATGGATTTTCGATATGGCCACCCCCGCAGAGCCGTTCGAAAGTATCTCGGGATTAATTCGTCCCTTGACATTCGATCCTCGTTACAATTTCGTTTCGACACCGGTTTTTAATCATCCCGCGGCGGGTAAAAAAGTTATCGTTAAAGAATCCAACCCTTCGTGCGCTGAATTACGTCGCTGAACTCGAGAACGTTCCTCTTCCGATTTTCGTCAGTGGTTTCGCGATCGATTTGAAATTGTCGAATGATTCCCATTCTCTTTTGCGGACACAGGATCCACGTTGGGACAATATTTTTATTGGATGTCAGTATTGTTTACCGTACAATTTGACCGTGCTCCGCACGCGAAGCTATTCCCAGTGACATTCTGGTTTTCCACGTCCCTTTTGCTATTCGATCGTCGAACATCGCGTGTTTATTCGAAAGCTCGAAAAACAACGGTTAAAGGACGCGTAAAGGAGAAAAAAAGAGAGAAAAGGGAGAGGAAAATCATAATGAAGCATTACCGATTGTATTTTATCGGCATGTTTAGTGGCGAAAGGAAGGTCTCTTAAACATGCATTCGGTTGACGGAAATCTGTCGCGCGCGAAACGCAGTGGCATTAAATGCAGAGACATTTCAGACGCCTTCACCCCCGGGAAATCTGGCGTGCAATCTTGCGCGCCAACTCTAGCCAGATTATCGGAAATCTGGCGTTCACGCGGGTTTACGACGCGTCAATCCTTATTGGGGACGAGAAAACGCTTCGAGGTTTCCAAACGGGTACTGGAATACAAATTCCAATTATCGATGGGTCTAATCGCGTAAAGAATCGAGGGCGAGCAGCCATCAACTACAAGCTGGATCCTCTGAGAATGCTAAATCTCTGATTTCTTTCTATTCACAGGCGGCACTAACTCCGCAGGCACGAGTTCGACCTGGACTACCGCGACGACGATGATCCTAATCCTGGCTACCATCGTGTTCCTGCTCTCCTCCTCGATGACGATGACCGTGGCGCGGTTCGCCACGACAGAGTCGAGGTAGCTCGCACGCGGCCGCCATTGCACTGCCACCGTCTGACCCGAACGGAAATGAAAGCGAAACGAAGGGAGAAACAGAGAGAGAGAGAGAGAGAAAGAGAGAGAGAGAGAGAGAAATTGAAACATCGTCCATGTAAAACCTAGTAGTCTAGGGCTTCCAGTTATGTATGTTACTATGTATGGGGTAGATAGCTCGAATAACAATTGATTTTTATTCACGAGTGGGCCTGTGTGTTTGAAACGCGAGAAGCGTCGACGAGGAACCGCCAGAGCTGCTGGGCGTGTTCTTATTTTTCGAGAAACGCGCGTCAGTAACCGAGGGGCGAGCGAAAAGAAGTAGCTTGGAGAACCGAAAGTCGCGGGGCAGACGTGACGCAGACGATTATTCACCGATTTTCTGAACTTATCCGATTGTAAAAAAAAAAGAAAAGATAAAAAAGACAGTATAGAGAGGAGAGAAAAACAGGATAAAGAGAGTGGTGAACACGGATACGCACATGCGGGAGAGCATGGTTTAAATTCGAAGGAAAATAAAATGGATCGGGGCGAGGGGATGAAAAAGTTTCATTGTAACCTCCTGTACGCGATACACACCCCTGCGAAAAAACGATTGTAGCTGTCAATCGTTTTTTCTCTGGCTTCCATTCCTGTTTTTTTTTTTTTTATTTCCTTCCTTTTTGTTTTTATTTCTCTTTTTTCGTGGTGGTCGTCGTTGTTGTTGTTGTTGTTGTTGTTGGATTTGGTACTTTCGTTGAATCTAGTTTAATTGGGTTCCGGTTTTACGCGTGTTCGTTTAGCAACCCCGGTGTTCACCGAGCGTATCGAGGGATATATAGATATACATACAGGGGTAATTAATATTAACTGAGAACGATAACGTTAGCGCAGCGACGAGCGGCGTTCTGCTCAATATCCGCTCCTTTTAAGATGTCTAACGAGGAACGCGACACCATAGGTACCGATTTGTAATCTGTACAAATTGTAATAAATTACCATACGAAGTACGATTCGATCGCAGCGTGTCTTCTTCCCCTGTGCCCCTTCGTCTGATCCACCATTTGATCTCTCAACAAAAAGAACCGTGCGTGAAAGTAAATCGAGGTAAGTGCTTGAAATTTCATTCACTTTCTTTTCAATGGAACAACAATCTTCCACCCCTACTCTCGCACGTGTCTCTCAATTATTTTTTTGAAAGCGTCCACTGGTTTTTAAGGCACACGATTATAAATTTGCGATAGCTCGCGCATCCGCCAAGGATATTGCCTGCCGATGAGGCAATTTTCGCTGCTCGAAACCACTGACTTTCTATTCCATGGAACAACAATCTTCCACCCCTATTCTCACTCGTGCCTTTCAATTATTTTTCTGAAAACTTCCACTGGTTTTTAAGATACACGATTATAAATTTGCGATGGCTCGCGTATTCGCCAAGAATATTGCCAGCCAATGAGGCAATTTTCGTTGCTCGAAACCACTGACATTCTTTTCCACCTCTACTCTCACACGTGCCTCCCAATTATTTCTCTGAAATCGTCCACTGGTTTTTAAGATACACGATTATAAATTTGCGATAGCTCGCGCATATGCCAAGGGCATGGCATTGCCAGCCAATGAGGCAATTCTCGTTGCTCGAAATCGCCCTTAAATATATCTGTATCCTCGACGCGAGCCGAGTGCCGGCGAAATAGATAACGAGAGCGTGAAACGAGCAGCGGGAACGCCGTTATTAAATTCCTCGACCCGACGCCGGTGCAATCTAACGATTATCGGTTTATGTAAATACCGCGGGCAGGCACGCGCGCACCGAATTAAACGATGAATCCGGTAAATTCGATTTAACGAGCCGATAAACCATCCCCGCCGTGCCCAAAAACTCTTTCGACGCAATTACGCCGGGGCAAACAGTCACGTTTCGCCGGCATAATTCATATCCTGCCGATATATACTTCGACAAGGCGGAGGGGGTGGGTGGTAGTCGAGCGCGACTGCTCCAAGGCACCCTCCAACCGGATCGATCCCCAGCTGCTACTTCTCCTCTTTTCATTCGGAAACTTTCGACTAACAGGAATCGTTAATATAAATTTCTTTGCTGGATTCCAGTTCCGCGCAGTTTCCACGAACCCAGCCAATCGCGTGCGACCCCAATCCTGGCATAAATCGCGACAGAGACCCACCACGAGGTAGTTTCGAAGTACAAGCTTTCCATTCTTAGTGCCGGACGCGAAACAAGATTCCTCCTGTTACGAGCAGTACTAATAGAATCTCCAGAGGGACCAGGGGAACGAACAGTTTAACAAACTCGCTCGATGCACTGTAGCCGGATGCAACCGTTGGTAAATATTCGCATTAAAATTCAGTGGGGTTGATCGAGCCACGGAGGAAAGGGGTGGATGAGGGTTGGCTGGGGCGCGACGCGAGCTGAGGCAGTGGTCTCAGCGAAGCTTCGACGGCTTTCAGCACGTCAACGCGCGCAAACAGTGGCCACGTGCCGCGAACACGTGCGTGAGGGCTTTTAATCCCGTCGACAAGCCAGATGGACCAAATGGCCAGCGCTTCTTGAACCCACCCTCGCTGCGGTCTCCACGCTTTTGATTAACGTTAGCTTTTCATTTGCTTTCTGCTTTGACTGGACGTACCCCTCTTCGTTTCACGAGACGATCTTGCGAGACAAAACGATTTGTTCGTTCGTTTAACACGGTTCGAGATGTTAGAGTCTGGTGATATTAATTGAATGTTGGTTCAGATGGAGGTTTGCTAAGTTTTCGTATCAATTTAATACCGAATTGATCTATGTCGATGATCTGGACAGAGTTTGCTACCGGTCGGCCATGTTTTCGTCCGTAATTGGCGAATTAATATCTCTTCGAGAGTATTAGGAACACATTAGCCAAGCTCTGGTGTGTGTGTGTGTATAACGTAACGTTCAAGTTTATTTCGAACTGAGACTATCAATTATTCTTAGACCCTCCATGAATTCTGTCCTAGTCAAAGGTAGAGAGCTATTACATAGTTTAACTGCACTGATTCTCGTTCGAACGATCGGTTTGACTAGCAAGAGGAATACGTGGTGTTAAATAAGATCGATATTAAATAGAATTAACAATTTTCTGATGTAACTTTCACAACCAATGCTTCGAATCGTTAACGAATTTCAAAGTCCAGTCTCTCCTCGAAGCTTCCAAAGCTTCGATGCGTGGCCAAAGAAAAGGACCGATTTTCGAGACTCCGTCCAATTAACCAGTTGCAACAGAGCCATCGTCAATCGAAACCACCCTAGCGGCACCCTGTTAGCGTTAAATTGTTAGAGAACAAATATTAAAAAAAGAAAAACAAAGGTTAAGCTGCGAGAACGAATTCGTTACGATCTTAATTGACATCGAGTAGCTTTGTCGCCGGTGTAACCAGGAATGAGTGAAATAATTGGAAGGCTGGTCGTTCGGCTCGTGAATCGACCAGCTGTAACGATGCCCGTTAAGAAACACGGAAACCAGTTACGAAGGGAAACAGGCAGTGCTAAAGGGACGAAGAAACATCGTTCGCGTTCTCGTAAATTGAAAAGTAGTATTGGAATGGTCATGAAAGGGGACAAAAGGGAGACAGCGAGGCGTGGTCATCTTTATTAGCGAGTATCGCCATTGGGGGTGGTTTCGACGAGGATCGTGAAGCATGGATTATTATTTGTGCACGATAGAAGAATGCGGAATCGAGTGAAAATAGAAATTACTTGAGCGAAAAAGATTACCAAGAGAATGTTTCAGCCCTTCCAATTAAAGGCAGCCTAGAAGCCGGCCATTTTGTCCCAGCAAATTACCAAGATAAAGAGGACATTAATATCACTTCCGGAAGTCCTGCGAGAAACCGAATTAGCATCGCCCTGAAGACGGTTTGGAAGGGGTTGGAATATTTTCCATCCCAGAGCTCCCGCTGCGGAAAAACTTGGGCGGCGAAAGAAAAACGCGAGCAGCAACGCGAAAAGCGGAAGCCAGGAGGGTAGAAAGGAGGAGAAGGTGATGGGGAAGAGAAGTTGCCGGAGTTACCGACTGATAACTCGCGGCCTCCATAAACCGGACGGAGTTACGACAAATATTTGTCTTCTCGCTTTTTTCTTCGAACCCTGCCCCCGTTCGCTCCCCCCTCGCCACGATACTTCTGGAACTGCGTTCCATCCGAGCTTCCGCGGATTCTAGACGCCGAGGGTGAGCAAACTCTCCTCGATAACGGAGAGAAAACTACCCTGATTCGCGCACTTTTCCGCATGAAAGTCCTCGCGATTTCTGTAACCCTTGAAAGCCTTCAAATCTTTCCTTCTTAATTCTACTATTTAAGGGTTGTTTGATTTCTCATGATTACTCTACGGTAACACGTGACAATCGTGTGCAATTCGATTTTATGGGCACTTAAGACTCTGTCGAGGAACTTGAACGATTCGATAAGTAAAAGATGGTTTCATATTCACCTTGAACGTAAAGTTCCGTCGTTTTCGTTTTCTAAATAGGAACTAGACGAGAAGAAGGGGAAATATGAAAAGAAAGTGGCATAAGAGGAAACTGAGAATTGTCTTAATTAGTCAAGACGTTTCATCCTACGACTAGGATTCGAGATCCATTAATTAATTACGCGGGGTGGTGTGTGCCCGCGAAAAACGCGATCCAAGGACCTCGAGACGAGGTTCGCACTTTTAATTAAACATCGCGACAGACCCGGCCGTAATTAATTGGCCCACAGCCACGCCGCGAGCGCCTCGATTTTTTCGCGGGGCAATTTTTCAAAAAGAAGCCCAGCCCAAAAACGGCCACTGCGAGGAAGAAAATTGATCGCTCCACACTTGGACGACTCGAGTATTTTATTTCTCCCCTAATTTTACACTGTAGTCCAAATAGACACTCTCTCAAAGCATCTACTTATGAACAATTACTTCATATCGTGACAAACATTCAATTAATTCATTACACAGAACCGCGCGTTTCTAATCCCAATTAATCTAAATTTAACGAACAAATCCCCAGTGGAAACGACAAAACTGTCGTAAACACGAAGCAGAGTCGAGTCAATTAAAACCTGAATCCCGCTAATCCTCACCCCTGCGCATCTCTCACCGCTACGCAAAATGACGAACAACCAACGTCCTATAATCCTTTCGTGACGTGTCGTTGTTAAAAAAAAAAAAAAAATCGATCCACCGTGAAAATCCCAGTGTTTATTGATTCCGACAGCCCCTCCGTGGTATCGCCATCGAAACACACGCTCGCGTCTCGAGCGTATAAATTCTGCTCCTCGCGAGATGAAAGGGTTGCGCTGGCGTAATATACGGAAGGGTTGGTCGGAGGAGGGATCCGAGATACGCGAATAACGCGGGCAATTAAGGGGTGGTCGGCGGGAAATTTGTCAACGGAGCCTGAATTGTAACGAACGTTTGTTGACAGCGCGAGTTTGCCGCGATAAACATTGGAATATTCGCTCCCGCGCCACTGCCGGATGCCACTGGTGTATTTAAGAGGAGGAACGGAGGCGGACGAAAAAAAAGCAAAAAAAATATGGAAACGACGGTTGTAACACGGTCGAATGTCGGGCAGTAATTTATTATAAACCGTTTCGAAGCGCGAGTTCAGTTCGAGGACGGTGTGTGTTAGTTCCACGCGACGCTGCAGTAAATTCTCCAGCTATTTGCTGGCTCTGCACCCCCGAAAATGTTCCTCGCGATTGTAAATGATCGCCACGAGCCCCGTTGCCTTTGGAATCTGGGGAATACTCGAATGAACTCGCGCTACTTGTGCAAGCGACTGCAACTACCTTTTTCTTAATAATTTCACTATTGCAATATCAAAAATCCCTTGAAGATACATGTACCTAAAATAAAAGGCAACAGATATCGCATAACTCCTCGATTTCATTTCCTACGCGAGAAATAACCACCTCTCCAAATTGCAGTGATCAATTGTTCGAGTAGATGGAATAATTCAGTGAAACCAGCGGCGTTTAGAAAGACACGCGGAGATTCTTCATCGCATCGATCTATCGAGGGCGACACTTGTCGAGGCGAAGGCAATCAGTCGCGATTGGAGGGCTGCGGTCGTCGGACGCACGAGTGGGCAGTTGCGCGTGAATCAGCGTCGCATTAATACCGAAATGCCCAGCTGGCCTCGACGCAATTCCGCGACCGGCTTCCACGGCATTTATCGCGCGCGTATCAACGCATCCCCGCGGGCCTCCGCCACCCCCAACCCCCTACGACCGCCCTGCACGCGTACGACGCTGATATCGACCCGTTTGCCTTCTGAAAATTATTCCATCGGGACCGTGGATACCCTTCGACTTCGTTGCTCCATCCGACCGGTGAAATTATGCCGGCAGTGAACGATGGACGCGCGTATTGTTTCCAATTGTTCTTGGATCCTCCACGAGATACGATAATCCAGAGGAGTTTTGATGCGCGATGGTAACTGAATGAACGGTTAATACTCGTGGATTTCTCGTAGATCATCTCTTGCTGGTAGGGTTGTTTATGGTTTCAGGAGAAATTTCAAATGGTACTTAGCGAGGATACGTTCGATTTCAAGTAGGATTTTCAAAGTTGATTTTCAGAAGAGATTTGAAACTGCACTTCTCAAGGATACGTTCGATTTTGAATAGGATTTTCGAGGTTGATTCTATGGACCAGAGGATTTCACTGAAATATTTGTACATTTAAGAAACTTAAAATATTCGTAACGAAAACTTGGATATCAATAATTACTAGAGTCTCAATTATTATGCAATGAAAAATACAGAGGAGTTCCCATTGCTCGTTCATTAACCACTCACCAAACCGTAATTTCCCACTGCAGCACCCCTCGACCATTCCACTATCCAGCAAACCGCAACGCGACCTCGTACGATCGCATAATCGCGGAAGTTCAGCGAAGGCATAAACTGACCGGTGCTTTCAAGTGGGGGCCTTGGCGAACGGCGAGTCCCGGCTCGACCATTCGGGGCTGCTTTCGAGACCCTAACCGATGCTCGTTCGTTTCGATCGAGCCTTGGAGACACTTAACGAGCTGCCAGCAAACAAGACGGCGATCTTACTCGAGCGAGCGGCACTCGTAATAACCGTTATCATTATCATTCCGATTCTGGGGCAGGTTAGCGCGCTCCAGGAGCTCGGTATCGGCCATTTAAATTCACGCGGACGTCGTTAACCATCGTCCAGCCGACGACTATAGCGAGAACGTGACGCTTACTGCATCGTTTATAATGACGAGCTTGAAACTAATCGAGTGCTTCGTCGTGAGCGTCGATGTTAGGATTAACGTAACAGATTAGGGGTGAAATCGTGGTATTTATGGAGAACGGAGAGTCTTTTAGAATTTCAAGTCGAATGTTCGTTGTTTCTTTGAATGTTTACTTGAAACTACTTTACATGAAACGAGTTGCAATTGCAATGTGAAGGAAAATGGACGAAAGAGAGTAAAGAGCAACGAAATGAAGAAATTCTCGTGAACGTCGACGTTAAGATTAGTGTAACAAATTAGGGGTGAAATCGTGGTGTTCATGAAGAACGTAGTGACTTTTGGAATTTCAAGTCGAATGTTCGTTGTTTCTTTCAATATTTCCTTGAAACGAGTTGCAATTGCAATGTCAAGAAAAATGGACGAAAGAAAGTATAGAGCAACGAAATGAGAGACGAATGAAGAGAAGGGAACGCGATAGCGAAATGTAACAGGACAAGCGCTTCGATAGTTGGCCAGGGGGCGACATAAATTTACCGTGGTGCATCCGCGTGGAGCGTGTCGGGTGCATACGGTTCCAGCGCGATGCACGGCATCGAGTGCATCGAATTTATCGCGCGTGGACGATATGCTCGATCGACGTTTCATTACCAGTATTCGACGCGATGCTTGTAATCTCGATCGAAGCGAGATTAGGAAGAAAGAGACGAGCATCGCGAGCTCGTCGACGATGGAAGACACGGTAACAGGGTTGCGTCGCTGGTTCGTGGCAGAGGAACAATCGTGGTAGAACCACCGTGAGAACTTCAGAGTCCCTCGTTATCGCTTTAATTATCCGCGATTCGAACGAGCGCCAAGGACGATCAGCGGTGGAGGGTGGCTGGCGTGGAATAGGGCCAGGTAATTGAATAGGGCTGAAATATAGGCTGGGTAATTTGCCGATCAGTCGTTTAAAAGTAGGTCTGGTTTGAATTTTGAATGAGATCGCGGCTGCAAGTTCGCTACTTAGATTCTACTTGGATTTTAACTGCCCTTTTCCTTACCAAAACTTGGCTGACTAATTTAATATTGAACCCTGTTGATACAAAATGTCCAATACTTATCGCGTGCCAACTTTCGAATTTGCTATACAAAGTCTTTTATCAATTCATGCGAGGTTACATTAATATCAAACCAGACGCGTACAATTTTCTCTCTCACCTTGCACACCGCCTTGCAGGGGTTTATATGAAAGATACAAAATGGAATCAGAACCGCAGCAGCTTCAAATGACAACAGGACCATCTCGCGAGGGTTTATATAAAAAATACAAAATGGAATCAGAACGCCAGCAGCTTCAAATGACGACAGGAGACGGCAAGTTACGAATTGAGGCAACACGGGCCCAAATACTCGAGCCTCCATAAATCAAAGGTAAACTGGCGATAGCGCGACTGGCCGTTTCCACGTTTCGCATCCGAAACAACTCGCGCGGAACACACGGCCGACGCGTGAGCAGTCGCACACGCGAAGCGATGCCCACGCGGACGTCGACGAAAGCGCGTACGTTAATTGGCCAGGGCGCAACGGTAATGCGCCGATTGATACGTAAATGGAGTGGGCAATTATGCATCCGAGTAAACAACAATCCCTGCCTCGAACCCGTCCTGGTTCGCGCCCGTCCTCGATGCACCGCGGTAAATCTGCGCGCCCTTCGTATCCTCGATTATCCCGCGACCAATCGCAATTATCGAATCGCACCCTGATTGGCAAGAAGTCTCGTCGCCTCAGAGGAATCCTCGATGACGGATCGACGCAACCAACCACGATTCAGTTCGATTCAGACGTATTGCCATTGGCATTTTCATTTTTGAGAAACCTACGTGGGTGAGATTGAATAATGATTGTTGGGAATAACAAAAAACATGATTTATTTTAACAGATGACAAACTTAAACTCTGTGTTCGCTCTAGATCTGGACGCTATATCGCTCAAATCTTAACTAACTCTTGAGGGCTGCTTTCTCTCGCATTGTATCTATTTTCATCCCCTTATTTCGGTGTCGAAGAGGAGGGGCACGTTCGAGGACAATGTCCTTAATCCTTGAAGATGAATAGAAAATTTGGAGTCAAACATATGTTTAATGTCTCCAGCCTCTTCGCTTCGAGGGTGAAGTATTCTCTTCCGCTCTGCGCCAGGGGGTGCAAAGGCGACTACGATAGCCGCCACACATTCATTTCCCGCGGTGAAATGTTCAGTTTTGATTCTGTTAAACGAAAATCTCATTTGGTTAATGTAACGAACGGTATATTGGATTTGCGATAAAATTGTGAGCCACTGTCACACTCGAAAAAAATGGGGATTCGATAACTGCAAAGTTCGAAGCACGTTGTTCCCAGCGAACGAATGATAAACTAGAAGGGAGGAACTCTTTGATCGTTTAATTAATTACTGGAATGGAAATTGATGGTTTGTCCGATCGCTCTTCGAGAGGATTGAATTTTAAAGATCGAACCGCTCCAGCGATTGCGCCGCGCCGATCGAAAAACGGTATCGTCGATGTTTAATCGCATCCCTTTGGATTTTGTCGCGCGAGCAGCTGGCAATATCGCTTGTCGAGAGGAGGAGCGGAAAATCTCGCTGGTAAAAAATCATTAATCTCGTCCTCGCGTACTCAGCGATTCATCTTTACCACGGCTTGCTATAACGGCGACGAAAACAACAGCGATGCGACTAAAATGTTCGCCAAACAATGGCAGTGCATGGTATTTCAGCGGGAAAGCTTGTCGAGGGGGCGAAAAAGAAGGAAAAAAGAAGAAAGCGAAAATATCGACCGCGAGGCGAGCGAAATGCGCTGCAAATTGAACGTTGCCATTAAATAATTAGGGCGAAAGCCGTGGCGAAGAACGAGGCAAAGTATTTCATCACTTTCAACATAACTTTTTTCCACCACTATCCTCGTCTCCCTCGCTCCTCCTCTCTGTACACACTCGTATATAGACACAAAACACTTTATCTCTCTCTCCCTCTCTCCAGTTTCGTTATTTCTCCCGACTGTTTTTCATTTTTTCTCTCTTTTTTTTTCCTATTTCGACGGTCCCTTTAGCGTGAAATTATATTTCTATTACGCACGACCGTATTTAAGCCATTATGCGTGGTCGTTGCCGCAATTTTCGCTGAAACGCGATTAACCCAAATACGGCTGACGTTCTATACATAGTATTCAGCACGATTAACGTTTCGCTTCTCAGACGCACTTTAAAACCGTGCACCACGCTGCGAGCCGTCCCGAATCTCCCTCGTTTCGACCCAGTTTCAGGCTCGTCCGAAATTTATTAGAACGCGGATACGCCGCGCTCGAATAATAAATTATCCGACAGACGGCGGAAGGCTGTCGTAAGAAATTAAAAACTACACACGGGACGCTGTTCCGATCGAGGCAATACTTTGTTTAAATACCAATTTATAGGAAAATGGAAACGTCTCTGCAAGATCGCCGCCACGATATCAAGCGTCTCTGATGTTATCCCATCGAACCAGTCGTGGCATATGCAAAAACGAAACGTGTGGGACGAGGCACGGGAATAGAGGAAACGAGTGATTTAAAAGAACAGGAAACGAAACGACGAGCGTCCGCGTTGCGAAATCTCCCCCGCGATTTCCACCGATACGACAAATTGGGCTCGTATACAAAAAGTAATCGCGATCGTTGGCTGTCGCGAGCCGTGGAAAAACGGGCCGCGCCATCCCCGGAAGATAATTAACGCCGGTACTAATTAATGTTGCCCGCGTAATTACGCCTGCGTTCGCGGCCAAAGCGTGTTTTACGTATCCGTGGGATAAACGCGGGAACTTGGCGACGTTGGATCCCTCATTTATTCCTTCCGATCGCCGTCGCGTACCCAGCTTTTTCAGCCCTTCCGTTGACAGCCGGGGAATTAATCCCGTCCCGTGAAACAGAGCCGACATTAATTAATTTTCGTCCCCCCCCTCGGATGGCGACGAGGGTAGCGATCGACGGTCTTCATTTTCATAAACGACGGGACTTCACTTGGCGACGTTCATTCTGACGCTCGCGGATAACATCAACAGGCAAATATTTCGCAAATAAAAGAGTCGACATCTTTTCTTGTTTCTAAACTTCGAATTAAACCGCGAAGGAAATGTGCAAATACATTTATTATACTATAAATAACTTTCTTTCATTTTGAATGCGTAGCGCTCGCAGATACATCGATGAGCAAATATCTCGCGATTGAAAGAGTCGACACCCTTTCTTATTTCTGAACTTGGAATTAAATCGCGAACGAAGCGTGCAAATATATCTATAATACTATAGATAACGTTCTTTCGTTTTGAATGCGTAAAGCACGCAGATACATCGACGAGCAAATATCTCGCGAATGAGGGAGTCAACACCCTTTCTTATTTCTAAGTTTGAGATTAAATCGTGAACGAAACGCTTTGAATGCGTGGCATGCTTGTTAAAACCAACTTAGAAATACCCTCGCGAGAAGAAGAGAAGAAAACGTGCCGACAAAAATGACGGGTTGGTTGAAATTTTGCCCGACACCCGCGAGGAATCGCGAGGATTCCTCTGTTTTCGTAGGAGAGGGACGAGTCCACGGTTGGCACGGATAAATCGCGATCAAGTGCCGTGGGAAGGGTTCGTCGTGTTTGCGAGGACAACGACGGCAGCCGGAAATAAATAAGAGTACAGGGTTGCTCCTCAGCCTCCCCGCGAGCTCGCGACACAGTGGCTGGCGTCCAAAAATATTCCGACGGCGTGGCGGTCGCCGTCGAACGGAAAAGACGAACAGGCGCGAGGAGAGGGCACTTCCGGACCCTTTCTCGCTTTCCCTCGCCCGGCTGTGTGTCGCGCGAGATTTTCCGCAAATTTATTCGTCTCGTCACCTCGATTCCACTCGTGCCAGCGCGAACTCCCGCCGCGCGTCGTCCACGCTCCATTTTAGGGGATGAAACGCGCGAGAGTGGCGCTTCCGCGAGACCAACCGGCTGCTGATCGAACAAACTGATCGCGTAAAAGAGTCTAGAGTCAGAGTTTAGAGTTTCGAGAGCGAGGATTTTGGTATTTAACGATACACGGATTTTCGTATTAATAGATAAGCGCGGTTGGGCTCGATTTTCGAACGAGTAAGAACGGAAATTTGAAAACGGAATTAAGCGCGTTTGTGGAGGAGCGTTAATTACCTTGGTTCTCTGATTTAATAGACTTTTAATTATTCAAACAGTTAATTCCTGATAATTGACTGGCACACAGTGTCAATCGTTATCCACGTTGCATCCCCCTGTTGGTTAATTTGACGCGAATAAGCTAGTTAGTCGCGATAATGCCTCGTTTACGTTTTCCTTCATCTGCGAATCTTATCTCGATAATTACCCACTGATTTATCGTTGTGCAATTCGCGGATTAAATTAAATTGCGTTGTCTCTCGGCTTATCCGGATAAACTGTGCGTCATTGTGCTCGCGAATCGATACAACCGACGAATATAACGATTCACGCCGTTATTTCAACGTAGATTGTCAAAAACACTTATTTTTTTGCCTTCTATCGATTATTACGATCATTAATCAAGGACTTAGAGTTTCAGGAAGCTTGTAAGTTCCTCGTACCAGCCGAGCGAAGTTTGTAATCCTTTCAGAGCAACTACACCTTAATCATTGCTAATTTCCTGCAAGAAACATTAAAGAAACCCCGTCGATATCCTCGAAAGCTACCATTTGATCCCAAAAATAGTCTACCAATATATTTAACCCTTTCACAATGGAATAAGATACGCAACGAAATCGTGAAATTCCTTTCTCTCGGTCTCTGGCGTGAGAAACGTAATTAAAGAGAAAACAAAAGGTTTCCCGCGTAGGAGGGTAAGTATCGACGACAAGAAGAGGCGAGGAGGAATTATGGAAATCTGGTGGAGGCTGTTAACGAGCAAGATTCCACGGTGCGGATCCCAGAGGAAAGTTTGACCGTGTCCCGGACAGTCGCGGCTACTCGCTGATTTTTCGTCACGAACGATCCCGTTCAACGAAGAACAAGGAATTTAGGGAAATTTATGCAAAGCCAGTTTGCACGGACTGTCACCGCCGCTTAACATACCTCTCCTCGCTCTTGAAACTGTATTTCATCATCGGGACCGAAGGTTTCTTCAACGCGTCTAAGAAACTCGCTCGCAGCTCTGGCAAATCTTCGCAGCAAGAGTTGGAGGGGTTGAAAATATTAACTCGCGTATTTGCAATTGCCCAAACATTTCTTTATCGAACAGAGGGTGTGATAATTCGACGCGACGATCGTTCGAATCGATACCACGTGGAGAACGATGCGTTCTACAAACGCGAGAATGGAGGGGTTGAAAATATTAACTCGCGTATTTGCAATTGCCCAAACATTTCTTTATCGAACAGAGGGTGTAATAATTCGTTGCGACGATCGTTCGAATCGATACCACGTGGAGAACGATGCGTTCTACAAACGCGAGAATGGAGGGGTTGGAAATATTAACTCGCGTATTTGCAATTCCCCCAAACTTTTCTTTATCGACTAAAGGGTGTGATAATTCGACGCGACGATCGTTCGAATCGATACCACGTGGAGAACGACGCGTTTTGCAAACGTGAGAATAAAACGTGGAAATCATCGTGCGAGACCAATTCCACGGACATTATCGATCCGCGGGAATAAAATGAACGAAATAGAATGTTAACGCGCGCTCGTGATTTCCGCGTCGATGAGCGGCCCCCAGTTTTCCGACAGGGTCGGTTCCCGCTCATTAAAATTACATCAACGTCCCTGTATAGAAACCGCTGGCCCCTACTTATGGCGCTGAAACGCGGTCGGGGATTTCCGACAGCCACTTCACTGGTCCACGGCTGACCTGGTGGATAAACGCCGACGGACGCGCGATAAGGGCGAACGCGACTGGGGAAAGTGCTCGTGCTCGCACCTTCGCACCGTTTTCCGTGTCAACGGACACCATCGACTCTCCAAATCAAGTGATCATTGGAAATTTTTGAGATCTGCGAAAACGTCCAAATCTACTGGAAACGAAAGCTCTTCTACCTCATCCTTAATAGGAACAATCCGCGTACAATTAACGAGACTATCCTATGTTGATTCAATGGAAAGAAATCCTGTCTAACTGAAGAGGATGAGTCGTATCCACAGGACGCGCGACAATTAGAAATTTGATGGCGGCTTCATGATATTCGCCATTAGAAGGACATCATCGCTTACAATTTCCCAAAAGTGCTCAATTAACTATCCGTTCTAATATATACAACTTCTGTCCTGCTCCTAATATCCCCGCGTCTAGGTGGCCTTATTGATGAGTTCTACCCTCTCTTTTCCTTCCTTCTCTCCCCTTTCATCCGCAGCAAAACCAAAGCAACGCTTCAGAACAAATCGCGTACAATTAACGAGACTATTTTATGTCGACTGAATGAAAAGAAATGCTGTCTAACAGAAGAGGATGAGTCGTATCCACAGGAGGCGCGATAATTAGAAATTCGATGACAGCTTCACGACATTCGCCACTAGAAAGAAGATATCATCGCTTACAATTTTCCCAAAAGTGCTCGATTACCTATTCGTTCCAATGTATACATCTTCTAATATCTCCTAATATCCCCGCGTCTAAGGTAGGACCTGTCAGGTAACCTTACTGATGAGTCCACCAGCAGGCCCAGGACGAAACGTTCTACCCTCTCTTTTCCTTCCTTCTCTCCCCTTTCGTCCGCAGCGAAACCAAAGCAACGCGCCTCAGAACAAATCGCGTACAATTAACAAAACTATCCTATGCCAGTTAAATGGAAAGAAATGCTGTCTAACGGAAGAGGATGAGTCGTATCCACAGGACGACGCGATAACCAGAAATCCGATGGAACAGCAACACGTAGCGACGAGCTGCGAATTAGAAATATGAAATTCAATGGAGCTCGCGTGCGGGGCCTGTATCGCGTGAAACATCAAATTCGACGGAACTGCAGCTATTCAATAGAGGATCCGAGATTGTATCGAGCCGAGCCGGGGGTGTATAAGCAGTTTCATCGGATTTGCCGTCTCTAATTCCGCGCGCCCCTGCGCGGGGCGTGTGCATGCACGGGTTACGGGACGAGAACGAGGCGGGCTGCCCTTCGCCGATCGACGACGGGGTAAATGGACGCGGACGGCTGGCAATTTGCTGGAGAAAAGAGCCGGGCGTGAGCTCGAGCGATCGTAAAAGTCGAGGCGATTTTTAAGAGAAGAAAGGACGCCGTGAATGGGACTCGCGTAAATCGAAGTCGAAATGATTCTATCGGGAGGTGGGTGAACTTACCGGGAACTTGCTCCGGGACATTTTATCGCGATCCACTGGCTGTTTGATTGCACCTGGAATTTTCTACCCGTCCCTTGCTTTGCCAACTATAAAATTCGTATAATTTCACTTCACCAGATTAATTACCGTGCGATTTAAACAGCTGTCTACTGTTGAGTACGAGAAATGATCCTTCAGGCATGCGAGCTTAAGTCTAGCCATATTTCTGGCTGACTGATACTTAGTTGTTTCCCAAAATTGTTACCACTTCGTCCTGACCGCCAACCATTCACGTAACCGTTAATGAAGAGTTCCAGACGGCGTCCAACAAGCCGCTGTCGGCCCTGCGATCCGTCTCTGTACTCTTTCCGCGGTTGAACGCCACCCCAAGACGGAGAAGTGTAAACCACGATGAAAAATTTTCCACACACCCGTATAACATCTCCGCGAACACTGGTCGAAAGTTTCAGTCGTGTCGTTTCACTGATTCGTCCATCGAATTGTCGATCGAACGGAATTAATTAAATTACGAGGGTTTAATTAATTTCTGGAAAATTGGTAGAAGGCTGACCTATCGCGGAAACAAATCAAACGAACCGAAAAATTACTGTGCACGCAGGTTCAACGACATTTTAATAGTACCAATGAAAGCCTGCGAGAAGAAAGACAGTCTGACTTATACGAATAGAACGAGTGTAATTGCTACGTCCGTGTGACCATCGACTTTCATACCTCGATAACTCGACGTCCCTGGTTTCAAAGGAAAGAGTTAGCCTTGCCTCGATATTGGATCAGAAGAACAATAATTCCTGGCGATCTTTTCTGATCAGAAACCGATCGTTGGACACTCGAGACGACAGTAAAAAGGAATGAAAAATATTAGATGCCACCACGATTCCATAATCGCCACGTTTAATAAGTAAATTTCCCCAAGAAAAGTGTAAAATATTCGAAACGAATTCACGGAGGAACGCGCGGTACGATTACGGGATCCAATTTGAGCATCGTTCAAGACGACAACCGAGGCAGCTAAGCGATCTACAACGAAACGAAAATTCGCCCATTCTGTCCTTTGATTGCGGAAATATCAGCCAGTCGTTCCGTTTTGTTATTAGCATTTTAATTAACACCACCTGTGGCGGTGGGGAAGGGCAGAAGGGGCTGTGACATCATTTTTTTCTTCCTCCACCGAGCGTTCCTCGTATAAATGTAAATTGCAATATCCTTTTCATAAAGGGGGCAATTTGGTACACAGAAAACGGCGCCGCTGTAGACGGGAGATAATATAAAATCCGCTTGTATACCTTAATTACGTATGCCGCTCGTTGCCGCGTTCGTAAATTGAACGCAGCCGAATCTGCGTTCGAATCGAGCAGAAACAAGCATAGCTCGATGTCTTACGACTGTTGCATCCGTGTCGAGCGAGATATCGCATACAAATGCGATACTTTTTTCCGTTTCCATTACACCACCAACTTCTCCGTCCCAAAATCTGCTACACGCGCGCACATTCGACTAGAATCGTGGACGTCGAAGCGATCGATCCGCCAAAGGACACCGCGTAGACGACGATAAAACGTCCGGATTGAACAAGACCACAGAACGGAGCGAATCAACCGGAAACCAAGCAATCACAGGAGGACCGATCGGCGAATAATTAGCGCGGCTGGCAACGGCGAAATCGCGTTACGATCTCTTCTATCCGAGAAGGAGGCGAATCGAGGGTCGCTTCGGGCCGAATTACCCCGGGTTAGCCCGTTCGCCGTCGCGTAAATCCGATTCGACCTCGAAAATGCACGCCAACCATCGTCGAAGGTTGGAGAACCTAGTTACCGTCCGCTCGAGCAATTGGGTTACGTCGACGTCATTGACAGCAGTTGCCTGGATGGAAATTTATTTCCCCGTCAAAATCTATCGTTTCGTCGTTTAATATCGGCCGCCTCGTTTCTTTGCGCCCCCCATCGTCTCCCGTTCGACCGTCAATTTCTTCCACCGCGAGAGTCTCCCGCCGTCGACTCGCCCCTTACCCTTGTCCTCGTTCGCAGGGGCGATCGAAGACCCATCGAGCTGGTCCCCATGATCGAGAGAGACTTTACGGCTTCCATCCTGCCTGGTCTTCCACCATAAAGTTCACCCTTTGAGTCTGGCGGCGAGGAATCGCGATTGAACCGGAGGGGTAGCGCGTGAAATTCAAACAAGCCTGAGGTCCTCGAATGAGATCGATCGGCCCACGCGATTTCACTGACGACGATCGTGCGCGAGGATCGATCGAAGAGGAAACGGTGAAAATCGCGATACTGAAAGAGGGTTCTTCTAGCAACACTTTGCATAGCCACGCATTAACGCGATTGCGATGAATGACTGTAATTGTTTAGTTTATTAATTGTCATTTTTATCGTGGAATTTTTAGTAGGAAGAAGAGAGAATGAGAAGGACTACCACGTGATTCTAATTTAATTACATAATGATACGTTTCTGTGGCTGAGCTTATTATTTACTTTGCACGCTCGACGCGAGATCCTGACGAGACTCGACAAAATTCATTGTTACATTGCGGGGAGAAAAAAGGAGGCTGGCAATTAGCCTAACTGCAATTTTCGTTCCGCGCGCAGAGGAAGAGGACAGGATACCGGAAACCGTCATGGTACCTCCGTTGAATTTGAAACTGTCCGTCGTATTCATAAGTTCCTCGAGGACTCGTTGAAAAGAAAAAATGAACGACGAGATCTGGCTCGATGATGGATCATTTTCAGCAGTCGTAATCGAATAATCTGCTGGAGAAAAGCTCATCGTAATTAATCTCAGAATATTTGTATAGAGAGAAATATTTCGATTTCGATCTTTGATGTCGATAACGTCATCTTCGCTCGTAATCTCAGACGCGTGTGCATTATCCAGTGTCAATATATTTGGGTGTACATATAGTCACGCGTGTACATTACTCATACGTCTGTGTGTTTATCTATCTTCGAGTGGTACATGTGCATCTGCATACCAGAAGCTTATGCCCTCCCCTCTGCGATATCTCGAGTAGGGTATCTAACCCTCTACAATGTGGAACCCAAGAAGAGGAATCTGCAAAGTTTACTCAAAAGTTTAGTCGCCAAAACACCTACAATTCGAACAGATTTCTGTGCATCACAGTTATTTAATTAAACAGACATTTAGCTTGCACAGAAAAAGATTGAAAACAAAAACTGTCGAACCGCATTGCACGCGTCACGCTGCCCTCCAATCAGGACTAATTACCGCGCCACCCTCGACACATATCCCACGGAAAATCTATCACGTCTGTAAAAAAAAAATCGATAGCTCAGAGGCACTCGGTTATCCCAGTTGATATATTATTATCGTGGACCGTGGCCATCTTGCCTCTCCAGGAAAAAGAAAGGAGAAACATTTACAATGGAAATTTTCCGTGGAATTCTCTCCCCCTCTGCGTACAACGGATCGCTTTGTCCTCAGAATTACACCACGACGACTTACTCGCGTATTAACGACGGTGTCTGGAACAACATCGCGAATTGAAATGATGGAAGCGGATCTCCTGGCGCAAGAATCGACCATTCGCGAGACTTATTGCCGTCTGGAATGGCAGATAGCATTGTTGTCCCGCAAACGCAACGCTGGCCACCGTTTCCACGCTTCACCCTTTTGATAGCCACTCGAACAATGAATCAGTCTTGTTCTCCGATTTTTAATAGCGTCGCTGCTTTTCGGCGCCATTGTTCGCCAGGACGATCGTTGAACAAGCATAATGCGTGAGTACCATGCCACTATACCTGAATATGGTTACGCGGATAAGGTAGAGTGGCAAAAGATACTTGGCTCGTGGAATCTTTGTTTCCAACATAAATGAAAACCTTACGTTTACGATTCGATGAAACACCAAGACGAACGAACACATTCGCTCACTGACGAGTCTGAACAAATGCCAAAGAGACCGAAGAATCCTTCGTGGAGGTCCGTCGAAACGAAGACAGTCGAAAACTCGAAGCCACGAGATTCCTGGGACCAGTTTCCACTTGGCTGGCAGAGCGTGCGCGAAATTAGGAGACCGCTGAAGGCGCTTCGCCGTGGCACGCCGCTAATTGTCGCTCGATCGCTCGAAATCGGACACTTGGGATTCCGTGGACAGCGTCCAGAGGTAAAGGACCTGGAAAGGGAGAATTCCAGGGGTGGCTGGGGCGCGCGAGTACGTCGACTTCGCGATGGCAACGAAGTCTCGATAATCCGCCCCCAAGAGCGTTCGATCGAGGCTGACGTTCCCGCGCTTGGCATCCGTCGCGCGAGTTTCCACCACCCCTTCCACGCCCGTTTTACCCTCCTGGGAGCACAATGCCGCTTTAATATCTTATGGAGGAGCAGAGTCGCCGCGTGACACTAACGGAAGCTGACTCGAGATCCTCGAGACACTGCTGTGGAGAACGTCCCAGGTTCGAATCCAAAGTCGAACTGGATAACGACGCGGTCGCAGCTAACTGAGACGCGTCACGATGCATTCTCTCGTTCGACGGCTGGTTGGTTGCTGGGTTAATAATAAATCGCGCTGGCGATCTTTAGACGAAGAGGATAGTTCGGAAGATCGTTCGCTCGAGGGATGAGACCGTGTTTCATAGAACACCCTGTATGAACGCATCAGATAGCCCGCAAGATCCGCGCAAACACTACAGCTATAATCTCTGCACACGTGAGCGTAACACGTGTATGCACACCGTTTGCACGTGCACGCACAGCACGATAATGCGTCTAAATATTGAAACAGCCGAATTCGCGTGAATGAGCGATTGAATTCGACTGCAAACCCTTAAACTGAGAAAGTGTCAATTTCGATGATCGTCGATCCAAAGTATTCTCCGCGCAGAGAGCCTGTTTTCAATTGGCAAATTTTAAACCGCCCATAGAGATACGGTTCGAATACTAAATTGCACGTTCTTATTCGAATCTCGTGGCAAGTTCGATTCCTTCGCGGCTGTATCCGACGCTCGTTCGACCGGTCGATTCAACGAGCACGAAGCGGCGATGATAGGACGATTGATCGTGTCCATCGACGGGGCAAAAACGGAAGGCGGGCAGGTGGAAGCAGATTTCGTAACCGGACTGATGGAAGTTTACGACACGGTTCGTCGGTGGAATTTACGGTGAGAATAAATCGGCGACGAAGGGGAAAAAAGTTACGAGCGAATGCTCGATATCTGCACGCGTTCGTCGCTCGATGCCCTGGCTGATATCGATCGCGTGTGTATAAGTTCGCGTCGAGACGAACCAGCAACTCTGACAAGACACGATTTTTTTTTTGGTAGCCTGTCAAGGTAAGCCTGATTCGCGAACAACAGACGACGCGCATCGATGGAGCACGATTTTTATCGACGACGAAACGACCGTGAAATTAGATCGAATCCGTGTGTATAAGTTCGCGTCGAGACGAACCAGCAACTCTGACAAGACACGATTTTTTTTTTGGTAGCCTGTCAAGGTAAGCCTGATTCGCGAACAACAGACGACGCGCATCGATGGAGCACGATTTTTATCGACGACGAAACGAACGTGAAATTAGATCGAATCCGTGTGTATAAGTTCGCGTCGAGACGAACCAGCAACTCTGACAAGACACGATTTTTTTTTGGTAGCCTGTCAAGGTAAGCCTGATTCGCGAACAACAGACGACGCGCATCGATGGAGCACGATTTTTATCGACGACGAAACGAACGTGAAATTAGATCGAATCGTGTCAGCCTGGGTCAGCCGCACGAATCACCTCGAATGTCGCTCTGGTTGATTTTTCAATTCTACTCTGCGCGCGATCGTCCACAAATCTCGACGACACGCCGACGCGTGTAGCTTGATGAATGCGCTCTTTTTTTCGCCCGCCATTATTTCGCGATCCCCATTGTTATCTCGGTTATATACGACGGCCAAGGGTGCATGGTAATTCGTGACCGACCCGGCTTCGAAAATTCGTCCCGTTTACCCTCGATAACGGGCTCTCGTCTCCCTCTTTCTCCCTTATCGCGCGCTTTTACCGATTCCTCGCATTGGCTCTTCAAACGCGACGATTCGTCGTCGATGTTACCGAACGAATTCAATAAAAATCGACGTACACGCCGCTCGTTTGTTACATATAAGATCGAGATTTTTTACGAACAAATTCGAATCGTTTTATGGGAACGCAAAGCTATTGTACGAGACGATGACCCTTTAGAAACCACTCTGGATACCACTTGTACCTCTTTCTTTAGTAACCTCGAGAGAAGTGTACCAAAATCCGTCTAAAAAGTAACCCATCGCCCTTGAATCCCCAGGAATCCCAAGGATACGTTATTACGCCTTAATTTCCTCGAATAGCAATATCGAAACAGGGGTAGAGGTGACTGTGTAAGCGATTCAGAGGCGTCGTCGGATCTGAATCGAATCTGAACACAGGGAGAGAGAGAAAGAAATGTATTCGGTTCGGTTCCAGGGACGGATAAAGGTATCAAGTCGAATTGAATGGAGAGAGCCTACCATCCCGTTATTAAGGAATCCGTGGGAACCCTTGGCGAGCGTCTGCGAGCGTTGGGTGCCACGTTCGAGGCGACGATACGCACCCAACGCGACGGGACGCTGTAGGATCTCGGCTGGTGTACGTGCCCTGTCGTTTTCATTCGATCCATATTGGGATCCGTGGCTCGTCCGCGCCGAATGCAGCGGGATTTTCGTCCACAATGAATTAGGATTATCGGCGGGACGTAATGGAAACGAATACAAGACGCTGCTTGGATATCCAGGGCTTACAATGGGATCACGGGTCTCTGTATAGGTTCGAGCGAATTGATGTATGCCGTGGAAAGCGGTGTCGGGACTTCTGATAATTCCGCTATCGATTAGGAATCATATCCGAGTGTATAAATCCTCTCTCATCGATCTTCCTCGTAGATTTCATTTCTTTCTCCAAGGAAAGTCTTTAACAGCTATTAAATAAGTTATGAAACGAGCATAAATCCTTTCTTATCGATCTTTCTCATGAATTTCATTTCTTCTTCCAACGAAAATCTTTAACAGCTATTAAACAAATAATAAAATCTGTAATATACAAAAAATGAAGAACAAATCAACAGAAAAAGAGAATTAATTATCCTTGACACAGTCGCGACGATCGAGTCCTCCATCCAGTTCGTTTCGCAGAGTCCCTCGACGCCTTAACAAGACACTCGGTCGACGATTGCACTCGCGCGAGGTGATACACGCTCGAAATTTCCCCTGTTAATTACTCGACGTCTTCAACGGTCGTTTCGTCGCGAGGCCGTTCCCTCGACGAGGCAGAGTGGCGGAAGCGCGTGGAACGCGGGGGAACAGTCGCGAGGAAAAGGCGAACGGATGGGAGACGAATCGTTCGGATAGCGAGTGAAGCATCGCTAGTCGTAATTTAGACCGCGAGTCCGAAACAGATTCCTAGCAGCGGTTTCGCAGCCTTTGATAATTATTTTTCACGCCAGCCACTCCTCGAGCAGCGAGCTGCTGGCTGGGATTAATCCCGCTTTCTCCGTGGGAACGTAGCACGCATAAATATGCGATTAAGCGTAACGGGACCCCGTCGACATTCTGTTCGAGGCAGTTTTATGTCACGACGCGAGGAAATGAAACGAAAAAAAAGGGAAAAAGGAAAAGCAGAGAGCCGGGAAGAGAAGAAAAAGGCGCAGAGAGAAACTGCAGGGAAGACAGGGATGAAACAGTGTCGTTCCTGCTTTGCGAAGCATAAACCGAGGAATTGCGTCGCGTGCATAAAGCGGGAGATTAAATCGAATCGATGGAGGCTCGATATTACGAACGACGTGAAAGAAGAGTGGGGGAAGAGGAACATCGAAATCGTTGCTGCGCGCTTTCGAAAAACGCGAGGAGAGAAAGGCGCGCGATGTAACTCGATCGTCGACAATCGAATCGGTTATGAAGAGAAATGCATCGCGTCCATCGGCGAACTGAATTAACTGTCGCGCCGAGTCGCTGTTAAGTTTTTCACCCTGTCATAGCGCTGCGAAATAGATTCTGGATCGAAGTGTCGCGCGTATTTCTTTGAATTTACAGGTGGAACAAAAATGGGGACCTGGAACAGATTCCATTGGCGTTGAGATATTTATCAAACGCGTGTACGTAGGTGCACAGTTAGTTCGATTGGCGATTGAACGTTCCAGAAGCGATATTCAGATCGAGTTGAGTCAATTAGACTCGTATTCCTTACGTGTACCAATCCTCCAGTTCTGCAAAGTGTTCGCCACCACCCTTAGCCTAGTAACTCGAATGCGTGGGGTCGTCACTCCCCAAAAGTCACCAGATCAATCAATCCGGTTCCTCTCCTGCGCCTGTAACAAAAGCTTTCCAAATCCATGCCAGTCGCGTATAAATAATCAAGCTTATAATTGAACACCATCGAACAAAGAGTAAGTAAATACACCAATCGAACAGTATACTCAATTATCGCGTCGACGTAAGGGTAGTTTCTCATCTCGCCCTCCAGGTTCTCGATAAAAACGTGCGATCGAGTACGAAGACGTCGCGAAGGGACGCTATCAGAGGCAACAGCGTCCCAGTGTGACGAATCGAGAGGAAGAAACGTGACTAATTAATTGACGTCTTGGGTGGACGTAACGATCGATGACGTAACGACCGATTCAGAGTCAACCAGCGTGACTCGAACGTCGGGTAGGTCGCGTAATAAGACCGGGAGAATCCGCTGGTCGGGACAAAAGGCGGCGACAAAAGAAGACGGCCCGTCCAGCTCGCGACTTCCGCTGTTTTCCAAGTGCAAATCCGAGAACGGTGGACGGACGAGCGCAGATATAACGAAGAAAAATTAAACAATGAAGTACAAGAACCGGCGGCAAGCACGGCCGTGGCAAAAACCGGCGGAGGGAACGGCGCAAAGAAAGAAAGAAAGAAAGGCTGGAATCGTCCACGGTGGAGGAAAATAGAATGGGGTGAAAAGACAATGGAAGGGTTAGTCGGTACGACCGTGATAACAGAAAGAGAAAAAAGGGTGGATGACGGAGGGAAGCTAGGTTGGAGCGCTTATAATTAACGTTAGTTTATTCGGGGACCGTGGCATTACGACAGAGACCGGAACTCGATAAACTCTGCCGCGATTGTTTAACGAGGAATCCCGACGAACGAGAACCCGGCTCCGTGGACCGGGAAAAACGTTCAACGTCTGTTCAGCGTCGAGTGAATCGGTGTTAACGTATCGAGTTATCTGAAAATCCGTGGGTACACGTATTTTTTTTTTTTTTTTCTCCTCTTTTTATATCCGTGGCTCTCTAACCTTTCTATTGTGCTCGTTAAAACTTCACGCTAATTGTGTAAAACGATCCTGGCTGCGTGTGTCTCGATGAAGTAAATCGATGCGTTCGTATCTCGATCGAAGAACGAAAGGGAAACGTTAGAATCGAATGATTAGGTGCATCCGCGTGATTGAGAATCTCGATTGATAAAAAGGTTCTCGAAGTTGCAGACGAAGCACGTTTTCCTGTTGTATGAAACGCCGTCTGACTATAGGCGGACCGCTATCACTCGCGCGCTCTTATTCTCGCCGCTTTCCATTCCAGCGAGCAATCGTATCTCGTTACACGTGATATCTGTTATCAGAGAGTTGTTTGCGAATGCATGAATAACATCAGGGCGTCCTTTTACAGGTCTTCTGATCGGGAACAAAAATTCCTCCATCGTACCAGCGACTCGCGAGGATATCTCGCGTCCTGAAATGCAACTCCCCGTGGTTTCCATTCGATCTCGCGAACGTTGTATCGATAACGTAATCCCGCCAAAGATGAAAGAGAGACATCTGAATAATTGCCCATAAATCACCACAAATATCACCTTAATAGGTACCCGCGGTATGTTGTTAAAAAATATACAAAAGCCCCGCATTATTCTAAAAAATTGTTCCCACGCATTGGTTCCTCACAGATCGATCTCTCGAACATTCTTCCTGCCCTCCATGTTAAGTAATTTCCCGAGCAGATTTCCAAAGGCGAACCAGACGGAGGCGAAAGAGACGGTGGAGGGAAAAAGGGATAACCGAGGTAGGAGGGGCTGATTCGAGGTCGTTAGGGGATTGTCGAGCATCCTGGATATTGGCCCTGATAATGGGCCATCCTCGTAAACGCTCGTTCACGCTCGTCGCCGAAAACCCTCGAGAATGTTGCTTTTCTTCTTCCTCCTCCGCACCACCCTTTACGCGGCCGCTCTTTTTAACCCTTCCGGTTGGAGGCGCGAAGAAAGAAGTCTTCTGCAAGAAGAAGAGTAAAGCACAGATGAAACTGTTCGAATTGTATATTCGATAAGGCACTTCGCAGGATGTAATGTGGAGAAAGGAAAAGGGTAAAACTCGCGCGATCCCTCGCGTCAATCCAGTGCCACAGGGTTGGTGTAACGGATCCGGAAGAGCGTAATTGATCGCCAGCGAGCTGCCTTACAAATCGCGCCGCGGCGTCAGATTAAAATTGCAATCCGGAATTAATCCAGCGCCGGTGAAAATCTGTCCCCGTGCATTACCCGAAATGACAGGGTAATTCCTCGACGCGCTGTGCCCCGTCGAAAACGTGGACGTCGACCAGCGATCGGTAGGGGCTCGATTATTTATAGATCGAAGACGGTCTCGTCTGGAGCTTACGTCAAACCGGGTCAGGGGTTGCCCCGTTAAATGCTCGATAAATCGCGTTATCGCGCGTCACGTTGACGGAGCCGGGATTAATAACGGCGTAAATTCCACGGGAGTGCGAGTAAGCTTCCAAGATAACCCGTGAAATCTGCAACGAGCGAAGATCGCGCAACAGACAAATCGGATCTCCGCTGGGATTGCGGTTCGAGATGCTTTTGGGAATCGTTGTTCGAGCTAACGCGCACGATCGAGCAGAAAAACTGAAAGAACTTTAAACACCACGTACGTTCGCGTACTAATGAATAAATTCTGGTTAAAATTTATCCGCACTCTATATTCAATGTAATTACGCGCGAATCGTTTTTCGAGGTATTCCATCAGATTTTACGTGCCTGTAGATTCCGCGATCCCGTATTAATGTTTAATTAGCTGTTTGCGTGTAATTAAAAGGATAATGAATTTGTGTGAGAGGCAATTACTGTGTTGATCGAGTGAATCAGCGTTTGGATATCAGCTGTAAAATATGCATACGCGTGCGTACTACGAGTCGATCTAAAATATTTAATATTGAACATTGATAACTTTTTCTAATTTAAGAAATTATTGTTCGCAAAGGAAAAGATCGTACGTTTCGCGCGTTTCATCATTGTAAAATGAACGATTCGCGTGGATTAAACGCGCGATCAACCAATCCGCACGCGACGCCTCCGTGATAAGTAATTAAAGGGGTGCTGCCACTCGAACTCGCGGGTAGGTCGTCGAGCGCCGATTATGAGGATCGATCGACGCGTACCTCGGCCAGTGACGAGGAATAATTAACGGAATTATTAACGTTATTGCAGTGTATTATTGCATTTAGACAGTCACTTATCGCAATCGTCGATCGCCGCTATTATGTCGTCGTTAATAGGAACCATGCACGAAATCTGGATAATTCCAGCGATGGTTTAGACGATTACGATTACAATGACGACGATGGTAACGATGATGACGATTGATCTCGCAATTTTGTGTGTTTTAAGAGACGCGTGGAACTCTCAATTTTGAAAGCGAAAAAACGCACTATCGTCAACTTTCAAAAAACGCTGTAGTAACTTTGAGTAACAATTTGAGAATCCATCGTGGACGATGGTAACGATGATGACGATTGATCTTGCAATTTTGTGTGTTTTAGGAGACGCGCGGAACGTTCAACTTTGACAGCGAAAAAACGCACTATCGTCGACTTTCAAAAAACGCTGTGGTAACAATTTGGGAATCCATCGTGTCGAATGTTGAAAAACGAGAAAGAAGAAACGGCTAATTATCAAAATTTCCCGGTCGCGCGACTTTGTTTCTCGTTCCTTTTTTTTTTAGAAAAGGATTTCAATTACTCTAACGACACGGGCCATAAAAACCGAGCGTTACTAGCGTGGCAATTATACTCCGGCGTGTTATAATTAACGATCGCCGACGAGACGATGAAACACAATTTCCGCGGGCGCGTGAATTTCAGCAGCGCGAAGAAGAACGCCCGGCGAGTCGTGCAAATTAAAACAAACCGACGTTCGGCTAGCTGTGGCCCTGCGGCTATTTCCGAGTAATCTAAATTATTTAATTAATCACGCGCTTTACGAGCTCCAATCAATTCGTGGCGTTCATTCGATATTTACAGTTCCACGACGAGAAACGCTAAATAACTGAAATAATTTATGCAAAATAAACAGCTGTTCGCATAACGAAGTCGATTACGGTGCGCAGAATTAAAACGAGGTGGACACTTTTTGAAAACTCATTTTCATCCTCGACTCTGATATCGATTAATCCAAATTGTCAGCGGATGGTAAAAGTAAAAGAGCGTATTACGAACGACGACGAATGACAGTGTAAACGGGACTGCGTAAGCGCGAAGGGAATCTCGAAATTGCGAGAGGACGTGAAAAAATAGAAACTGCTTACGTACGAAGGGATAGAAAGAGCCGAGGATTCGACGTGGCGGATGACTCGCATCCGGATTATTGACTGGAAATCCCAAGCGTAATTGAATGCTCTCGCGGGAACGTTGGGGACTGCGAGGTGTCAGAAAAAGTCTCGAGGAAATATTTTTCTTCCCCACAGCAGGAGCGCCTCGTATGGCGCGAGACACACGATTCTTCGGCGGTTTAAAACGTCGGGAATAGTGGCGAGACGCTGGAAGACGTCGCTGCGACCGAGCGCCGGAAAAGGGGTGGAAAAAAGAACCCCCATAAATAATCTGAACTGGTTTCGACAGTTCTACTCCGCGTTCGTTTTCTCCGTGCATCGTATTTGGGACAACGTTTGCTCGTTAATAAATAATACTTTGTCGCAGAGTGCTAATTAGATTATTGTTAACAAATCTGTTAATTGAAATATTTCCTCGATTATTACATATACGAAGAATGAGGGTTTGATCATTTGTTTAAAGAAATGTCCAACAGTAAGTGACCAAACGTAGGATGAAACGAGAGATTGTTGCAATGCATTCGAGAATATAAGAATTTCTAAACGACTGATGCGAACACCAGATGCATCCCACGGATCTTTAGTAAAAATCGCACGTATCGGAGCTACGGAAACCGATAGACGTACGGCGACGAATGGGATTGAAAAACCAGGATGCGAGTCTATGTTTGCGAAATAGTTTGGGAAACTCGAACGGGTTTCAGATGGTTTTTTCGAAAAAACATCCCTTCGACTACGAGCAACCACATCTTTGTACCTCCCGCGTGGAATCGTCAAACAGACTCGCGTAAACGCGCAAGCTAAACGAAATTAATATTCGAGCGTTACTTTTGATACGTAAAAACGCTTCCAATTTATCCACTGTTGAACGAAACTGGAGAGAAGCATAAAATTATCACAGATAAAATGGATCTTCCCACGATTTCTACCTTTGAACCACGAGAACGGTTTTAAAGAGCGGAACTTCGTTAAACAAGATTCACGTGATTACGCGAGGGTTACAGTGGAACAGATTGAATCCGAGCTGGCGCGTGAAAATAATCGAGAGATTGTAATGTAGAAAGGACGAACGTTGCAACTGGGATCCGAAAACGAGAGGAAGTTGGTCTATCGCGGAGCGGTTCCAGACGCCTGTTTCAATACCTGCTCCCGTTTCTCCCAGCCACGTGTACCGGGTGTTTCATCCCCCGTCGTGACTTCTCGCGCCATCTAAAAGAAAAATCGAACTTGTACCCCTGGTGGACACGTCAAAAGTTCACAAGTTTGTTCAAAAAGTAAGCTTAATTACGTAGAGCAAGAGAGAATCCTCTTATTTCTCGGATACAAAGAATCGTGGCGCGTTATCGAGAAAGGAATTCGATTAGAAGATAGAAACGGGACACCCTGTAGGGGCGGTGTAGGGAGGAACGGTTCACAGGCGAGCCGGATACCGCATGAGCTTCTTCCATGAGCTTTGATCCCTCGGTAAATTTCCAGCGGCGCGAGATGAAGAAATCAATGGAGAGGAATTGAAGTGGGCGTCCGTTGAAATTTTTCCTGGCTAAGTACACCTTAACTAGTCCTGGGAAATTTCATATCTAAACCAGTTGAAACATTCACTCTGCTTCGCGTGTGTTTCTTGTGTAACTTTCTGTGGTTCAAACTCGAACACTGATTATCAACGATGTACCCTAAATTCCTCTGATATCTCGCTTCTTTCGAATAGTACTCGAATCTTTCCAAAGAAAGGGTGTTTTGCTCCACATGTGTTTCTTATGTAACTTTTCATAGTTCAAACTCGAACACTGAACACCAATTATGCACCCTAAGTTCCTTTGATATCTCACTTCTTTCGAATAGTACCCGAATCTTCCCAAAAAAGGGGTGCTCTGCTCCACGTGTATTCCTTATGTACCTTTCCACAGTTAAAACTCGAATACTCAACACTAACGATGCATCCTAAATCCCTTTGATATCTCACATCTTTCGAATAGTACTCGAATCTTGCCAAAAAAGGGTGCTCTGCTCCACGTGTATTCCTTATGTAACTTTTCATAGTTCAAATTCGAACACTCAACACCAACAATGCACCCTAAATCCCTTTGACATCTCACTTCTTTCGAATATTACTCAAATCTTCCCGAAGAAGGGGTGCTCTGTAGACGTGTCATAAATTGTTCGATTATAATACTCAGTGGCAAGCTTATGGCGTTCAATCGCGTGGCTACGATCTCCCAGCTAACTAATTCATCAGCTGTACCCATTCTCGATACCCGTCGAACGAGCAGCAACTTAGTCGTGCGATGCTCCCGATTAAGAGATCGGACACCTTGTCATGGAGGCTGGTATACGTGCGTAGGCACAGTGGAGCCGAGTTTCGGCTCGTGTCGAATAACAATGGTCGAGCAATGCGGATTATTCGCAGACCGTGTACAGGGGCAAGGTTTATGGGCTCACGAACGACTGTCAACGGGTAGCAGAATGCGCATCCGTCAAAGGTGATGACAGCACGGTGACGTTTATTCTGCTCGGTACGTAGAAAATGCATTATACTAAAGCGACCCACGGACGGCGCTACTAACTCGTTAATAGTGGTTGTACGATGGAATCGAGGGCTGTCCTTCTAATGTAATTTATAGCACCATTCGTAACGCTTAATCAGACTGCACGTTGCTCGCGAAAATGCTACACGCACGGTTTATCGAAATTTTTAATCAATTACGCGATAAAATATCGAAGGAAGCAACGCGAAGTTGGTGCTTGGAGATAAATCAGTCGCAGCTCGCGATGGATGAAATCAGGCAAAGTTATTGTGGGATAAAGTTTATGGTAGCGAGTCAAAGGGAGTTGAAGTCGAGTAAAGTAAGATGGGTGTAAGAACAGGAAGGTGTTCATCGATCAAAGTCGAATAAAGTCGAAGTAAACCGAAGTCAATGCCTCACGCTTCGATGCTGTACTCTGTATAAAGATTTCTCACTTTCAGCCTGTACGTGATACCGCCTTACTAGCAACGGCCATCTAAAATTTTGCATAATCCGTCTTCCATCGAACGTTCGCCACTTTCACCCCGAGTCAACCGAATTTCTCGTCCCAACTGAAACTCTCTGCTTAATCTTAAAAATTCTCCCGTACGTTAATAATACCAAGAGAGCGTGTAATCGCTGGATGGCGTTCGAAAGAAAAAATTGATACTAACGCGATCACGAATTTCAGTGGCGATGAGAGTCCATTCGCGTGCTGGTCACGCGCGAATTTCATTCTGGCACAGTTTCCGACCCGTCTGGGAAATTTTTGCAAAAAGGTAGAATGAAATAAAGCCAGCGCCGTGGTGGGCCAGGAAGTCGAAGGGTGCGCGTCGATAACCCTAATTGCGCCACGTGTCGACCGATATGTGCGGAGCATTTAAGTCGCCGTCCAATCGGCAACTTTTCGAGCTACCCTGCGGTCGCCTGGTTCGACGACGTGCGAGCAACATCGACACCACCCACAACTTCTAATCCTGAAAATGACGAGGGGTCCAACCTCGAGGTCCTCGCCTTCGAATCGAACGCGTTCCTCCCAGCATCCGCGAGTTCCCTCGCCCAGCGATCTCAATATTTCGCGACAATTTATTCGGACTTGAACACTCGACGGATTGAAAGCTAACGACGCGAAACGCGCGTATCGACCACGATCAGAACTTGGAGGATACGTGGAAAAGTCACGGACGTGAAACTCCATGCCTCTCGTGTTCCCTCGATAGACTACGTGTGCCGTGTTCACGCGACGCGAGTTACAGAGAGAGAGAGAGAGAGAGAGGCTTCGAACTTCGAGTGCCTCGGGAGTTGAACTCGGTGAATGTAGGTCCCAGTCTCCTACTCGGTGTAGTACGTGACAAGTAGGCGTTCCAAGGGTCGAGGTGAATAAAATTAAGTGTTCTCCACGGTCGCTGGAAAAACTGGGGGGTAGAAGAGAGGGGCACAGGGTTCGCCGCTTCCGGAACGGTGAAAACGAAAGTGAACTCGTTTAATAATGGAGTCCAGTGACGCTGGCTTTAATTACGCTTTTAAGACAAACGTTAGCGGAGCGTTATTGCCGCTACGTGGTTCCGAGTATGAAACTCCTGATCTCGCGCCATGATTAAGGTGAAATAATCGTGGAACTCGACGTCGCCTCTGCAAATTTTACTCGATTTTCTCCACACTCTAAGAAATTGGAAATAGAACACTGTTTCCCTAAATTGCGATAAGCGTTCGAGCCCTCGATCGCTGTCTATGTCAGAGATTTCCAGCCTTGGAAAGTTGGTCGCCTAAATGCTAATTCGACGGCGACCTCATCAAAAATTCTCGTCGATGAAATTTTCCAGGAATCTTCCGCGTCGTCGATAACGGGGATTCGGACGATTCCAGGGAAGCCACCACCGAAAGAAGTTAAAATATCCCCGAGAATATTCCGCTCGAGTCGCTCGAGAGCGTTTCGCGGACCGTTCGAGGGAGGAATCCATCGAGCGCTGAGGGGTGAAGTCAGTTATATTTCCGGCTGGCCGCTGACCGGAAGAGTGGCGGTGGATCGTCGAGCGGCAGACTGACTGGTCTTTTGTCGCCGTTCTTACGAATTGCCGCGCGGTAGATCGATTTAAGCCCGTTGCCAATAATGAGGTAATAACGCCATCGAGGAGGCGCGGAGTCTTTACCCCGTTCCCGCGGATATTTCACGGATCTTCATGGTAAAATCTCGACGTCGACTCCAAGTAGACAGAGACGCGGTTCGAGGCCATTTCGAGACGCTTCTTTCTCGTGGCTGCCCCCGTTCGTTCGCTCGTATGGAGCCCCGCTTATAGAGGTGGCAATCGAATGATAATCAGTGTCGCGTCGCTATTGGAAATCCGATTTCCTCGTCGAATCGCAGACTGAATCGATCCCGTGTCCCAGCGGCGCGTTGGCGAATTTTCTTCACGTACTGTTCGCTCTCGTTCTATTCTACTCGAATGTTTACCAAACGCGAGCTACTCTGGGCCTGTTCGCGATGTCTGCAAGCGTTAGGATGCGAATTCGAGTGGTCTAAACATTATACAACAGAAGACACTTATCGCATTTGGTTTCTAGAAATTTAGTCATTAGTTGGAGTATAATATTCTGGTCCGTATAGTGGCAAGAGAGAAACTGTTTTAACTCTTAATCGCATTATTTGCAAAATTGTGTTAATATTGTTGGGATACGCGAAAAGAAAAGACAACTGGTGCAACGATACTATCATCTCGCGATAAATTCAGTTGTCACGGATTATTCTAGGCCGAGCCAGAACGGGGAGGCGGATAGAACAATTCTCGACTTTCATAGCGGGATTTTAAAGCAGGAATCAAGACCGATTAGACCGTAAAACTGGTTCCAGGCGACGGGGCCTATACATGCAAAGTAGGATGAATAAAATATGCCCGGCGAGGGTAAAAAGGGGCTCCAGCGGCGTTCGTCCGACCCGTTGCTCCTCTTTCTCAACGAAGTTTCCCTTTTCTTCCACGCCACGTGGAATCCACTGAGAGGAACGCGCGCAGGGGAGGCTTTAACCCTTGACTGGTGGCGCGTAAACATCAGGGAGCACGAGTGGTCGATACGAGACGATATTTCCATACGTCATTCTTTTTGAGATCGATGACTCGAGGATCGAGCCTCCTCCTTCGAGCGGGGACGGTTTTATCCTCGTCGATCGCGGTCGATCGTCGTCGTGGCCAGCGAATTGCCTTCCCAATCCTTACAACCTGCCCTACGACCACCAGGAAATCCTCTGAACGGTCGTTTCCACTTTAAACTGTCCCTGTGTGCCGTGCCACCCCCTTTCAAAGAAGAGTTCACGGCCCCTTTGATACGTCCCTCCGTGAGAATATTTATTTTCGTACTCTCATCCGTTCGCGAATCGATTTCTTGTTTCTCTCTAAAGAGCTACGCGGAAATTCAATTTGTAAAGCATGGAAATGGCCGACGAGGATCTCGAGAGGCAAGATTCACTGTTCGCAGAATTTTTAGCTCTGTATTTCCAGAGTTTAGGTGCCACTTACTCGTGTTATGCTACATAACGAAATATATCTTTCGCCCATCTCCCTTTTCAGATTGAGAACCGTACCTTCAGAACCCTCTGAACGTAGGGTATTGGCAATAAAAGAAAATTGAAAATGGTACACAAGAACGCCTTAAAACTCGATGACGATCATTCAAGTAGTACAACTATACGATAAAACAGACCTCGTCGCGGAACGACGAATTAATCAACCGGATGGATAGAATAAAATATTCGAACGAGACATAACACGATTGCAGTCGATATCGTAGTCGATCTAATGCGTCGGCTGGCGATCATAAAAGCAAGTATCTCCGCGACAATTGACGATAAATCGACGCGACGACGACGCGCGGGAACGAGGGGAAATCGCGTCGACGATCGAGAATAGACATCGTCGGTGTAGGAAGAATAAATAACTGGTTTATTTCGGAGTTGTCACCGTATCGGGCGTAAGAGAGGGGCTGGCTAGATCTTGAAGGGTGCGCGAGACAAATACCCTCGCGTCGTGCTCGATTCGCTCGCAGCGGTCGCATTTAACACCGACGCTCGCCCCCACGAAGAATGCTTATTTCCGGCTGGGAATGATCGCGAGTCAGCAATCGGGCCGTGGCGGTGGCCAAATAAATCGGCGGACCTTTTCGATCGCCCGGTTCCGTGGGAAACGGCGGTGAACGCCGCGCGTGTGCACACCAACCACGCTGCAACTTTACTGCGCGCGGCGAGGCGGCATGACGTGCTCATAAATAACGCCGAAATAGCGTGTCCAACGTCCGACCAATAAATCTAGATATAACCCCCGAGGATAAAATAAAGTTATGGGCCCGGTTCATGCACTGATACAAACCGATAGTTTACCTCGCTTCGACTGCTACAAGTAGTCGCCCCTGTCCTCCCCCACTTGTTAAACATTCTCGCCAAATGTAGCCCAAAAGTCAACGTACAATCACACTTTCGATGTACATCAAAAGTATTAGCGATAGAATAAGTGGAACGTCAAACTTCCAATAACTCGAGTTCTATCCTATCGCATTAGTTACTTAACTTGATAAATGAAACATGAATGCGACCAGAAATCGCATCAATCAAATCGACATCGATTCTCATAACTTGTCTAACCTGAGACAAACGTGAACCTTCTCGATCTCTCTGACAAGTAGCTGTTTCGAGGCTATAACACTCTTCCTTGCCTCTGTTCAAACAACCGTCTCCTCTTCTTACGTCCTCCGCACCCCCAGTCAGCCAGCCAACCCCTTCCAGCGACAGAGGCTCGTCCCCCATCGCCCGTCTCGTCTACCGAAAATGCATTATTACGTTGACACGTACACAAACTCGATTTCGCGGAAACCCAGCCACGTAACCCCGTGATGCATAGTGGAGGACAGGGTGGCTCGCGCGCAGAGGGTGCGCGCGTACGGAAGCGTGGCAGCGGCCATGTACGCGGCCCCTTTATGTAGATAAGGTGGCGCGAGTGGCTGCCTTCAAAGCCGCTTCCAGAGGTGGTCTCGTGTTTACGTGGAAACGCAACGAGCGTCGATTCGCGTTTGCCGTTCGAGCCACGCTCCTGCCAGTTGAAAAGGGAGGGTGAAGTAAGGAGAGGGTGAGAAGGGCAGGAAAGATGGAAGGACGGTTAAAGAGTTTGAGAGGGACGAAGAAGGAGACGAGAGGACCACGATGGGAGGCGAGACACGTCGACTTTTCACTGTATACTGTTCTCACCCTGAGGCGGGGGTGTATTCTTTAATCACGCTTGCTGCACGCGCACTTACTCTTCGAGTGACTTCGAGTCTTATTAGAAATTAAATGAGCCATGAGTGGAGAAAGTTACGCGGGATAGTATCAGCTAATTTAGCTAATTGTTAACGAGAAGTGCAATAACGTGGACGTGTTTCGCGGTTGATTAACCGCGGCATGCATATTCATTCGAAGAGGACGTATCGGGGGTTGGTAGAAAAATGTATCGAACACGCGTAGGGTTGAACGCGACAGCGGTATGTCTATGAAACCTCGTGTAAATCGATCGTGACTCGTGTTCGACGTGTACGTGAAAACAGCGCAACCGTTCGCCACGTTGGAAAGATATGAACGTTGGAAAGCGGATGTTTCGTAACTAATTAAAGTGTGCTCGCAACGAGCTGCGTCCGTGGAACAACCAGAAGCTGGTAGCGCGAGAAACAGGAATTTGTAGCGAGGAGAATCGTAAGGATACCCGACTAGAAATATCGCGAGATTTTTTATTTCTATAATATCCGTTTCACTTTCGAAATTCGTTGCGATCGAATATTTACGGGTAAGCTGAAAAATTCAGGCGAGAATAAAATATCCAGCGCGTTGCTAACAGCGCTTTTAGTAACGCAGCTTCCACGTAGCTTCCAGAAGAGAATAACCAGAAAGCGATAACAAGTTCCCTTATAATTCCTCGAAGGGAGGTCGTACGTATCCCAGCAGAAACCATAAACCAGCCCCAGCGGAATATTCACCGGTATAAAATCGTCCAGCCGACCAATAAAATCTCGATAACGTAATCGATTGTTTGTAACATCCAGAGCAGAATAAACGACAGCGGAAGAGGTATAAAAGGTCGGGTGAGACACGGTCGAGAAGGAATAAGGGAATTCCTTGGCAGGAGCTCGTTGTTCGCGGCGATTTGGGGGCCGAGCTGGAGGTCGACGGGTGGAGGCAGGACGGAAGACTTTGTGGGGCAGTCTCTCTTCCTTCGGGACTGTGCGCTCGTAAAACGTCAAATTATCGAGCGAAGTTCCAGTCGGTCTTTCGCGTTGAACAACCTTTCGTGGCCTCTCCGGGGAGGGCAGAGTTCCTGTTGTCGTCGATGTCCATCAGCGGCGTCGTGCACGGTTCGAAAGCTCCCTTCTGGGACCGTGTCTCTTTGCCCAGACACCGTTTCGCCTGGCCACCGTTACGTGACTGAGAATTTTGGTAACGATCGCTGTTAAATTTAGCATCGATGTGATTGTGGCTGAAAAAAATTCTGGTCATTGCTGATCGAGACTGAGAACACTGAACTCTTTATTATTTAAGTCCCTGTTTTATGATTTTCGAGAAAGTTGACAGTAATTTGTTGGATATATCAACTTCCAAGATGACAAGATAGAGAAAGTTATTTGATTTCTGGTCGATTTGGATAGAATTGAATTAAACGAAGATTAAGCAGCGTTACCAGCAGGTCGCGTTATGCCAAGTTTAGCCAGGGATTAGTTCCAGGTTAGAGGTCTACATCAGGCCTGGTTTCGAATATGTTAGATTGAGTTAGGTCGATACCAGACCGAGATGAGATTACCTTAAGTCAAGTTGCATCTAGTTTAAACTGAACTCAATCTATATCAGGTCAGATTAGGCTGAGCTGAGTCAAGTTACGTCTCCAAACAGAACCAGGTATACGTACGCACACGTGTACACGAGGCTTAAATTAAGCACTCTGTCGCTCGAATCGAGCACAATTAACCGATCTAAAGTAAATATTAATTGATCCTAAGGGAAACAATCTGTATCGCTTGAAACTGGTAATTGATAACGAGTACAGCTGGATCTGCCTCGCGTGGAAAAGCTGAAGACTAGGATGACGTGTGCGAATCGAGAGAGTCGTATTCACGAGAGCTGTATCATTGTAAGAGAACACTGGTCGACGGTATAAAGTTCCATTCGCAAGTCTTCTTCAAATGGATTTGTTACTCGAGAAAAGCTAGGAGACGTCGCTAAAGTTAATTCCATTTTACAGTCAGACTCGTACAGTTTTCCTACCGGGTCGCAAACTTTCCAGATGTCAATCTCTCGAGAAATACATATAATTACTTCACAAGAGACAGCCTGTACGCGTAATTAGGTATATAAAAGTCGTAGCCAGCTCGGGACGTTTCGTCTTTTCCTTCTAGCAGCCGGTTTGCGGCCAGCGAGTTGACATTAAACAAAGCCGTTGTAATTAAATTTTTGTCCCCTGCCTTCTTTCCTCCCTTCATCTGGCGAGGCACGCGAACTCGTATAATTAGCAACGCCGTAAAGCTCCTCGTACCGTCGCGGTTCAACGAAATACGTTCAACCGCGACTTTTTTCCGTTACCATCGAAAATCTACCATCCAGTAATGCAACATCGATTGCAATGCGATTTGTAGTCTTTTGGAAAATTAAGAATTAGTGACTCAGCAAGGGTGGATAAGAACGCGTCAGATGGACGCTCGATGGTAGGCCCAGCTGGTAATCCCAGTCACTTAATCGCTAAACCGAGTCACTAATTCCCAGACACGTCAGTTAGTTACAGCCATTCAGAGACTTCGATTGTTCCCAGTTGGCCAGAGAGTTTAATCGTGCACAGTTACTCACTCGGTTACTTACAGACACTTCAGCTATTCGCGGCTACGAAATCGCTCGCAGTTAAGGCTACTTCGGAATCAATTTGTTACGGAGAGTCCCTTCGCGGACCCGCAACCTTCAGACGCGATCGCTGGATCCGCTTCCGGTACGATGTTCCCAGCGAAACGATGCTCGCTGCTTCTCATCGATCGTGACAGCGTTCGATTTTTCCACTCGCTAATTGCAGGACACAGTAACAGTTGTTAAATAGAGGGTCTTGCGCGAAAATGATTAATGCCGCACGCAATCCTCGTTAAGTAAATTATACGCAGCGGAGTGCTCGAGTAGAAAGCTTACGCAATGTCACGCGTATCGATCGACGTTATAATTAGAGGGTCGTTCGCTTCCAACGAATCGATCGTTCAAAGGACGTCGATTCGATCGGGGGATGTTTGCCAAAGCCAACAGCGAAGGAGGGACTTATTCTCGAACCAATGCTTCACTTCTATCAACTAGAGATAACGAAACACAGCGTAAACAAAGTTGCCACGCGAGACATCGTGGCGAGTGAGAGTCGCTGTTCGAGCAAAAAAAGTTAATCACACAAAGTGATAAAACTTTCAGTGATATTCCTCGAAAATGAAACTTCAAGTACAATTTCGATCCTCTTTGGTGTTCTATCAAGATTGACAAAGATTGACAAGACCAAATCGATTGGATTGTCATCAAAGATTGAGACACCCTATACAGAGACCTAAAAAGGGTAGCAGTTGTTCCTTATTTAATTAGGGCCTTCGTAAACGAATTTCTAACAAGATTTCAGGTCGCCATTAAGAAGCTTGGAACGTAAAACGTAATCGCGTTCCGTGGGACAACTTTCTTAACGAGAGACTATTTACAAGCGATCGTGGGAACCACCGGCAGCCTTTTACCCAAGAAATGTCCTCGATTTCAGCGGCCTTTAGTTAGCTTTCTTTCTCACGCGCGCGCGCGCGCATTTTCACGAAAGAGTTCCCTCTGAGGCGACCTTTTCTACCTCCGACGAATGCAAACGGTTGCGTGCGTTTCGTAAAGTTAAATTGGAAAGTTAAATGGAGAAGGTACGAATCGGCACGCCAAAGGTCTCCACTCGCAATAGCGAGTGAAACTTTTCACGCAGCTTCCCGTGAACATGAAAATTCCTCTTCACTGTTCGATAAACCATTCACCAATCGACACGCGAACCATCCCTCGAGATCTCCTGAAAAAAGAACGCAGTTACCAGAAAGCGTTCGTCCATTAACCAGACGCTAAATCCAAGGCAGCGACAATATTCTTAATTAAGTTTAATCGTGGCGGTGGTGTCCGCGAAGTGGGTTGTCTCCGGCTTTAGAAACGCGCCAGCACGGGTCAGATAAATTCTCCATGCCAGGCTGATACCTCTAACCTCGTATTAACGTATCACCCGAGGATTAGCCGTGTCCTCTTAATTCGACGGGGGCTGGAAACGGGGCTACGCGGGGTCTGAGGCGAGCAGGGAGACTCTAAGCCCGCCAGTTTGCGGTTAATAATAAACCTCGTGGCATTATGCCAACTGTAACGATAGTTGCTGCACGCACCTCCGCCGTAAAGCATGTCGTTACACCCTGGCACACCTTGCTCCACTTTACGAGCACCCGTGGATGCTCGACGTTAAATACGCCCCCGTGAACGGTGCACCCTGCGATTTATTTATCGCTCACCTCATCGTTACCATCGTTGTTCCGTGTTTTCTCGGTTAGAGAGAAGTAAGCTGACGAAATACGAGGCAGAACAGCAAGAACAGTTGCTGTCGGGACCTTCGAACAGCTGACGCGGTGGAAATCATCCCCCGTTTAATTGAAGGGATTCAGAATCGATCCCCGCGCTCGTCCGGATTTAACGACGCGTAACTGGGCGGTGAAATCCGCGACTATTCTAGGATTTGAAAGGGTGCGCGGGATCGTCGCGGCTGCCAAACGATTCCGTGTCAACGAGACGCGGTGTCAAAGAATTTTCCAGCCAGATTCACCAATTTATCTCGTTCTTTCGAGGACACGCGAGGGGCGCGCGGGTGGCGCAGCGACGACATTTTCACCGGTGGTTGAACCGCCGATGAGGTCCGCTCGTAGCCCGGCAATTAACACCGTTTCTACCGCAGCCGCTGTCTCTCTGAAACACGGCTGAATGGCCGTGCGGTGCAGCTTTGAGAAATTCAAGCGACAGACGTTCGTCGCTTCGAGGCAAAGCGACGACGCGTGTCAGCCACCCTCTTCGCCACTTTTCGCCGCTCCGTTTGTCACCCCTCTGACACTTTCGCAGACGGATAAATTATGCCTCGTGTAATAACAACCGCCAGATGATCTGAGCGATGATTATTCGATGCCTGCGCGTGAACTTGGTTTAAATACGAACGACACGACAGAGGAGTGGCTGGGCAGACGAGAAAACAGGGGAAGAGAAATGCCTGTGCGATCTGGCTCGTAGTAGAAAACAAAACTGTGAATTGTGCAGAAATGCGAGCAATAATTCTCGCTCGACTGGTATCGGTTACGCGAACGCATGACAGCGGTCGTTCGATGAAAAGTGATAACAGTAGATAGATTCACTTCCAATCGGACATCCGCGTGGTAGGTACAGTCGTTCCCAGTCGGACCAAGCGTTCGCGTTAGTGAGACCAATGGAACCAGAATCGTCTGTGCCAAGCGCAAATCGATATTTCGAAAGTGAGTCACGTTGTTTCAGGATAATTAAGTATTAGTTACAATCGATCTCCGTCCAACGACTTCCTTACGAGATAAAAATGAGAAGCATCGCTTGGAGAACGGTTTCGAGAGCCACCAAAGGAGGCAAGGTTGCAGCCAGCGCGGCTCCGCGAGCTGGGAATGATAAATTCCGAAAAATTGTTGGCCGTCAGACGCGACCATAAGTCTTCCGGTGTTTAAAATACAAATAGCCGCGCGGCTGGCTTTATGAATTCACGGTGGCTGCTGTGGCAATAACGTCGAGGAGACTCTCGGCGAAATATTGTTTCCAAGCTGAGTGCGCTCGCGGCTGTTTATTTAGAATTACCGAACGGGAGTAAGTAAATATCGGGGCCAAGCTCCAATCACAGCCCGCCGTCGTATTTATGGTGCTTTGAATATTTGAGTGAATCGTGGCCAACGAAGGAACAGAATACCATCTCCGCCACCGACCCCAGTGTAAATCAAGTCTTGAGCAACCGACGCCGCGAAACAACTCCACATCCCTATCGTAAACCGTCGATGGAGCCAGTGGAATAGGTCGTCGACGGTCAGACATGGCGAATTTCCATCGATCGCGTTCGAACTTCCGCTCGTCCCTGTCGTGAAAAATGAATAAGCCAAATCGGTCGGCTAACTCCAGGGAAACGAACAAACTGACCGAACAAAGTGATCACGGCGGAATTAATAAACTAATCGCGGGACGTTAGCAAATTGAATTAGCAAACTGATCGTAGGGTGTTGGCAAATTAAACTGGCTAATTGATTACGGAAAATTAGCAAATTAAATTACCAGCCTAATTAAGCGAAATTAGCAAGTTAAATTAGCAGATTCAATACCTATTTCCGCCATTGCACGCAACGAACGATCGATCGCTTAACTGAAAAACCGTCTCACCCCTTCGAGAAACCCCCTCGCCCAACCACGGGACAAGCGTCGCTAACACCCTCGCGATCCACTAACTTGCAAGATCGAACGAGGACAAATTAAGAACAAAACGACGACTCGATGAAAGCTTCGAGAAAAAAGGAGAAAGAGGGTGGGTATTGATGATCATCAGCCACAGCCAAGGCTGATTCCTCCGCAACGCGGCTGTCGACTCGCTGACAAAAGGTGGTGTCTGCGGCTCGCACGCACACGCGTTAACGAGACAGCATAATGGGAACGGCAGACGATGATGGGGACGAGCGTGCAACCAGCGGTGTTCGCGCGTGGCCGGTTCGAATTCGCTTTTCAACGGGCCCCGATATAAAGACGGGTCGGTTTCTCAGCGGAGCTCGAGGCGGACGAGACCTTTCTGGGCTTCAGAGCTGAACAGAAAACAGAACGGGTAGCTCATTAGCGGTAACAGGCAGCCGGGCAAGAGAGGAAGCTCGTTATCCATGGATACACAAACCCCAGCTCTACGTATGTACGAATCTCCTTCGTAATATGTAACGCTGTCTACATGCCTGCCGCCTGTCTGTTTCGTCCAACCCCCTTGCCCCATTCGCCCAGCAACGGTTACTCTCTTCTCGCTCGCCTCTACGCTCACGCAACCCCGCGTTTCTTCCTCGTTTCCTCGACGCAGCCGAGCCCTCTCCTCGTTGGGACTCTCACTGGATTCTGTCATTCCGAGTAGCCGACTGTGCAGCTGCATTTGACGCGGAAGATCCGTTGGACATTTTCGAGGGGGTTATTGTTGCGGGAATTGTGGCGGAACTTTTGGGCAATAGATTGGCGATAGTTGAGTGGATGCTGGAGGAGTGATTAAGCAGGAAATGAAGGAACGTAACTCGAGAATTGAACGTTCGAGTTGGTGAATCGAGGATCTACGAGTGCAGCTGTAGGGGTAGTTCTTGATATTTGTACTTTGTCTCTGGTTTTGTTCAATTTCAACTGCTTTTTGCATTTGTACATTTCAAGCTCCATTAGATTCGTATGGCAGGTATTAAACGCTCCTCTCTTCCTTCGTCGATCCACCAAGGCTTCCGAGTGGTTAGACTAAGAGATAGGTGGACCCTATAATCCAAAGGGTCATTCTCTTCCTCGGTCAGAACGTGCACGCTTCGTCTTGTCCGTACCACCTCCAACTAGACTCTTGTTGGCTCTTCTCTAATTTCCCAGTGCAATTTATTTCGATAGTCGAACTCGAGGATCGCCTCGAGTGCTCGCATTTGTTCGCCAATGCCTGCTCGTAAATCGACTGGGCGGGATGGAGCGGACGGCGATCGTGCGACTCGCAACTTCCTTCTAATTGCCAGAACGACCCATTTTATCCAGGTGTTAACAGTCTCCCACGAGCGGTCCTCCGTCTAATGTGGATAATCGCGTTCGATGGTCCCCCTTGATCTTCAGTTACAGTCTGCTCGCTTTACTTTGCGCGAATTTCACCCAACGTGGCGCGATGTGATAATTCGACCCTCTACAAAGCCAGAAATTGTCCAACGCTTGCGATGGGAAAAATTAAAAGGACGTTTCAAGCCTCGCAGTCGAAAAGGGGGAGAAAATTGGAGAACGAGCCGGTCGTAAAGTGCTACCGTCGTCTTCGAACAATTTTTTCTAATCAAGAACGTCGCGTACCCTATTCTTTTGCGAAGATTGAACGAGACCATAAAAAACACGGTATACGCGATAAAAAAAAAAAATAAAGCGTCACGTTGCCGTGGCAGCGAGGAGCCTCGCGAAACACGAGCCTACGAACCAACGCGATGCAAATCACTTTGCGAGGGACCGCGACTCAGTATGCAAGGGACGACCGCGTGGTCCAGTTACGATGATCTATCGCCGCGGAGTTGCCAATATTTCCAAGCTAACGTTTCTCAGCAACCCCATAGATCCACCGCGAGCTATAAATCACCACGGAAACGCCCTTTCCATTATTCACCCCCTCGCCTTTCGACCCTTTCCCGGCAGAAGCAAATTCGAGCGATCCGAACGGACGGCAAATTTCCTGTTGTTAATTCGCATCGTTTAGTTAGTTAGTTAGTTAGCAACATTCGAGAAACGATAATCGCACCGCAGGGTTTCTTGCCACACAGTACTTGCCACTAACATACGCGAGTTATGGGATCGAGTCAACGCGGTTAACCAAGGTAAGAACGTTTTCATCGAACCACCGGATCCACCGCTTCTATTTAGCGGGAAAACCATCTGGATCCGGTCGAACGGGTAGCTGTCACCACCCTCTGACGTTGCGCCGCGCAAACCGAGGAATGCTCGTTCCCAGTAATGCAATAACTGTGGCATCACGACGCCGGGATACCACGAGCGGCTGGCATTCAGATTGGTCGCCAGCGTCGACCAGCAAACTCGAAAGCATCCACGCGAATCGATCGCGAAGGGGTGGCGGTTGCAAAAACTGGGCGTCGATTAAAAATACTTCGCCCTGCGCTTAAGCAGAGGAAAATGTATCAGGATAATGAATAATAAATATCTCTAGGTTCCAGGCTAATCTGAAATTCACCTCCAGAGTTACCCTCTTGCACGGGGTTCCATTGAATATACAATGAGTGCTCGCAAGGAGGTACTGAGGAAACCTGACAACGTCCATTTTCCATCCATTTCGATATGAAACACTCGCAGCTGTGAAATTCGATCAGAGTGTTGTAGTATTCGTCCAAAAATTGCGCGAGAGAACCGAGCGTCGGTTCGTCTTTTATGTCTTCCACTTTTGCTTTAAGGTCGACGGTATTTTTAAGCGGTGTGTATCGATGCAATATTTGCGAATCTTTTTTAATAACCACTTATCAGGTTATATCGAATAATCCTTTAATTTCGGAAGTAAGGTAAATCAATGAGCGTTCCTCGATTAACGTTGCGCCGCTCGCAAATATTTGCGCGTTAAATCAGCCGGAAACAGTGGCCCTCCGGTTGTTGAAAATTGTCCCTCCCGAAAATAAACATAACCGGGCTCTGGGACTCGTTAAAAATGAACGAGATGGGGGTAGAATCAGACGGTGGGAGGGAATAAATCGTGCGCCGAACGAACATGAATATTTAATACGGCAGGTTTTATGAATAATTCAGCCCGTCGAAATGAAGATAACGAACAGCGCATCAGTCACAGTGCAGCAACAGCGGCGACGACAATTATCAGGGTACGAATCGCGAGTTTAATTATTGATAGAACGAGAGAGAGAGAGAGGTGGAGGGAACGAAATCGTTAATTAGTCAACTTATTACATACACTTCGAAGGCGTTCGCGACACGCATCGAAACAATGTATCAGAAATGAGTGCCTGACATGAAACTTCGATTTGTTGCAACGAAAGTGTACATTATCTAGGCTTCGAAGGACGTCTGTACTCTACGAGAGCCATACGATCACTGAGGACATTCAATAAAAATATGGCGTCTAAAATAATCCAATATAACGTAACATAATATTCGGATAATCAGCAGCGATGGAAGCTAAGACAGTAATTATCGAAACGGTGGCATAATCGCGGTGCTGCGAGGCAGAATGCGCCGTGGACCGCTTTGATTAACCGCCACGTCAATACGCGCGCGATCGTGGAAGGATAACAGGTCCTCGTAAGCGGAATTCTCATGTACAGTGACGTGACATAATCGAATCAGCAGAGGAAAATTGATTCGTGTCGTCTAAGCTGGATTACAAATCTAATCGTACAACGATACCAATACACGATAGTAACGATGAAAGAGGGGCACACGGATACCAGTCTGGATACCAGGATCGTGGCGAGCAATTTATCGCAGCCGTCCAGCAGAGTCCTTAGCATCGACTGAAAGAAACATCGGGTAAAAAGGAACGGAAGCGAGGAAACACAACTAACCAATCTCGTGATCTCTGTCTCAAAGAAACGATTCCCAATAAACGGAGCATATTCCTCAGTAAAAGTCGTCCTAATGAAATTCCGAATAAAAAATTTACGGGGCCGAGGTCGTATCGGGATATTCGATCGAATCATCTCAGCCGCTCGCAGGGAGCAGGAAAAAAACGCAGGGAGACCGGATCGATTCGGATCGACGCCGTAAAGCGAGACGCTCTTTCGCCCACCCTGGGCGAAGTTATACGATCCACTTCGTCTCGACGTCGAACGGAAGTGGGTTCCGCGAGGGAAAAAAGACGAAGGGGAAGGGGAAAGGACCGGAAAGAAAAATTAATTCGTGGACACAGCTGTAAAATCGCGTCGAGCGTAAACTCCTCCACCGGTTGGGACGACATTCGGGGCCATTTGTAGCCATCTATGTTTTACGTTTGCCGTGCACGAGCGTTCTTACAGAAAGTTATCGGAACTTATGCGACCCTCGTGCCAACTTGCGTCAGGAAACGAGAAGGCTGGCTGAGGCACCGTGCGTTTCACCCGCGATGATTAACAAGCTCGAGCACCTGGAGGCTTCCGTGCAAACAAGTGCGAGAGATCAGTCCAAGTTTCAAGTGCAAAAAATTATGTAAAGACGAAGAAGGTGAAACAGAAGAGTAAGAGAAAGTATCGATCTATGGAGAACCAATGGTTGGTTACTCCAGTTATGTCGAATGAATATTTTAGGGGGTTGCTTAGGTTCCAGATTAACCGATCTCTTGGAGCGAGGCGTTGGTTCCGGCTGACGTTAATTAACGCGTTAATATTGATCGGTAGATACGGCTATACAGCCACTGATAACGTTTCTTGGCGTGAAATTGGCTCTGGTTAACGAGAATCTACATTTAATGGTTAGACGGGTAGTAATTTTTTTGCGTTCGCATCAAACGTGGGGGATTGCCTGACCATATGTAGGTTCGCACTGCTTGCGTTCTAACTCGCGTTGCTCCTCGTGTTACTCTTTTGATCCCCGATCCCTGGTGAAGCGAGACCAACGTCCAATCGACGATCGCACTCATTGCTGTCTTCTCTCGCAGCCTCTCATTTCGAACGAGGGGCAAAAAGGAAGCGAGAAGGTATCTGGATCCGTATCTGGCCGAAATCCAGGGGGTGGCTAAGTCGTCCTCGCGATCACGTCTTCGCTCAGCATGGCGGTTATTCCCGTGAAGCAGGCGAGACGGATCGCGTTACGAGCCACGGAAAGAAAACCGTGAGAAGCTGCGAGTGGCGCGGGGGACATAGATTTTCCGCGAGCCGACAGGCAGGCCGGAAATTACTCGTTTCGACGCGACGAGGAGCGAATTCAAAAGTGCGGTCCTCGTTCCTTATTTGTTTATTCCGTGTGCCGGGTGGAGCTGGTTGTTGGCCGATTGGGTCAACGCCAGCCGCTGTATTGCTTCATAAATCCTCGCCAAGGAACCCGTGCATCATCTCGAACACCGCGTCGCAAATAGCGTCTACCTTGTACCAATAATCGCACACGCGCGACAAGGAATTTACCGTCTGCAGCCTCGCGACTTCGAAACGGCGAACGAAGACGTTGGTTGGCAAACTGCTACGGGACTTCACGATAATTCGCAGACCTTCGAGCGTGAAGTATGTTTTATATGTAAGGCGAACGTTCGACAGTTACATTAGCAATCGAACCGATAGCGTTGTATCGGTGGACAAATACGAACGGCAACGCGATACGCTCCTTGTTGGTCGCATTCACGATCGATACAAGTGGAACCCCACGATCGAGCCGCAGAATCGACGTCATCGAATCCCAGCGCGTAACATTAACGAAAATCATCGTGGACTAACCTACCTCTGCGCGCATCCAGGTAACATTAATACCCAGCAGCATTAACGAAGAACGGATAGAATCGCAGGCGTATGCGTGATATCACGTTACCCAATATCGAGTCCAGGGAACAATGCCGGATCGGCGTAAACTCGCCGTTATGCTAGTTACAAGCAGCCCCCAACGCGTAAACGGATAGGAGATCGCGGGGTAATTCGAGATAGCGCGTTTGGAAACCGATTAACGAAGTTACCATCCTCGATTGATCCCTGAGCGAACGGTACGCTCGAGTTTAGGAACAAAATCGCTTCGATAGTTTTCAGAGTCGAGATGTTCCCTGAACAGGTCATCGTTCTGCGATGGACAGATCGTAATTGGCCTGTGAAATGATACGGGGTGTTCCAAGGCTTCTAATCGAATGAACAAACTCGAAATGTATGTTTCGCTTTTTTTTGTTAGTCACTCTATAAGATGGTCAAACATCTATCCGACTTCATTACCAAAAACTAACATAAAACTGACTACGTGTTTGTTACGCGAGAGAAGATTCGCTCGCGGTCGTCAACCACAGCCAGCTTAATCGAAACACGGCGTAGAGTAAATCCGTGAATAATTGTTGGCAGATAAAACGAACCGAACCGGTTTTTAATCAGAGCTAAGTGGGAGGGTATTGGTAGAGAGGGGCGCTCTCGCGTTAGACGGCCATATTTACTCTCGACCGAGTTCCGCGCGTTAATTAGACTTGATTAAATTCAGAATCAGCGGATCTAATTTGTAACAAAAATACTCAACCCGGACGCGGGAGTTAATTAAGTAAACTAACACTCCGACACGGTGTAAAACTCGTCCAACTGACATCGTTGTCTGTTTCACTCTCGCGTCATCCAGTGCGCGCTTATGGTTTTTCCCTTTTTTAATGGACGTTCAGAATCGTAGAAAAACGGACAATGAGTGCGTGGGCAGGGAAACGATGGCCTCCTCTCGCCACATAAATCTCTGGCTCGGCTTAATTTTATCGGCGTCACGGAGCAGCGCTTCTCAGCAGGGCTGAGAAGAGGGATGTATTTTCCCCACCTTCCAACCCCTCTTTCACTATCCATCGCGCCCCTAAAAGGGCTGGGCTAAATTAAAAGAAAGGATCCCGAATGAGACCGCGGGCCAGCGAAAGTAATCACTTTATCTGTACTCAGCCACTCCGGCCAGCCCCGCTAATCTGAGCCCTCGTTTTAAGGCTGAATCGTCAGCCACCGTCTGGCTCTCTATTCCCCGGATCTCATTTCCATATTTCGCCCTTTCGACTGTTTCCTGAATGTGTCGCGCGGTTCCTAACCCCGCTGGACGTCGCAGCGCCAGATGGACCGACTCGTTCTCCACTTCGAGGGAACCAATGATCCACGACGATCACGAGAGGGTGGAGTAGCCCAAGGATAGAGACGCAACTGTGTTTTCATTGAGCTGGTCATTGGGTTGTCGAGGTGATCCTTTGGATTAAGAGAAGGTGGAATAGAAAGGATCGTTATGTTTTTCGTTTTCATCCCTCCTGGAGAAACTGAGGTTCCTCTAACGAAATTGTTGCGAAGTCACTGGAACTTCAACATAAAAGGTATCTTCGTGAGTGTTTATTTTTGAGATATAAGGTAGTTTATATTTTGAGCTAGTGTATTTAATTATAAACTTGAACTGCGTCAGCTCCGTTAACTAATTTATGGCACATACCGTGGGACGATATAAATGGCCGTAAAACTGTCTAGGTGTATAGAATAACCGAGCGCATAAAATGTCCTCAACAATGACCATAAAAGGTCGCTCTCTTTCACTTTTCAAACTCTCTAACCGGCCGCAACCCCTAAATACACATCTCGCCGGCAGATTTCCCCGCAGCCACTCTTAAAACCACTTTCAGCGAACTATCCGAAAGTAAAATAGCCCGTAACGGTATGGTAATGATACACGGGACCCGGTTAATCTCCGTGGTCCCGAGAACGCGACGGAGATTCGACGATGGTCGGAACGACGCCATAAACTTCTTTCCGCCAACCCCCGTTCGACGAGGGGGTTGGGTCATTACGATTTAATGGCGGTGCCCCCGCGTTTCGCGAGTCATTCTTTCGTCTCTCGATTCTGGCTCGCAGTAAAACTGGCACAACCACTCTGCGGCTGGAGTATCAACTATTCGTTACCCTAAGCGAAATAACGAGCCGATCCGCGTGCTCGCGTAAACACGCGCGACGGCTGCGGCTGACGCGGACCATCCCCGTGCTTTATCTGTCATTGAGCGCACACCACGGACACCATTTTCGACTGGGTACACGTGTTACCATCGCGCGAGGACAATTGCGCGATTGTTCCTCGAACGAGCACGGTGTTCGATCGACTTTTCACAGACGACATTTTTAGAGTCGACCAAGGGGGGTGAATGAAATGTAGACGTTCACGGTGAGCTCAGCTCGACCAGGGTAAGTGAAACGTGACTGTTTTGTTCTCGGCTGACTCTACGCGATCTATACCACTTGAGAAGCGGATAATTTGGTAACTAAGAATAATGGAAGGATGTAAGTACGCGATGATGGATGAGGGACTCGAGGATTTGATTTATTAAGGTTTCCGTTTTCGGGAACATAATTGTGAACAGTAGGTAAGTGTAATATGTAACAGTGTTGTCTAATTAATATAAATTTTGCTCGAGGAATGGATAATTAGAGGCAACAAGAAATTCGAAGAGTCTGTAGAACTACCCAGCGCGAAATTGCAATCTAATTATTACTCGAGACGCTAATTTACGAAATAGAGCGACGGAAACTGTTGGTGGGACTATACGTCGAAGACAGATTCTAATCAAAGTTTCATTCGTTAACTTTAACCAAACAGTTTTAACAGAAATGCGATCGAAAGTCGAATGTACAAGGGCGAAGGGAGACAACTTGGTCGCGTAATTAAATTTGTCGCGCTTAAAATTCACCGCTGCTCGTTCTCGTGTAATTATCGGAGGAACCGCGTGCGCGTCTCCCATTAAATTAATCCAGCAATAATCGTCAGGAAAATTCGTAAACACCGCCGCTCTGCGTTTATGAGGAACAAGTAATAACGACTTGGCTGGGCGCGCGTCAGCAATTTGTTTTAAATTTGTTCGGTATTCCGTCAGACTGACACGTTCCATGATTTAATGGTAACGATAATGAGCAATGTTTGTTCGATTGAGACTATTCCTCCTCGTTTAATTGGAACGGCTACGCGAGAGGATAATTTGCAACATGAATTATTATCAATATAGATGAAAGACAAAAGGCATGCACGGTAATAATTCGATTATCGTCGACAGAAAGGAAAAGTATTAATCTCCCTGAAATTTCAGGGACCCCAAATAGCAAGGGGTGAAAAGGAGGAGGAGCAAGGGTAAAGGGAGCGAGACCCGTGGCGTGACATCGTTTACAAGGGACGACGTCACATTCCAGGGCAAAGATTCTATAGAAAACCTCGAGCGAGCTGTTGACATGCCAGCCTATTATGGACTGGCAGCTTTTATCCAACAAAAGAGGACGTTTAGACAGTGAAATTGTAAATTTAATTTCCTACGAAGCTCTGTTTCTTTCTCAGTCGCCCTGCACTTCTTTCCTATTAACGATCGCATAGTTTCGAGAAGAAGAGTAATTTCTATTTTTGTGTTGTATATTTTTTCTCATCGATTAATTTCTTATCTTCAAGCGTCGCAGTTCTCTGTCTTGAAGAGTGCTGCAAAGAAACGATGACGATTCGAGACGTCGTCTCATAGTTACTCTGCAAGAGAGATGCAGAAAGGCGTGTCCACCGTGCGACAAGAATGTTCTTCGACCAGACGGCTATTGTTCTTCGTAGTTCTTATTCCCGCCCATTCTGACCCAGTTCGCTAACAACAAGACAGCTCCTTTAGCCAGAGCTCAATTCTGAGTAGGTATGCTCAACGGTGTTAACTTTTTCCTCGAACGCTCCAAATTTTCCGCGAGTCGAGTCTGCAAGAATTTGAAAATACTCTGAGCAGCCAAATCAGTGACGAAAAAATGACACAAAATTTGACAAAACTCCCAACTCACAAATTCCTCTGTTGCTCGATACTTTTCATCAATTATCCCTTCGAGAATCGATGCATTAGGAAGCAGAGAAATCGTCGAAGATTCAGTGAACTAATTCGAATTCCTGGAAGCCCCGATAACCCAGCAAAGCACTCGAGGCCAATCCAGAACCATCCCCCTCGATTACCCGAAAAAGTCCCTCGAACGAAAATTCACGCGATTCAAATTCTATCCCGCTTGAAGCGCGTTCAATTACGGGGCCCGAATTCCGGCGTTCGGAGCCGGTCAGAATGAAAATTAATGAACGCCCGTGAAACACGCCCAACGCGTTCGCGCTAACAGCTAGAATAATAATTTCCGGCTATCCTGAATATTCAATACGAACCGGATGTTGGCTGGCGGTCTGGTTCCATCTTTCGTTGGTGTCGAGCTCGTGAAAAAAATCGGCCAGCTCGCAACGATGGAATTGATTTGAAAAATTTAGAAAGGGCGCGCGAACGAACGCTCGAGCCGGCTCGAATACGCGCGAAATTAAACGATCCGTTTACGCTGAAGTAAATTGTTTACTGGCGGCTGCCAAGGGGATTCCGTCGAACTCGCGGCCGTCCCTGTGCAGAGAAGCCTGACAGAGGGGAAGGGAACGAAATTCGCGCCCTCTTGAATATATTCATGACTACGCCCGGCGGAAATCACGAGGCCAGGCACCGACAGCGCCGCTTTAAAATCGCGTTCGAACGACCGGGTGACGAAGCGAACGTCGGCTGACTGCGAATTTTATGCGGCTAGGCTGTCGCCGCTGCTGGGACCTGGCAAACCTTCGAGAATTTCTACCCACGAACGAGAAGAGGGGATAATTTGTTGGGTTTGCGGGTGGTAGAGAGTTGGTTTGGCTTTTCTCGAGCCAGAGATGGTTTTATTTCAGGTTTGAAACACTCTGGGTAACAAGATACTTGGACAAGTAATATCTAGTTACAGAAAATAGAAAATTTGTTGGTATCATAGAAAATGAGTACGTACAACTAAATCTCGTCAGTGTAATACTCGTAATTCTCCGTAGCACGAAACGGAAGATGTCTATTTGCCGTCGTAAAATAGTGAAACGGACCAGCAGTCAGATTTTACGCGTTTTCGACGCGGTACCGTGTTCAGTGATCGTACAGTCTCGCGGAGAGAAAGGGTCGAGAGGCAGAAACGCGTTCAAAGGAGGTCCTTGTTTTATCAGTATGGAAACGGTGGATTTTATGCACGCTTGTTCGGTTCGAGTCTTCGCGAGTGAAACCGCGAGCAAGTTAACGGCGGGGCGAACGAAAACAAGCGGCCGCCTGCAAAACAGAAGTTCGTGGGACGGAACACGTCGAATCGACGGAAGCACCCAGAGCGAGCAATGAATGGCCGGGAAATTTATTTCCACGCCCGTCGTTCCTCTCCGACTGTATGTACACGCGAGAGAAACGAACTCGTTACGCTGTCACGGAATTCTGAAGAGAACTGCGGGGAAAAGAACAGCGCTCTTCGATTTTCAAAAACTCTTCTCAACTCTATCCTCGAGGCACGTTCCCCGGAAGACGCATGAATTTGTTTGCTACCGGAACGTGTGGCCCCAGCGAGGTCTTCCAGGCGCACCAGGTGCGAGACGAGGAGACTCAGACGAAGAGAAACCGAGTCAGACTCAGACAAGAATCGAAACGAGCCTGTGAAGAACGCGCTCGCTTGACTTCTACTTTAACAAAATCGTCGACTGACTTAATTATGCAGTGTTCTCGCATTCCGCGAGATCCTCACGAGCGGATCACAGGCGTATACGAAATTCTTATGCGTCGAAGTGTTTCCTCTTGAAAAGATGCGAAAACAGAAGGGAACGCGCTCGAACAGAGACGAACATCGATTCTGACATCGACGCGACGAGACGAAACAAATCGCGGTCCAAGTCGAGGGAGGGTAGATCTGTCCGGCTGTTTGGAGACACGCGTTGCACCCTCTTGTCTACTATTTACGACGATGCTCGTACAGGGCGATTCAGAAACAGAATCGTTGTGACAAATAATTTTAATAAAAAATAGAGGCGTTTTTTTGAGAAATTTAACTGTGGAATGTTATTTTACAGCGAGAGTGACAAGAATTACTCGCGACTTTTTTATGAAAATTTCATTTTCCCTAAAACGTTCGCAGAGGTTCTCCGGAACTCATGCATTCCGAAGCAGCCTGTATTCTTCCCCAAATTCTTCCCCATATTGCTCATCCCTCGTCACAGTCACCGTTCCCAACTTCTCTCGTGACTTCTTTCTCCTTTCTCTTATCGAGTTTCAGACATTTCGCTAATCGAGATGGGCGTGGCATTGTTTTTGCCACGCTCGTCTTCTTTCGGAACCCTACATTGTCTCGATGGTAACATCGCCCGATATTCGCTGCCTTCGCCGTTAATACAACCGCAGACGACGTCCCCATCTAAATGTATGGGGATATAAATTAGCCAGATATCATCGCGAGGACATTGTCGGTGATAAATACGTGAAATGCGATGATAGGTCCTGGTAATAACTTGTACTCGAAAGGAAGATCGATGTGGACACGTTTAATTCACCAAAATTGTCTGCAATAAGAAAAGAAGCGATACTAAGAACAACTCCACAAAGAGACCCAAAATTTACAAAAAAAATGTTTCAAATCTCCAAACCAAATCCTTGCGCGTAAAAGAAGTGATTTATAAAACGTGTGAAAAATAATCTCAACCAAACCGGAGACCAACGTACCCAAAAGTACGCGAAGTTACAGTCTACCAAACGTTTCGTAACAACAGACAGCGAGAGGGTGAATTGAAACTCGCGGCGGGTCTCTCGCAGCGCGACTACGAAGAAGAGCAACGGGCAGAAAGCGATTTCATTCCGCCAGGCGAAGTTTCGACGGGGTATCAAAGTCGTCCGCTGATTGCCAGTCAGTCTGGCAAGTCGAATATCATAGATCTGCCCGTCCCTGGAATAACTTTACACTTTCGTTGCCGCCTTTTCTCTTATCGACCAAACATAAATCCTGTCCCCCGCACCACCCTGCGCGAAGAATAATGGCGAACATGGCCGAGACTGCGTCACCGTTCTACCTCGGAGACACTCTAAACAGATTCGTATCTGCCGCTAAAAACGCAAACAGTCGTTTCTCATCGGAGAAACGTATTCCTCGCGATCCATCCCGCCATCCCTCGACGCCCCTCGCGCTCTATACATTTCTGCGAACAGCCGAATCGATGATGGAGTTCCATCTACGGGCGCCTCCATTTGAATCTTATTTGGGATCTTCGCGAGGGTTACGTATAGGAACGACGTATTTGCTGAAGCACGCGTACTCGTACATCCCCGTTCCATCGCCTTCCTTCCGTGTTTGCTTCTTTCCTGCAGCTATGTTTAATCATCTGATTTCCGCCGAGCAAACGCTCCTATTATTACGTTTGCAGAAGAAACTACCGCGCTAGACATTTATTATCGTTACACTCGGTACCACGGATAGAAGGATTAACTTCGAGCAGCCGTGGGTTGAATAATTAAAAATCCTCCCTGCGGAACCTGCGAGGCGGAAGATCGAACGGGACGCAGCGATCGAATAAAATCGTTTTCGTCCGTTCTCTTCCTCCTTCTCTGCGTTATTCCGTAGCTGGTCCTTAGAGGAATTCGCAATGAGATTCGCGAGCGATTTAGGGTTTAGTTAAGCGACTAAGTGCTTCCTTAAGGAAACTCCCCTTCTACGAATCGTCTCGCGCGCGAATACGACGGGGGAAGAATGTAATCGCGCGGAGTACACGACTTGTGGATTAACGGGCGAAGAGAAGGTATCGAGGCTCGATAAATCGAGCAGGGCAGGGGTTCAGGGTGGCGCCGCGTGGCACGCCTACCCCTCTTCGAGAGCTGCGGTGTGTTCAAGGCGATGCACGCTGGAATTTTCTTCCAGCTAATGGATTAAATGCCGAGTAATGAGCGCGTTGCCTTTGCGCGGGAATTATTCAAATATATAACGCCACCCGGATGTAGACCTCAAGTGTTGTTTCGCGCTGGGAATTACGTGTATGCGTGGTTTATGCTGGGGGAGTCGAGATCCGATGCTAATTATACGGAAGCTACAAAAATATTCATGCAACGGTACTCCAACGCTTGCCACTAGAGGAACAGTAATCTTAACGCACGAAACGGGTTCCGAGGAAAGTATCCGTTTCCGCCTTCGTCCCGTCTTCGTGGTACCTCGAAGAAACTCGTCTTTCGCTAATTATAACCGTGTATCCATTTCGTTCGCATATGCATAAGAAAACGGCTCGTTCAATCTCGCAAAGTGGCGCCTGGTCTCGTGCTCGTAGATTACGAATAAAGGAGAGGCGAGCGCCGATCGATAACGATCCTCATTCGAGAATTCATTAACGAGTCCGAACGACGAGCTCGAAGCAAAGGATACGGGGAAAAAGAGAGGAGAAAAGGAAGAAGCTGTTGAATGCACCGTTAACCGATGCGATCCTGCAACTATAACGAAAGACGAGCGTTCCCAAACGAAGAAAAGTCGCCTGCGATTTATCGTGCCAGGAGCGAAACAAATTTTTCACAGTCCACGGATTATTTCGCCCTCTGGCAATTTCGAATGGATGGTGAATGAACGAAAATAAGGGAAGAGAAGAAACAAAAGAAAAGGGAAAGAAAGGAAAAAGGGATGTACAATGGCTCAATCACAGCGATAGGAGAGTTATCGCGCCGGCAGGAGAGGAAATTAACCGTGATTTAAAAGCGAGAATTTTCGGATCCGCCGCCACCCCCGGCCTGTAACTCGTTTCAGATGGTTCCCTTTCGCTCTGGTCGATATCGTTGTCGCTGTCCCACCCCTGACACTGCTGGGCTCTGCTCTTTCGGTATCGAATTCAACGTGTCGCCGAGCGATTCGAGCGGAACGCCAGTAGCCTGATTTTCCTGATGAGTTCAGACGCCGTCGGTGAAATTAATTTCGCTTCATTTCGCGCAGGTTTGAAATTCGGTGGAAAAATAAACGACGCCGCCAGCGTGGACGGGGTAAAGAGAGTAGATAGGGGAAGATGGCAGAGACGAGGGTTGGAGGACGCGTAACGTGGACCACGTCGAGCAGATGTGGACTAAATTTACTGAAAAAGACTATAACAATTATCAATGTCGTTGTCAAACATAGTTTTTTAATTAGAAACGAAGCCACGATACCTTTGGCAAGTGCAATAAAACCTATTAAAGGTGCACAACATCGACCACTTTTCTCGCTCACAGTCGCGTTGCAATCGCAGTCCGATTCAACGCTCGACCTTTCAACTCGGTCGACATTCTCACGGACTGCTCGATACAAGATTAACTGGACGGCTTGTCGACTGCTGGGGAAAACGATTTCTTCGCGTCATAACCAGGGAATGCGATTAAAAATGTTCCACTTGCTACGAAAGTGCCGCGGCTACGATTCGAGGGGGTGGAAAGTAAAACGAGACCGCGGATAATCTTTTCTCGCTTAATAATCTAATTGGCCCTCCAACTATATCACAATAAACCGAGCGCGGGATGAAAAAGGAGCTGTTAAGAGCACGTAGTCGGAACCATACTCGTTCTGCGATCGAAAGCTCCGACTACCCGGCGAAAGTTCTCCCTTTCAGCGTTCGCGGCGGCAAGTTTCGATAGAGCAATTTGCGAGATACTCCGGCGAATTACAAGTTGGGAGTTCGTTCCGAGAAATTAAGAATACGAACGCCTCATTTAACGCGGAAACCTGGGGTTGCTACCCTAAGGACACGCCACGCTTCCTCTGACTCATTCCTCGCTAATCCGTGATCCTTCTACGGCGACTTGGTCCACATCGCCCTCTCAGTTTATGGGATTCGACAGGATGGACGTTACTCGAGAAATTCAGACGAGAAACAAACGACGGTACGATCCGTGGGACAGAAGAATGCGCAATGATAAATATGTAGTAGGGATTACTGGAGACTCATTAAAAGGCGTGGCCTCGCGCCCCTGATCTTCCTCCCTTTCGTCGTCTCGCTTCTTCCACCCCCTCGGACGAAGGTGCCAGGCAGGTTTTCGGGACCGAGGGGGCGAGATCGTTTTCATTTGCAAGCTGTTACGAGTGTAGCATCTGCTGCTAAACGCTATAAACAGCTTTACTCGACTCGTAATGGCGGAAGGTGGAGTTTAACTTCAGAATAGGGTAGCCTCGTCCGCGCTGCAGTTAGAGGGGCGAAGCGGAGGGTGGAAGAGAGCCGTCCTCCTTGCTCGCCCGCGCTAGCTAGCCCGGAGTGCTAGTCCTCGGTAATAGAATGTAAGTGCAATAATAGAGTCGCCACTTACTATCTACGAAAACCCTATTTCGTCTTCCAACGTAGACGTTCTTCTCGCACCCCTCCGTCCTTCTTCTCGCTCTCGACCTCCACCTCCGAGCCCCTCTTCCACCCTTCAAATTTGCTTTTTACTCCACGGCTACGCATACTTTAGACTTGTCTCCTCTGCTCGCGAGCCGGAGGGGCGCGGGAAAAATTGCGCGACGCGGAGGAATGGAGTTTTACGGTTCCGCGAGCTCTGTTCGCGTAATAACGAAGATAATCCGTGATCAAGAGAGATTCTTTCCCGTTGGATTTTCCATCGCGTTTTAATGCCCTCGAAGAAGAGAGACAGAGTATACGCTGGTTGATTTTGTTCCCTTTGCAGCCATGGAAATCAGTTTGTTACGAACAGCGGGATGGAGCGAGTAATAATCCTGGGATAAGTATGTTTTCTTGGAAATACGAGCGAGAGGAACTGGAAAATGTAAACCAACGATTTATTACCGGTGCTTTTGCAAATGATCAGACGTTACACGGAACTATCGTCGCGATGGAATACGCAATTAAGAGGCAATCCAGAAGGGAACCTAATATGATAATTTCTTGAAGACACACAATTACGAAAGTGAATTATTCTTAGATAAAAGATAAAAGATTCTGAAGCTTCGAAGGAGCACGTACAACTCGACGTAGCAACCCAGGAAGACGCAGAACTTGGTACAGCAAAAGGGAGCAAGTATAGACGCAAAGTATAAGTCTCAATTTCCACAATTTATGCTTTAAGGTAAGATATAGAAATTCACGTAACTTCAAATGATAAGAGCATAAATTGTGAAAAATAAAATTCTTTTATCGTCCACCGTTTCATCCCCATATCTGGCCAAGCTCGCTGCCTGGCGAAAACAGCAACGACTCAACGGCAAAGGGAAGTAATTTCAAGTAATTGCCGCGAATGTTTAACGCACATTGAAAGCACACACAGGCGGTTCGTTGGTAATGGGTCCGGGATACCATGATACACGCGGGCAATTAGACCTGGAATATGGCATTGTTCGCGCATCTCGACCGTAAAGACGCCTGTTTACGCGGCGATAACGACGGTAATCGTTGGGGATTACAATCGGGGCACTGTTTCGCAGGAGGTGGAAAAAACGAAACTGGAAAAGAAAGAAGAGATAGAGGTGGGGAAAGAGCGCGTGGACGTTCGTTAGCACGATTCAATCAGAAAGGAGACTAAAATCACGGCTCTGTTATCGTACGATCGTTAGCGAAACAATCATTAGCGTGTCACAGAAGCACGTGACTTCTCGTGAGTTCCATTTCGCGAAGCCTCGTTAAGCCGGAAGCCCCAGTTTCTGGCGCAAAGGTATTAACCCTTTAATTAGGAGACGTATTTATTAGAGAGCCTGCAGAAATCACTGTAAAAATTCATGGTATCTCGTTCGCGGCTTTGTTCAAGATTGTTTAAAACCAGTTCTACCTTTTCAATTTGTAACTTATTTGCCAAGTTTGGTTAGAAGCGAACGAGCCTCGTGGATCGATAAATCGATTCAGAAACGGGCTTCAGACGACCCCCTGCGATGGTAAAGAACTCTTGAACTTCCTCAGGTAACTCAATTGAAACACTTTGAGAATAGCCTGTCTCTTTTGGTGTCTGTCTCCTTCGAAAGATTGTTTTTTTATTCAATTTATGGACACGATGAACAAGGCGTTTCTCTCGGTATCTCCAGTGCACGGAATATCGGTGGTGCACAATTTGCTTCGATTAATTAACTCAAATTAATATGTCCTTATATGATAAACACGTTATTTAACCAAGTTGTAGAGAGATGGCTTCTCTTTAAATGCTGATTTGGTGGGGCATTGTATCGGGTGAAAACGAAATGACGTGGGACAGCCAGGAGGACGAGATCCGCGTAATTGCTCGCGCCAGGTCTAACGAAAACAATTGTACCGATAATACAGTGGCTGGCAATCTCGCGGGCAAGCGGTCGCGAGCTGGCCTGCATGATTTATCGCCTAGGAAATTGACAATTAGCTGCGGGGTCGATCGATGCCGGGTCGAGCTTTTGGCAAGAAGCGTGTGTCCGACGGTTCGCTGTAATTTAATACCGCGAACAGTCGAAACAGATTGAGACTGACAGCGCAGACACGGTAAGCGATTTTCATCGAGGATAGAACGAAACAAAAAAAAAAACAAAAAAACGCGAATAAAAGGAAAAAGTATACTTTTATGTAAAAAAAAGAAAAATCTCCATACTGTTTTTTCATCGTCCATCGATGATCTAATCCGTGCCAGATTGAAACTGACAGCGGAAAAAAGTATTCGAATAGAAGGAAAAACAAGTGCATACATATTGAAAGTCGAAAAAAAAAGATGAAATAACTGCAACATGCCTACAAACACGGACACGCTCTGCGAAAGCTCACAGCTGTTGCTTCTCTATTCTGATAGAATTTGCGACACACCCTGTCTGGTTACGGATCCGTCGTGGTCCTTTTCTACTTAATCCCTCCCTCGTCGACTTTCACTGTCTTCGGCTCAATTTGTCGTCATCCTGACGAGACAATTCCGTCCGAAGGATCTTCTGAAGGCACGCGAAGGCCCTCGACGAGCAGTAAAGAAGGAAACGGAATGCAATATTTCGCGATGGTATTTCGCTCGCTCTGTTTTAACTCTTCACTTTTCGTTACCTCGACGAGATCTCCTCTAGCTGGTTTCCCCGTTGTTTCTTCTTTTCCACCGCCGCCTCTCTGCCGCCATTTACTCGCGCAGAGATCCTGTCCACCCGCTCGTCTTTCATATTACGAGCAGCTGTTTTATAACCGAACTTATTTGTTCTCCAGGGTACATCTTTTGTCCCTACGCTTCATTGACTCGTTGTCGTCGCGCGAGACATTTTCGCCTTAATGGCGAACGGATAAAGATTTAGACGTCGCCCTCGTGAAACAACAATACGTCCTCGATACGAGCCACGGACGCCCGACGTTATCGGCGAACCGTTTATCGTGGGACAAAAGATCGTCAGTTGACTCTCTCTCTCTCTCTCCCTATTTTTTTAATAGCCAGCAGCAATTTTGTTTTCTACCGATTCTTCTGTTGACGCAAGATTTTCTAATTTATGTTCTGTTCATCTTGAAGTAGACGATAGAAGAAATCAACGAGGCTCTGAAGAGTTCTATTTGTTCTACGTAACAAGTAGAACAGGTCTATTTTTTTTTGTTTTTTAAAAAACGCCCCCATCGCAAATATCATGCTAGCGCATCAGTCTGTGAACGATCGAAAGAATAACCATGGACCTCTTTTTCTTCCCTCCAGCGTGGTTCGAATGAAGAGTTGAAATTTCGAGTACGTTTGACGAAGCGGAGGTATTTTTCGAGCGTTCGCGAGGATCAACGGGGCGCGGTGTGGAACAGAATGGGGCGCGAAAGCGGGGATGGCAAAGGGGTGGGTTAAGGCATCGCGGAGCGCCAAAGTTGGACGACTCGTTACAACTTTTTAATGGCCGTGAGATTAGTTTTTAAACGACTTTCCGCGTAGTCGGAGAAATTTTCATGATACCCGTGAACATTCTTTAGCGGTCCTCGACGTGTGATGTCGCGGAACGACGAAACGACGTGGGACCGTGAACGTCGCGCTTTTCCGCTCGACCAATCGCATCGACGCTCGCTTCTGGGAAAATCCATTCACGAATCATTTTGCACGAAATACACGTTTTAATTACGCAAGATACGTCGTAACATTGGAGCGAAAACTGAAAGGTTTTCATCATTTGAGACAACACGCTGATGAAAAAGTTGGAATATAGAATGTAAAAGGTAGAAAAATGCCACGTGTACTTTGATTCATACCAACGTATTAACAACACCCACGGAAGTCCACATAAATACAAACGGATAACCATATCCATTTAAAGTATCTGCGAAATTCTGTCACGAATCTTCTCCTCTCTCTCTCTCTCTCTCGAACGACCTATTCACCTCTGTAAGAATCCCTCGCAAACTGAATCCAGGCAACGTAAGTAGCACGGAACGTTCCTCGTGTTGCAGATGCACACCAACGGAAAAAGAAACTCGTGCAACGGAAAGGTGCATCGATCGCGATGCAGAGGCGAACTTTTCAAAGGAGCGAGGCATACGCGATTATTCGAAACGGAGCATTCACCCGAGTCTTGTAACTGCTCGGTACGAGCAATATTCTCCTCTTTCCCTCTCTCTCTCTCTCTCTCTCCCCCCATTTTTTTGTCTCTCTTTCCCTCGAGAGTATCAGAAAGAAAGAGAGATTTCTTTGGATTCCGGCGAGTAAGAAGCTCAGAATCTTTGAAGGCGCAGCTGCTTTCACGGTTGAACGTGAATAACGGCATCGCGTTAAATAAATTTTTGCCGCCCCGAGTACGTTCGGATTTAATATCTTTTCAGACACGTGAGCGCATGGAAACACGGCCAGGGTTATTGTTCCACGCTTTCATCACGCTTCAGCTACCCCCCGGAGCCTTTTCCACTTCGAGTCGCGAATATTTTCTTCGTTTTACCCCAGCGCGACAAACTGTCGCGATATTTTTAACGTTCCGTATACGCGTGTACGTTCACGGCTCGGATCTGTTAGCACGGCTGTTGTGCTTTTTTTTAATAGTGCTCGCAGGCATAGGTGGGTGTTCGTTTCGAATGGCAGGCGTATGGAAAATCGCTGGGATATCGTACATAATTTTAATGCACGCTTTTCTTCTTCTAGCAGCTGCGTTTCCACGTGACCGCGATATTTCTTTATTCGAAACGCCCAGTCTCGAGAAGATCGATAGCACGATTATTACAATCGCGGATTAACTTCTGTAATTGTAATACCTCGAAACGAGGGGTGGTAGAGACGCGCACCCCTGTTTAATGCGCCACCGTAGCTAAAGTAGGTTATTTGCTTGCTAATTAGAAAATCCTCCGTTTAATAAAGCATTTTATGCGTGGCGATACCTTAAAGTTGAAATAATACAATCCTCGTATTTACCATCGTTCGAAAATTAAACAGGATTCTGTAATGACTTATTAATATTTCAAGCTGCAGTTCCATCGACTGGAGGTACGCTCGTTGTTCCGATCGAACCGTGGGGCTTCATTAACGATGCAGAAATTAAACATCGTAATCCTTTAGATCCTTCTCGCGCAACGTTGTAAAGAACGTTTTAAATCCAAACAATCGAGACGAAAATCCTTCGAATCCGAATGTATGCACACGTGAGAACGGCGAGGGCGATCTTGAAACGCGGCTAGGGTCGCGTTAACGCTCTCCCAGAAGGTATTAAGCTGTCCAGCCGAATGAGCACTGGAACCGAATCCATTTATATGCGTTAAGACGCCTTAGGTTTCTTAAGGGAAGTTTTAACGAGCGCGGACAGAGAATTCCGCCAGCCGTACGGGGACCCCATGAAAGTTTTAATCTTGGCCAGCCCGCAGACGACGATCGAGCCCAGCGCTTCTTTACGAGCGCTACCTGACCGTTCGCCTCGAAAGTCTAATTTCACGTTCGAATTAACCGTGGAAAATCTTCACGTTGTTTCCTTTCAGCGAATTAGAATCGCCTTTTTCGAGCCCTCGAGTCGAGAGGGGCGCGTGTCTCGTGACAATTCGCGGCGCACTGTCTGCAAACGTGCCCGTGATTCCTCGTTCGTTCCGATTCACGTTGCACGTCCATCGATTTTGCTCGCGCTAGGAACGCTCGTAAAACTGGTTACCGGCTTGCTGGTCCGTGACTGGTCACGATTGGAACGATTAGATCGGCAGAGGCGTGAATCAGCAGTCTCGGGTTTTATAGAGCAGGGGTAGATTGGAATTCTCTTCTCTTAGTTAGAACTTCTGTGGAGAAAGAGGCCCGCGTTTAGTCGAACGCACCTCGAAATTACTTTGTTCAAAAATTGTTTGCGCGATAGAGATCTGTTAATCTACCTTCGAAAATCTTATAACAAGTAAACGAAAGCTTGAAGAGGACGTCGAAAGAGAAACCCTTTGGAAAGAACGCAAGAAGCGTCGAAGGAGTGGTCAGAAGGCATGGTAAGTAGCCGCGAGCAAGGGGAAATTGCGAACAAGTTTCAGGATCGGTGCCTTCAACTATTCATCGACGAAGAGGGTTATGCGAAACAGAGAGAGAGAGAGAGAGGGAAAGGGAGAGAGGTAGCGATGTGTTCTGCGGGCGTTTTGCTATTAAACGTTCCGTACACGCTTGCGTCGCAGGTAACGCGGTGATAATAATGTTACAGGCACGCCGGGGGGATCAGCGTTAAAATTTAAAGCATTATAACCGGTTTATCGATCGTTAGCGTCGCGCGAGTGCCGGGCCCCGGCGAAATTTACGGGAAATTTATCCGGCCACGTATCGAAGTCACGTATAATATTTGCTTAGACACGTCCCAGGTATCGACGAGGCCCTGACCCAGTAATTCATCGCGAACGTTGGCCAATTAAAGTTCCAATGAAGAAGGGATATAACGTTGAGGTCTTTTAAAGATTCTTTTCACCCGTTACGCATCGCACTTCTGAACCGTTTTGTCTTTCCCTACGATCGTAAGCCGCGGTCAAATTTCCCTTTCTCGAGCTAGTAGCTCGACTTTCGAGGAATCTCGAGACACAATCGTCTGTCGGTGGACGAGAAACAAGAAACGCGTGGACGAAGAGGGGTCGAAAGAGGGTGGCGAGAAGAGGGCAATAAAAACTTCGAGGAATGTTTAATGACGTGACTAGAAAGGGCGCGGGGGAGAACGGAGGATGGGGATGGCTGAGTAGACTGGCATTCGTTTAATTTGTTCGAAACTTCGGCTAAGTGTTTAATTAGTTAACTTTACATACTGCCGCAGCCCCAGGTACGCAAACACTTAGTAGGTAAATTACAGGGCCAGCCATTCCATAACTTTCCGACATCCGCAGCTCTAGTAAGTGTACACCGCATAGCAATATCACTCGCTGCTACCAGCTAATAATACGGGGATGCTTCAAGGGTAGACACCCTCTAAATTTCCCGGAACCCACTCGAAACTTGTGTCCCCCTCCCGCGAGCCCCACATTTCCCGGGACGGAATAAAGAAGCTGGCGAAATTAAACGTGAAAATTTATCTAATTTTATCGTCGCAAAATGAAGAGATATGAACGGGGGTGGTGGAGCTGGTGCTTCAAAGGTCGAGCATTTAAATTGTCCAAGACCTCCTGGAGTTCTTGGCGGGACTGTCATCGAGAATGAAAATGAAGGTACGAAGGGCCAAAAGGATACGTTTCAGAAGTAAATTTTACGGGACGAGCGAAACAAATTAAACGCGAAGATTCATCCCGTCTTATCATCGAAAATGAAGAAAAAGGCGCAGGGATGGCCAAGTGGGTACTTCGATGGTAGATATCTTCTAAATTGCCCAAGAAGTCCTTGAAACTTTGCCCTTTTACTTCGCTTCCCTTATTAAAGAGCATGAAGAGAGGTAAAACGACAAATAAAATGCGAAGATTGATACATTATTGTCGTTAAAAACAAACGACAGAAATAATAGAAACCTTGGATGTAAGTGTTCGTTGCGCGAACTATGGCTACCATTATAAAATCCAACCTCTGATCTTCAACGCCTCGAAGAAATTAGAATCCTGTTGATCAGAACATCGTTCGATCCACATGCAGAACTGTCGAAGTCAAGCATTGTTGTCCTTAAACATCAAATCTATTGTCTCGCGACTCGTTCACCTGGCCACGACAATGGTCGCTCAAGAACGAGCCACAGCAATGGAGAAGAGACCCAGCTGAAGCCTTCACGACTATTATCCTAACGCCTGGTGAATTCTGAAACTTGGCCTGGTCGAGTAGAGACTTGCACGCGTACGCTCGAAGCGTTACTGGCTGCGGGTCGTAGACGTGAAGTGTTATCGCACGATTCTAGAGCAGATAGAGTACGGAAAGGAGGGACAGAGAGGATGGAGGGGACAGTGAATGGAAAAAGAGGAAAGGAGAGCTGTCTACATCAGGAACACCACGGCTCGTCGGCACCAAACTCTTGAGAAACTCGATTCACCGATCCCCTTGTCCCTCTTCAGTCATCATCACCCGTTCGCCAGGGTAGAAACAACGCATCCGTAACTGAAATAACAAGCAGCAAGTTAATTTCTCGCGTAACTTCTCCTCTCGCGATATCTACACCCGCGCTAGTTCTGACAGCGGAAGGGTTGAGATTTCGTCGAAAACAAGGTGTCATGCGGACGCGAAACATCGTCGACGATTTTAATACACGACAATGTATATATTTGTACGATAAAATCGTCTATCTCTGAAATATAAAGAAATCACCTACTACTCGATAGTGCTTCAGTTTGATTCACAACTCTCTCGCGTCATACCAGCTATTCCAACGCAATTCCCATCGACGATGGGCGACGCATCCAACGCTACCCACTCTCTCTCTCGACCATTCTAAATTCAAGCGCAACTCCTCACAAAGAAACTGTCAACAATCCTCCCCGTGGGACGGGTGTGCCGCGTTCGACTGAGAGCCAGCATTAATCACCGCGCACTTCGCCTAGAAGCCGGCATTAATTACATACAATACGCAGCTACGGGGGAGAATTTGCATGGGACGTGCTAGCCTCTAATTAATAGTATGTAAATTGCTTTCCACCTACGTCTTCGACCGGTCTCGCGGCGGGTTCGGCGATTAATCGAGTCGCGGGATACGCAGACAGCCCACCCTGCGAGGACGAATATCGTCAGCCAAGTTCGAGAGTTGTACGCGTGATGGCCGACGAATGAATACCGCGGTCCCTTTGTGGCCGCGCGAGCCACGGGATCCACCGTTCGCGACGTTAATTAATTGCCCGAGTGAAATGTTAATTAAAACGGAAATTAGTGTCGCGCGTAACGCGCGTTCTTGCGGTGCCGCCGATGCGCGCGGAGTGAGCGAGTTCGGTCCAATTTACGGCGTCCCACGATACCGCTGAATACACTCTCAACCCCTCTCGGTATTACTGTTAAATAAACGACCGATAAATGCGAGCGGCAAGATAACTATCGCCACCCTGGTTAGACGGTTTCTATTCACCGACTGATTAAGCGAGTGGCGACATTTCAAGGCGACATAAAAAGTTTCGACGATGAGATAATTATCGTCAAGCGAATCGAGGCCTCTAATATTACGTTTTCAAGGATACTGGAGGAACTTGAGAAATTGTCTGCAGAATATCTCCTCTTAAATGACTCGCCAAATTGCTCGATCGATCACAGCAATTCCGTGGACGTTTCCGACGAACAGCCACGGAAAACAGGAGTTTCCAACGTGACACGCGATACGAGCGGCCAAATGAAATGTTAATTGAAACAGAAATCACTGTCACGCGTGACGGGGGCCATCGTCAACAAAATTTATGGTACTCACCGACAGTATGATATCCCTGGAATTTTCACGCATTTCCATTTTTGCTGGACAGCCAGAGCCGCGGGAACAATTCGTTTGACGACGCGTTTCCATCGCGGGATCGAGAAACGCGTGATATCGGAAAACAACATTTCCCGAATGTTTTATTCGAAACGAACAACGCACACTTATCGACACGGAAACACACAGCCGCGTGTACACGCGAGCGTGCAATCAGGTCTACGCTTCTGCAAAAACTGAGGCGATAACAACAATTACAGAACAGGCTTTTACGACGCGACGTGACAAAAGCAACTGTTTCAGACGGTGTCGTCCTGTTCGAACTATTTTTGTAGTAACCTTGTCACAGGAGACTGTTTGTGTCGCAGTTCGAGAACACACGCTGAGAATAGTGCTGCTCGAAATACATCGAGAACCGACCAATAATGTACATATTTTATATTTATCATACATTTATTATACATTTCATATTATCCTGCCAATTGCAAAGACTTACTGAAAACAAAACTGCACCCGAGGGACCCCTCATTCCTCTTCAATATCAGAAAATCGCAGTTCAAACGAGTACACATCACCTTTCAGAAAATATGTCATCTCTATTTGCGACACGTTTACGTTCGCTGTGTCGAGGCTTTGGAACAATATATTTTGCATTCAACCAACACGTATAAACAATACGAGAGTTCACAAAACAACGAAACCTCTTTCTCCGTTTATTTTCCCCCTCAAAATCAACAATCCAGATTAACAGAAATATGGCGTAAAAAAGAGTAACGCAAACGCGGCGAATAAAATTTCTTTTGCAGCCATGATAGCCCCTGAAGAGTACAGAAACCGCTCCTGAGCGGAAGCGTCATTCTAATGGACTTCATAATCGTATTTACAGCGCGAGTCGGATCGCGATCGTTGGTTCTTCGCTTTAGCGTTAAAAAAAAAAATCTCGCATGGCGACGTACGTGACCCAAATGCGCGTGGCACAATGAAAAGTAAACGGACCGAAGCGTGGACCGAGCGGAGGCGCGTCGAGAGTGTAGCGACGCAGAAGAACCGCCGGAAGTGTGTTAAGTGACGCTCTTGACAGGTGCGGATAACGGCCAGGCGGACGCATTCAGAATGGCAACCGCGAAACTACGATCCCGTGAATCGCCCTCTTTATAACTATCCAGGTTGAAAATCCTGTTCGAAGTGGCCGTGAGCTTAGAACGCGTAAATAAAATCTGTTTCAAACCACCAACGAGGCATTTCCATGAAAATGCGCCGAATGAAAAAGTGGGCGCGAGGCTGTTTCGGTTGCGGAGGAACCAACCTGAACTTAACTTATGGTCTGCCCGCGAAAAAGGCATTGTGTTTTGCGACGGCAACACGATTCGAGAGATTTGTCGTGTGCGGTTGAAGCACCTCGAAATGAATGCTTTCTTTGGGCACTTAGAGAAACTAACTTCAACCAATCTATGGTTCGCGCGGTTCCTGTGAATATTACATTCTATTCAGCTGCGAAATTCTTCATGCAATTCGCCAAATTACTGCTTTTTTGAGTATTTGAACGTTGACGCATGTTTCATTTTGCGAGTATTCCGATGTGAATCAATCACAGAAGAACGCGAGGCCAATCATGCGAATTTCGCGTTCCAAACATGAAAACTGGAAAAGCAATCGATAGCTTCCCAGGTGGTGAAATAAAAGGATTGATTGTATTTGCTTCTATAATAGATAGAATGGCTCAAATATTTTCGCCGATAAAACCTAGTGTCCATCCATTCAACCCAATACGAAATAAGTCATTTGATACTGGATCCGCTCCAATCCCACAGTAAACCGCCGAGTAAATAAATTGAACGATCGCCGTTCGCCGATTAAAAATCTATATAAATAACATTCTCAGAATGACTAACTAAACACGAAAAAATTTAATCAAGGACAAAGAGAGACATGATGTAGAGAAAAAGAAACGAAATTCTTATCAAGCAAAGTAAAACTGCATAAATGAAACCAGATTCTCACGTTCTAAAATTATTTGACAACCGTAACGTCAATTTTACTATTCAGAAGAGTGAAAATATGTTTGCGATTGAATCGTTTAATTAAACGGAAAACTTCGAATTGTATAATCTTACCGCGTAATGTCTCAATTAATAAGAATAACTGGAAGAACAATACAAGAGATAATTAATGTACTGCAAGTGAAAATACGCGCGATAGTCGAAGCGAAGGAGGAAGAAGAAGCAATGACTTAGAGGAGAAGTTTGAGAATAAAGGGGAACGATAATCGTGACGACGAATATTGCGTCGTCGACAGTTTAATTAATCGATCTTTTAACGATGCGTACCGGCCAGTTTTCGAAGGGAGTTTATGAATCGCGTCACGGTGTACCAGCGACGGGGTGAACAGGGTCCGTGGAACTATCGGAAAATCGCTCGTTAACTTAGCCCCTTTGACGGTAAACCGATTAGTCGACAAAACGGCCCAGCATTTAACTTGGAACGGAACTCGAAACAATTAGAATGGAACGGCAACAACGTTTACACGGCTTGAATAATACCGTCACCGGAGACCGGCTTTGCGCGTCAGAATTCGATGGGAACGAGATTGCAGGAAGAATTGGAAAAATATTTATTACGATATTCCATATCGCTGGATGTTTTCTATTTAAATTTCGATGGTTTCTTTCGATTAACGCTGTACCTAATGGAACTCGACGGGAACGATTGTTTAATTAACTCTTGCAATTTCAGACTTCCATCGTAGAGAAATAAAAAAAGCTCCCATGTAGATTTATCGAGTAAAAATAATTCCTTTCATCGTCACCTACGAAACACCCAAACATTTCTCAAAGTTCATCGATCGAAATACTTTCCAGAGACATTAACTACGAAAAATTGCGCTCCATCGTAGAGCTTTTTCACTTTTTTCATCCCTTGTGCAATCGATCGACAGGGAACGCTCGAATCCACAACCAACTCGCTCTTTCGGATAATGTTTAACGTATAACCCTGGCGACTTTTATACAGAACGACCGCCTGCACACTGTCAGTTATATATCCTGACCAGTGCACAGGCACACGCGCGCATATACACATGTTCAACCCTTGGGTGAGGATCGAAGCGAAGATGCGACATCGCATTAACCGACTGTTAAGGGTTAACGGCGCTCTGAGTGTGGATGAAATAAGGCTCGCATAGAAACTAGGGATCGCCATGGAGAAAAGAGGGTAGAACAGTTCCTCGCGATCGATCGTCGTAAAGTGTGGAAACGTCGCGCGTACGCGTCGCCTCCAGAAGGTGGACCGTGATTCACGGCTCGACGAGAAGTCCGCAGTTCGTGAAATCAGTGAATACTTTCCCTCGACGAACTACTGTTAACGCGATCGAAAACCCCTGCCTAACTAACTTAGTCTACTGCGAGGCTCGATAAGGGTTCGCCGAGGGGAATCGCCGAAAAAAAGTCTCCAGCGACTTTTCCGTCTGATTACTTCCCCTGGCGATATTTTTTTTTTAAGGACCGTATACTGACTAGTGATTATGAACAATTGTTTGAAGAAAATAGATACCCAAAATACAAAAATTAAAAACAGAGAACATATAGAAAAATAATGAATAAGAGGAACCAGTAGAAGTAGTCTGTCTATGGTCAGACATACACTATACAAGGAACAGTAGAAGCAGACTATCTATGGTTAGAAGTTAAATAAAGGAAATTGTTTGCAATTCAGAGTGTACTCGAGCCACAAAATCACTGCAGAAGCATCTGCGAACAACAGTAGAAGTTAAACACTTGCGAATCATCCTGAGTCGATCGCAGTGCAGCTTTCCGCGCGTGCAATACGAGGAATTAGGATAATCCAATATCATCCAACGCGACAGGGCGCAGTCAGGTTAAAAATCGCCCAGCGAAAAACACCGGCTACCTTTCATCCCGAAACGGTATCCAGGCTACTCGATTTCGCGTTTCAAACAGCAGCCTCGACTTCCGTAAAACGCTCGTATGGTAATCGAACGTTTAATCACGCGAAACAAGGATCGACGCGTCGGAGAGCATCGCGATCGCCGTGGGACCGATGAATAAAAGAGCGCATGCAATTGAGGTGCAAATTTTTTTGCGAATACGTACCGACGTGCACTGTACAACGAAACAATCGGTGCGCGCGTTTTAAAGGCACCGTCTCCCCAGAGTGTCGATCGATCGCCTCTGTCTCGGGATTACCGAAGTAACAGCGCCAAATATTTGCGTTACCCAAGCATGTTCCGCTCTCTGTTATTCCCTGTTTCCTCCAGCCAGTGTCTATCCTTTTCTCTTCGACGCGGTTGCTGCGTCGCGTAGATTTTTCACGTCGTCGAATCCATTTATCTCTGGCGCGGAAAAGACGGCCAGCTTGACGGAAGGACGTAGTTTCGAAATAAAAAATTGATTCCGTCCGGCTATCGGACTATCGAGCAACTGTTACCTAGGTCGTTAACCAGTCTATCCGGTGGCTCGATGGCTCGTCGCGAAATTGCTTTAATCTCGCGCTACTGCTTTCAACGCGGCTTCGTTTTGTTTGCGTCGGAGCTATCGCTGAGGCTGACAAAGCATCGAGTTCCTCTACTTCAAATTTATATCGCGTGCGATGTTACACAGCAAGAAACTTCGTGCTCGATTAAATCAGTCTTGCGAGTTATTCGATATCTGATGTAACAGCTAGAGGTTATTGTAAAGTCTGACAATGCGTTGAGTTAGACTACTTAAAGTATCAAGGAATACAACTTCTCCGTCCTCAATCTACCGTTGCCACTATTTTTTTCTTAATTACCTTTAACCCCGCGTCAATTGCATGACGCGTGTTACAAGGAGCAATCGATTCACTGCAATTTCAGTCAGTTCGCAGTATAATGAAATATCAAAGCGAACCGTGGAGCTTTTACTCGAGCTTTGACGCCTGCAAATCCGCGCGTCGCGCGGATTGGTAATTAATTCCCTTCCAGAGACCAGCGATTTTCAGAACTGAAACAGCAGTTACCAGCGCGGGCACTTGACTTTCGCCATACGAGCTTCCAACGCGTATTCAAAGATTCGAAACACGCGCATATTCACTTTCCCTGCGTGAAATCTTTCACGGTCGAACGTTTGCATAGCGGGTGGATTCCTTTGTAAACGGAAGCGCGACGAGATCCGGCAGGTGTATCCGTTCCAGAGCCATGAATCCTGTTGCGTGGTGACTGCAAAAATTGTCCGCGTGTTCCCTCGAATTCGACGCAGCAGCCGGGGAGTGAAAAGGAGAGGAAAAGCGGAAAGGCAGGAGATATATGCATAGAGGGTAGTGCATGTAACTCGTTGTCGTCGTGTTGCACCAACTCTGTCGTTACGTCAATATTTGTATTTAATTTTCATCTCCTCGCAGCGTTAATTGCGTACGCATACACGCGGAGAGGGGAGGAGGACGCAGCCAGAGGGTAGGCAGAGCAACGTTTGCCACCCTCGTCCGCAATACTCGGCTTTACGGTTCACTTTTTCATGATTTTACGACGTGTTTATTAAATCGCTGACGCGGATCGTTCGTGGATTTATACGAACATCGCTGTTTATCATTTTTACCACGGTCGCTGAAAAAATTCCAGTACAGTGGGAACAAAGCTGTGTAACGAGTTCAGTTGCGAAATGACTTCGACTTTTCGCTGCGTGGTGGCTTCGTGCTGTTCAGAAATGTTCCAGAAAATTATCAGTTGAGTGTTTATCGCACTATCAACAATATGAATGGGCACGATTAAAAATTCTCCCCACAACCGGGGATTGAAACGGAAGGCTGATAGGGTAACTTCTGAGACACTGAATATCTCAGTGGAAGATAAAGCCTCGCATTAGGGAAGAAGCCTGAGAAACAAAGGAGCAAAAATGTTGGTCCCTTCTGGTCCGACTATTTATCATTCTAGAGTCCTCACGGACGGAGCGTAATAAAAACATGCATCCCTCTTTCTTCCAGGAATTTGATTAATGAATTCAATCCTCCACCCCCGAGATATATCCAAAGATGGTCCAGCTTTTTGTTCGAGTGATACTTTCAACTCGCGCAAATATTAATTCGCCCGTTTCGATTCAATTCTGGGCTATCGCAGCGATACGCATCAATTTTAAAGCCACGGGTAACGTAGGGGGCAGGAAAAGAAGGTCGACGTTCAACGCGAGTTGGTTCGTTCGGCAAACCAGCCTCGTGGATCGGGGTATTGCTCATAAAAACTGCAACGACACAGTATATCGCGAACGAGCATATCATTATCCTAGGTCGATAGAATGGCGTACGTTCGCGAGGCGTATTGAAATATGGATGGCCGCGTTGTACTGGTAGATTGGAAGGGAATTTGTTGAAAATGTGTTGTGAAATTTGGCAGCGATCACTGCGAGCTGTATCTACATACATATAATATCATCGTAAAACTTGGATCAAAAAGCACCTTCTATATATTTCTATGTGTTTCGCTGAAAGACTTGACCTTTTAAATCTTAGATCAAGATCAATTGACGCTAAAAATCGTTACCTTAAAAGGCTCTAATCAAGGCGAAACGTTATAGATTTCATGGAGAAGGGGTTGAAAGTAGCCGATGGCGAGCCTAAAAAGATAGAAAAGAAGTAGGATCGAGGTCGAAGACAACGGGAAAGAGTTGCAAGCGGGGCGATCGAGAAAGGGTGAGAGGAGCAGTGTAGCGAGCACACTGAAGGATTTCCCGGGGGGTTGAAGTGGCATTAAGTTGACACACAAAGAGGGGCGGGCTTAGCGTTTGATAAAGCTGAAGAGTAAACACGCTTTTTGTCTGTGCGTACACTCGAGCCACTTGGTGCAATATGTTAATATGTCGTGAAATATGCTAGCCGTAATAGAAGCCATCGCGTTTGTCCGTGCGTGTGTCGTTACTGCGAACACCGCCGAAGATCTCGCACAAAAATTCGCGATCCTAGACGTCTCCGAGTGTCGTAAAAAGCGCGAGGAAGAAACGCAAGGCGGATATCACTCTGAAACGCGAATGAATTCGAGCTAGCACGTCGTACGAAAAATGGCACTTAATTTGTGCTAAAACCTGATATTACTGATCTTTTTATCGAACCCTGATATCTTTAAGGGATTGCAAGTGATAAGTAATCTTTTAGGTGAACGAGAAGGATTAGAGTCTACGAGATTTAGACAGCTTTGCGGATATAAGCTATGTTCATCATTTACGCAGCAACGTTTCGCCGACATTGCTACTGTATCAGTATCAGTCAGCTTAGTTATGATGCTTCTGCAGGGTCCTGATGAACCTGGCAGGAATAGTGGCGAAACGTCAGTCTAAAAATAATGAAACCACTTTATACCCGGAAGCCAGAGTCAGTCAAGATAAGGTAATATTCTTGTGGTTAGGTTCGAGGAGGGTTTACGTCCTCCTTCCTGTAGCACAAAGAAGAATTTGATATTTACCATTTTTAAAACGTCGATAGTTCCTTTTAATAGAATTTCTATACGACAGAATCCCCGAACGAATTTCTCTTCCCTTCATAACATTATAATCTCTCGCCAGCGTTAAGTTCCACAAAGAAGATCAAACCGGAAGCCCGCTAATCCTCGAAGGGCGAGCAACGTGCCAGCGGCATCTGCAACGGCACGCGTTAAAGCGCGTAACTCGTAACTCGTCCCAATTCCTCCCTCGCTGCAGGTTACACGTTAATTGGCACGATCTACCCGAATTCAGTGCCAAAAGGGACCGCACCGAGCGAGACTGGCTGCGGTTCCAAAAGGAAGCGAGTAGGATGGACCACCGGAAACCGGGGAAAGGAAAGAGCAAATAGAGCAAATAGAGCAAATGAATATAGGAGAGCATACGCCACATTCTCCGAGCAATAGGTTCGTCAAACTCCAGGCCCGTTCGCCGGGTTCGCTGCTGAATTAACGAAGAAACGCTCGGCAGGGCGGGTAAGCGTTAATTAATCAGAGGACAGACGTGATCGTGGAAGAGGTAACTCGCGAGAGGTCTTCCATCGTCTCCTCGTTTCGATAAAAAGTATTCAATCCCCGTGGCAACGGGGTGGGTCCGTAGACGAACGGAGCGTGAAAGAGACGAATCGAGGGAACTACTTTCTGGACGGTTCATTAAGTTGAACAGACGGCGGTATCGATACCTGGTGTCGGATGGAATGTAGAGATAAGAAGAAAAACCGGAGTTCACGAGAAAATAGGATGTTTCAGAGACAAAGAGTCAAGCTGCGAATGCAACGGACTGTACGCGAAGATAATTTCCCTCGCTGTTAACGAGAAGAGATCGTTCAGCAACGTCGATGCGATACAACGGCTGTTTTATCAAGGGTAAAATAGAGGAAGAGGAGAAACGAGTAGGAAAGAGTATCGATAGCAACAGTAGTTGGTCCTGGGAGTACGAGCGGCCGTCGATAGCTATTGTTGTAAAAGCTTAGCCCACCAGCTTTGCCATGAATCCCGCACTCGAACCGGTGCGTCGTCAAAATGGTTTTACTGCTTTCATTTTACGTTGGGAACGAAACGAATCAGCAAATCGGTGGTATCTGAATCGATATTTGCAATGTTATCAGAAAACCCCGGTATTGTACGTAGAGTAAACACGGTTTCGTACTTTATTGTGATTTTACTGCGCGATCCGAGTGAAAGATAGTATACCTTTAATCATGCGACTTCTTGATAGATTTAAAACTCGTTATTGGATTTGTATTTCCACTTCGCGAGATACGTGGAAAAGTTCGAATCGCGAGAAATGTGGAAGAAAATATCAACTTCATAGTCTCTTAACGCGATTCACTTAATGGATTACGGTTTTAAGGTGGCTTGTACGTTCAACCGTGCACGGAAGGAAGAAAAAGATGCGGAAGTGTATGGCTCATTGTCGTAAACAAGAGATGCCTGATTTACCGCGTCCTCGCCGTCGGAATTTCTTGCGAGCGCCGCATATTTCAAACGGGCCACGATTTACGCGGCTTTTATTTGCCTGGTCGTGGTCGCGCGTGAGAAACGAAATTGTGGAACAACCGGACGGGTCGGATAAACGGAAAAACGTTGAGAAATTAGACAGTCGCTACCCACCGCCACCCCTTTCAGCCAAGCAGTGACATCCCAAAGGCGGACTGCTCCGTGAAAGGACGATTGATACTTGGCGAAAGTAACTAACTCGATGGAATGGATGTCCCGCTGGTAGTGACGTTCGTTGGCACAATTTCTGCTATGTTACCTCGACGATCGAAGGTCGAAACGTTCATTTTAATTATTATTTCTAACGCGAGAATAGAATAAAACCAATCAATAATCTCCAGACTAAAAAGAATTGCCGTTTTCTTTTTTTTAGAAAAAACAGGAGTCCAATTACGGAAAGGCTGATACCGTACCGACTCCCAGCTTGCGTTACCATAACAATAAATCCGTGGTAGGAAGAGGGACCAGATATACCTCGATACTCTTTCAAGCCCGCAAACTACGCATCGTTTTCGAAACACCCCGATTCATCTCGATCCCGGCTGCGAGAATACTTTCCATGGAAAACTGAAACCAGAAAAAAAATAACAAAAAAAAAAGAAGGAAAGAAAGATGATCAGAGTAAAAACAATTTTATTCGAACGATACAATACCATCGCATCAATTTCACCCCAGCTCCTCGTGGTCACGTTGAAACTGGATATTCATAATTGCACGAAATTACGAAACCGTCTTGCGGTAACAAAACAAGCTGGCAAGCAGTAGCAGAGGCGGTGGTAGCAAACTAATGGACGGCGACGTGGCAAGAAACAAGAATTGCCTCGGCAGGACTACGATCGTGTTCCAAGAAGAACGGGATTCCAAATAACCGGGGGAAGGTCCGCGATAACCAATGGTAATTATTCGAACGAAAATTAAACTCTGACTAAAAAGAGTGAACGCAGACGCGTATCCTGCAGACGGTTCCCACTTTTTAATCCGATAAAGCGGAAGAGTGGTTGCAGAGGGTCGATCTCTACGCAGGGCGCGGCAAAGCGGAAGGGCACCATCGCTGCGTATTACTCCAGCAGTCGTTTTCATTTCCGTGTTCGAGCTGTCTCCTCTGCTCGCTGTCCCCCTCGCCGAAACGTTACATTATCAGCGAAACGGTCATGGAAATTGCGCGTTTTGTCACGTTGAATGCGGTACAGCGGCAAAAGGACGGTTTCGGTGGAGGGCGGGCCGGGTCGACGATCAACGGTCATTTCCAGAAAGCCACGCTCGGCCACGGGACGAAAGGATGATATAACAGGGTGGGCCGGGGCCAGCCGTGGCGCAGGTGAGACAGCCAGTGGTATGGGTAACGGTAACGTGCAGTGCGTGACGTTATATAATGCCCCATGCCGCGCAAAACTCCAAAACAAAGTCCTTTATTCCGCGAATATAGGCGGCGGTGCGCGTCGCGCGAAACCACAATCCCCGCACATGTATCAAGCTGTCCGCGACCCGCTCTCTAATTTGCATTTCAACGCTTGCCTCTCGTCCATTATTACCAGCGGAACAGCTTGGTTGAATTTCACAGACGCATCCCGAGCACTCCTCTCTAGCCAAGCCCAGTACACCCCCTCGTACAACCCGGCCACCCTGGCCCGTCGTCGTCAGACAGCACGTTCTCTACCTTGACCATCCTTCTCTCTCTGTCTACCCTCTATACCTCCTCCCTTTCTTTCTTTCTTCGCACAGTATTTGGTCCCTTTCGCAGTCGTATAAACTGTATTACTGTATTTTCTTCGTCGGCGTGAACAACTTTATGCCTTTTCGCGAACGTGCACCCTTTTTGGAACGGTGGCGGAAGGGTCGTGCAGCGGGAGGGTCCTTTCTTTTCTTCAACCACGTCTCTGCGCTACCTTTGGATAAATACTATTCTTTCTGGGGGTACAGTGAAGACACTTTCGTTGGCTGGAGTTAGTCTGATGTTTTAACATATTTTTGTGCTGCGAGGGAGGGGTGAATAGTAATTTAGAAGCGTTGAGGAATTTTCCAAGCAATGGTCCAGAATTGTTGTACAGAGGTAAGATTCGAGGAGTGAAGGCGAAAAATGTCAGAATTCTCAGTATAATTCCAGTCACGTGTCTGGAGAACATGAAACTTGTAGGATGATCACGGTGTATCCTTTTGTTCCGCGTCTGTCTGGTTAGAAGATTGGCGGGTGCGTGAAATCCGTTGTTTAAGGACGGACGTAATTTAATTTTTTTCACCGTGGCTCGGTCAAGGAAACGTAATACAAGGAACGAAGGCGAGGGGCTAATGAAATTTCGCCCACCGTGATGCTCTTGTTGCTGAGGGAAGGACGAGAATTACGAGACCGTCCGAGTATCGTTTACGAGTCTCCCATTTCTTGTTAAGATATTTAGACATAATACGCTGGTCTCGTTCTGCTTTTTTAAAGTAATCGTATATTCGCAATTTAGTGGAATAAAATAAATTATAGTGATGTGTAAAAACATCTCGAAAGTCTTTCTTTGGAATCGTAGTGGTCACATTCTTTTAACTCTTACTGCATCAGTAGAATTCATCTCAAATATTTTTGAAAGGACATTAACATACTTGAAAGATTATAAATACGTTCCTCAGTCGTCCCTATTTTTCCCAATTTCAAAAGACTGTTCAGTACGAAGCTTATACTCGTTGACGAAACTAAGAAATTTATCTTTGTCCCATCTTCCTCCAAGATTTCTCGTTACATGGTCTCTCAGCCTCCGCGCTTTATGAGCCTTTCTGTTTCGCCTTATTAACGGAACTTGATGACGTTTTGTCACACGAGAGCAGTAACACGAGTCTTGATAGTATATCTTACGAAAAAAGAGATTACAAAACTTGAGGAAACTTGAAGAGTTCAAGAAGTTCGTGGAAATCGACGATACGAGTAAATTAGAGAGACTTGAAAAATTCGAAAAAGCTGGAATTGCAAGAAATAGTAGAAATTTGAAAAGTTCAAGAAGTTGGAGAAGTTCTATATGGCAGAGACTATACACTTTTTTCGAGTTTCATGGGCTGTGTTGGCTCAATTCAGCTTCTTTTCATCCAGCTTGGAGAACTCGCGGGGATTATCGTGTTGTGCGGCTTCAGGGGTACAATTTCAACGAAATTCCCTGCGACCCCGCGGCCAACGATCGTCCAGCTCATCGGAGATAATCCGGAAAAAACGGAAACCATGCGGAAATTCGGGATCGTTGCCCAGATTTCAAGTACGGAGTATGGATAGAAACGGAAAATTGTCTGTAACGAAGCCCATCAGCGATGAAACGAGCGCACGCGTCCTGGAAAATGGCAGGGACCTTCTTATCACCGGATATCGGCTAGAGCGAAATCGATTTCGCGCCCACGATGCGACGCGCAACAAGTGTTCACAAGGGCGAAAAGCAGAGGAAGGGAAAAATGGCGAGGGAGAAAAGAGAGAGACGTTAGAGGGACTCGCAAAGCACGGCTTCGACGGGTTTTGTTCCATATGCCACTGCCTGAATTTCGATAATTTTCCGACAGACTTCTAGAATCGTGATGGCATTACAATCCGAGTGGCAAGTTTGAAGGAACATGAATAGTGTCGCTACGAGACCAACGTGAGAATATTCCCTAACAATGGTTCTCTGGGGTGTCCTAGTTCTGCATTTATAACCCTTTAAATCATCGTATGATTAAAATCCACAAGAATTGGTAGACCTTGCAATAATGCAAATCTATATTATCCTGGCCAACATAGAACACTGGTTTACATCAATTTTCTTTAATCTTCAAAACCTTCAATATCCCGGCTAAAAGTAATTAGATCAGTTACCATTATCTTCGGCGAAAGATAACGAGACAAGTTTCCAACAAATTAACTGAAAATGTCTACAAGCCTCATCCAGCCCTTCTATCATCAGAATCCACCCCAATGGCGAAACAATGGACGCATTTGCCGAACACGGGGCGGATAGTAGGTAACTCGATCCCTACACACTGTTCGCCCTCCACACTCTTGTAGGTACACTCGAAGAGGGTGGTCGTCGTAGGCGACGACAGGCGGCGAAGGGCTCGACCCTGGTACCACGCCACGGGGATATCAATCGATGTCACGTAAAGTGTGTGCGCTTGTAAATTAATTGGCCACCTGTGGATGGAGGGGTGACACGACGTGGCCTCCGTTTTCCTTGTCCGTGGCGAAGATCGGATTCTAATCGGATTAGTCGACACCGTTGTCGCGATGTTCACGACGATCTGCCGGGGATCCACGCGCTGACGCGATAAACGACGGAAAAAGCTTTGAAGGGGGAAGAAACAGAGGACCGGAAGCTTTACCAACGACGATTTGCATTCGCTGCGGGGTGCTCGTTACGGGGTCTCGAACCTATCTCGGACGATATCGTGTTTATCTAGCACGTGCTTCGCAGACGCGCACGTGCTGCAACGGAAGCTTTGATTTCAATAT